>NW_024070202.1:37251817-37601050 GCF_014754425.2 Oryx dammah | reverse complement strand
AGTATCCCAAGAAATAAAAATATCATTTTTTATCAAGTATCCCAAGAAATAAAAATACCCATCTCTCCACTATCACCACCACACACATAGGCACAATATAGAAAAACTACTGAAAACCAAAGATAAAGAGAAACTGTTGAAAGATAAAGCAATTACAAACAGGGTAATATCAATATGAATGAAAGCTGAACTTACATCAGAAAAAGATTAGGTGACAATGAGGCATTTTTGAGATGCTTAAAGAAACAAACAAAAGAAATACTGTTAACCCAAAATTCTATACTCAGGGAAAATATCTCCCAGAAATAAAGATGAAAGAAAGTCATTTTCAGATCAATGGAAACTGAGAGGATTTCTTTCCATTAGATCTGCACCACAAACTGTCTACATTCTGAACTGTATATATGTATACTTATGTGTTTGTGTGTATACTTATGTGTGTGTGTATATATAAATATATATATATATACATATGCATATGTATATATGTATACATATAAGTATACATATGTATATACATATATATATATTTATATATATTCTTATATACAGAATATATATAAATATTTGGCTTTGCACTAGCCTCCTTTGCCTTCTATATCTCTGCCTAAGTTCTCCCATTTTATCACTTGAATTGTTACTCTAAAATAATTTAGTAAATACACTGTGATGTGTTTGTGTATGCTATTTAACTTTAATCTACAACTAGAGGTGGTTTCTTAACATTTAAAATATGTTAATCAAAAATCCTGCCTATAAGGATGCTTACCAGCTGAAGTGCCCCAATCAGGGGCACTTTCTAGAGGCACTTAGAGTTAGCACTTCAGATACTGCTAATTATGTGTGCACATGAGTGTTAACTAGTATCAGGAATATCAGAAATAATTTTTCAGGAATATCTGTGAAATGAATGTTGTTCTTCATACATGGTAGCTGAAAATACTTTACAGTCACTGCTGCCTTTTCATAAATGTACAAGAGTCAAGGGGTTAGCAGATGTAAATTATTACATACAGAATGGATAAACAACAAGGTCCTACTGTATGGCACAGGGAACTAAACTCAATATCCTGTGATTAAATCATATGGAAAAGAGTATTTAAAAAAGGGAGTGTCTATATGTGTATAACTGAGTCACTGTGCCATACAGCAGAGATTGGCATAACACTGTAAATAAATCAGATTTTTTTTTATAAGAGAGAGTCTAGCTGCTTAACTACAGATCATCCAGAGCTCTGTTCTATCTGTGTCCTATCTTGATGTAGGATTCTGCCTTCTGATTACAAGGAAAGGTAACAGAACCTGACATCAGAACATTATTTAGTATGTTTCACAGTGAAACTGAGATCTAAAGTGCTTGACATGTGCCTAAATAAATGAGAGCTGGTAGTTTACCCAGTTTGTTGAAACCAGTTATATGACTGATCATCAAGCCTGCTACTTTATATATGCATGTAGCAGAATTCAGTTGTGATTTGCTTAAATAATACCATATCACCTAGTGGTGGGGTCTTAGGGGAAGACATGGATAGCTCTCATCAACTATTATTTATCTTAAGTCAGTTTGCAATCTATCCCCCACCTCAACTCCACCTCCCTACCTCATCTGGCCAAGAAAAGGAGTTATTATAGGATCAACAAGCCTGTGGGCATGTCTTTTAAAAGATACTGTATGTAGTAATTTTGTTTATATAAATTTATTTACACATACACATGTATGTGTATATATATAAATACATTCATTCTACTCTGGTGCTTACACCAATACAAATCATATAAGAACACAGTTTGATATTAAGAAATATTTTTAAGTGGACAAATTAAGTAAATGAAATTCTTCAGTGAAGGAATGCATAAAGAATTAACTGGTTCACAGATTTCATAACTGACAAGAAATCTTTTTGCCTCTCACTCAAGCAAATTAATTCAGAATATCACAAATGCTCTTCTCTTTTATCCAAAGAAATGCCATAACCTTTCTTTTAAAACAAAGTTATTTTAAGCATTACTTGTGATAATTCATTCAGAGCAATGAATGAAACTGTCATACCTCCAAATGGTATCCAACTCTGATGAAGGCACAGAGTGGGTCAAAAGCTCCTGTCCCGCAGGTCAGTAGATGTGTTCTGTTATAGTGATGCAAAACCCGAATATAATTTGCACATTCATTCTAAAACCAGGAGAAAAAAAAGGAATTGGTTAGTGTAATAAAAATGTTTTGCTTCTTTTTTTGACTGTTGTTTTCCCTAACCCTAGAGAGGACAACGACCAGCAGAAGAGTCGGGGGAGATGGATATAGCGAGGTATCAATTATAATCAATAATGGGAGTGCATCACTATGAGCTATTCTAGTACACAATTGAGGAGTTTTTTTTAAAAAGCACTGGTCAGAAGTGTATTCAGGTGTAGATTTCCAAGGCAATGTTTCACTAGGTAATTAAATTATTATCAATACTGTTATTTTTTAAAGTACATATAAATCAACATAAAGTCAGAAGACTAATCAGTAGAAGTAATTTCATTACCCTCAAGGAAACATATGCAGACTTCAGGGCACAAAGAGTTCTGATGTTTGGAAAAGTAAGTCCTGTATTTTCAAACTCATAAATTCATATAAAGGACTTTCAAAGAGAATTTTCAAGTAAATAGATGGAAACGAACTGGTAAAAATAACATTTTATACCTATTACTGTAAGATTACAGTCCTGGGATCAGCAAACTTTTTCTATAAAGAACCAGAGAGTAAATATATTTAGTTTGATGGGCCATCTGGTCTCTGTTGCAACTACTTAACTTCTGCAGCTATAGCATAAAAGCAGCCATTGTCAACAGAAAAATAAATGGATATGGATATATTCCAAGAAAACTTCATTCATGGCAGGTCACATTTGGCCTCAGATCTCTAGTTTGTCTAAAATGGGATTCAACTGTAAGCTCATCAGAAAACAGAATCTCAGTTTTGTACATCCTTACATTCCATAGTTAATCAAACTCAGTACCTAATACACAGCCCACAGTCAACAAAGTTTTAATAGATCAATCATTAGGTGAGTATGCTAAATGAAAAAAACGTTCTAAAACTATTTCAAACCAACTTAAGTAAATTTTAGTGAATATTTTGTTGGCAAATTAATCCCAGGGACAGAGGAGCCTGGTGGGCTGCCGTCTATGGGGTCACACGGAGTCGGACACGACTGAAGCGACTTAGCAGCAGCAGCAGCAGCAGCAGTGCATTTAAATTATGAGAGACATACCAAACCCTTTAATTGTTAAATATTACCTTGGCATTGGTAGAGGCAATAGTCAGTAAAAGATATTTTATAAAGACAGATTTTGAGTTTTAAAGTCTCTCATATAACAGTATTGGGATGAAAAAAGCCAACAGAACCATCATACCATAAATGACTGAGATTATAGCATTCCCTTGGCAAGAACAAGTAATGCACTAATGAACAGATTATTTGGGTCACTAAGATTTATTTCTTAGTTTCATTAACATAGCATCCTAGTCTATGGATGACCCATATGTTGGGAAAATCTAATATCCTATTTTCATCTTGCTGTAAGCACATGCTTCTCACCTCCTGAAATGGGCACATCTTGAGGGGACAATGAGACCATATTCTGGCTCTGCTGGGTTTAGACTGACACAGCCTCTGAATGTGTTTAATTAGTCAGCAACAGGCTGCAGACAGGAAGCAAGGAAGACTCATTCCTTGACAGTTACCCAGTTGCTACACAAGAATGAGGTGCTGGTAGAATGTGTGTTAATTTTTCACATGTTTTTGCTTTTTCTTCTGATAGAAAAAAGAACAAGTTAACTCTCTAAAGGAGATGTGCATGCTTCTTCCAAAGAGATGTGCATGCTTCTTCCAAAGTTGTGAACTGTGTCATCAGCTGGTTACACCTAACATGTGAAAAGTCCTTTCACTCGTGTGTTCATGTGCTCAGAACTGTGGAAGAGGACTGCTGCTGCTGCTGCACCACCTCTTCCCTTTCACACACTAAAGGTAAGTT
The DNA here is from genome assembly GCF_014754425.2 of Oryx dammah. Taxonomy (NCBI): domain Eukaryota; kingdom Metazoa; phylum Chordata; class Mammalia; order Artiodactyla; family Bovidae; genus Oryx; species Oryx dammah. The sequence goes on along the minus strand of NW_024070202.1, from coordinate 37,597,033 downwards.
ATGGAGAAATGAAAGACTGATTCCTTCAGTAGGCGATCTCCTCAAAACATGTGGAATACATAAAGCATGTCTATTGCCTTTGCCATCTTCTATCAAGTTTTTAGTTTTTTATCCTTTAACTTCTTCATTTGTTTCTAATTCACTAATCAAAGTGAAACAAGATCTCACAAAGAAGGTGCTTAGCTTATCTTTAAGATACTACCTGAAATTTCTTTTCTCTCTAATACATAGGAAATAAACACTATAAGAATGAATAAATCTGAATTGATTAAAATATAGTAAAATGTAATAAAAGAAAAGAAAACCAAGATCTAGATGGCACCTTGGTTCCCTACACTAACTCCACAATGAAAATAATTTTAAAGTAATTATGTACACATAGACAATGTACATGTATATATCAAATATGTATGTATGTATGTATATGTGTGTGTTTGTGCTAAGTTGCTTCATTCATATCCAACTGTTTGCAACTCTATGGACTGTAGCCCACTGGGCTCCTCTGTCTATGGGATTCTCCAGGCAAGAATATTGGAGTGGCTTGCCATGCCTTTCTCCAGGGGAACATCTGAACCCAAGGATTGAACCCACGTCTCTTATATCTGCTGCACTGGCAGGTGGGTTTTTCACCACTAGTGCCACCTGGGAAGCCGTGTGTGTGTGTGTGTGTGTGTGTGTGTGGTGTGTGTGTGTGTGTGGTATGGTGTGTATTGTTGTTCAGTCTCTAAGTCATGTCCACCTCTTTGCAACCCCCAAAGACTGCAGCATTCCAGGCTTCCCTGTCCATCACTGTCTCCCAGAGTTTGCTCAAACTCATGTCCATTGAGTAGGTGATGCCATCCAACCATCTGATCCTCTGTCCCATTCCTTCTCCTCCTGCACTCAATCTTTCCCAGCATCAGGGTCTTTTCCAATGAGTTGCCTCTTTGCATCAGGTGGCCAAAGTTTGGAGCTTCAGCTTCAGCAACAGTTCTTCCAATGAATATTCAGGGTTGATTTCCTTTAGGATTGACTGGTTGGATCTCTTTGCTGTCTAAGGGAGTCTCAAGAGTCTTCTCCAGCACCACAGTTCAAAAGCATCAATTCTTTGGCACTCAGCCTTCTTTATGATCCAACTCTCACATCCATACATGAGTACTGGAAAAACCATAGCTTTGACTAGTTGGACCTTTGTTGGCAAAGTGATGTCTCTGCTGTTTAATATGCTATTTATGTTTGTCATAGCTTTTCTTCCAAGGAGCAAGTGTCTTTTAATTGCATGGCTGCAGTCACCATCCATAGTGATTCTGGAGCCCCCCAAAATAAAATCTGTCACTGTTTCCCTTTTTCCTCATCTATTTGCCCTGAAGTAATGGGACCGGAGGCCATGATCTTCATTTTTTGAATGTTGAGTTTTAAGCCAGCTTTTTCACTCTTCTCTTTCAACTTCTGTGTGTGAATATATAATATATGTATATATATCTAGATATATATATTTCTTCCTTGCATGAATTGTATATATGCTTTTTAGGAACAAATAACAGGTTAGAGATTCAGTCCCTTGTCACTGACCAGGACTACAATTAATGATATGTTTAGTTTATAATGAATACTACTTACGGCATCATTTCCTTTCATTATGCATTCTTCTGTTTTTAGTGCTGTACTTGGCCAGTGTATCTGAAATAAAATATAATGCACTATTAGGCAAACATATAAAAATAAACTACACTGAAGACCCACTTCATTTTTTCTGTAAGTCAATACTTTATATTTTATTTTATTTTTGTTGGTTCTATTTCTTTCTTTGAGAAGACCAAGAGGTTTATCACTTAACTCAGATATTATGGAGCCAAATCCAGGCCTTAATACATGAAAAATATTTGGGGACTTACAAAAGTGGTGACAATAGCATTTAATTATGATGATCTTGGTATGATTAAGTTTATTATCATAAGAGTAAGCACTGCATGGTTTCAACTATAGGAATACAACATTACTTTGATATTGTTATTACTATAATAGGCCCCCTAAGTTTCTTGTGAACAATATTCAGCATCATGTGGTCCTTTGCTTTCACAGTGCAGTATATAAACTTTTAAATACTTTGGCTACCTGATGCAAAGAGACGACTCACTGGAAAAAACTCTGAAGCTGGGAAAGACTGAGGGCAGGAGGAGAAGGGGGGCAGGCAGAAGATGACGAGGTTAGATGGCATCACCAACACAATGGACATGAATTTGACCAAACTCCAGGAGATAATGAAGGACAGGGAAGCCTGGCGTGCTGCAGACCATGGGGTTGCAAAGAGTTGGACACAACTTAGTGACTGAACAGCAACAAACAGAAACACATGAGCACTTTTTGTTATGTTGCAACATAAAAAAGAAAGACAAAGAACAAGTAGAGATACCAAAGAAAGCCAGTTAAAAGCCAAAAGCACACATAGAAAAGCCTAGAATCAATGCTCTTCATTATATCATAGATCTATCGATGGAGCATATAAGATTCAGGAACAATATCACATTAACGTAACAATGTCAGGTTCAATTGCAGCCTTACAACAGCCTGAAGAGGGTCCTTAACACCGCTGCAGAATAAGGATGCTGGAAGAAAAACTGTTGAATTTAAAAACTTTATTGATCCTTTTTTAGAAAAAAATTCAGACACTGAGCAATAGGTTTTCTCAGATGACTTCTAAAATATATTCTAATTTGAGATTCAATTTGGTTTTGGAATTATAGTTTTACTATGGATGCAAAAATCATTCAAAAGGATATGCTAGAATGTATGTGTGTACCTGTGTAAACACAAGCTCAAAATACAAATTAATTTTAGGATTACTCATCACTGGAAAGATAATTTGCTTATTAATATGAGTAAATCAGAGAATATCTCACCTGTCAATCATAATGATTAACATTCTTAAGATCTTTATAAGAAGCAGGGCTTTTCCTCTTATAATATTAACATCCTTTTTATTTACTTTTCATCATTATGTAAAATGAGACTTATTTAAACTATATTTCTACAATTTCAAAGTATTTGATAACCAATATTTTGGAAAAAATACCAAAGTTCAGCTTTTCAATGTTGAAACAGTATCCAGACAAGAGAATAACCGCAATTTACAACCTCATTCTTCTCAATCATTGGTTCTATGTGGATTATTTCTGGGACTATTTGAACACATTGTTTTGGGGGGGCAATTCTCTAGAGGATTCCTATATTTTGTTGACTAATTTTGTTTTCAGCTTTCTTTTCAAACAGCCTTGGAAGATAGAGATAGATCCTCCCTCCAGGGCAAATAGATTTTTTTCTTGATCAGGATAATAAAAATAATGTCTCCCTCTGGGCAAAGGCTGGACAGGTTTGCTAGAAGACTCCTTTTAAGACTGAGAGTATTCTGAGCTGAACTTCCCTGGTGGCTCAGACGGTAAAGCGGCTGTCTGAGAGAGCCAGGAGACCCGGGTTCGATCACTGGGTTGGGAAGATCTCCTGGAGAAGGAAATGGCAACCCACTCCAGTACTATTGCCTGGAAAATCCCATGGACAGAGGAGCCTGGTAGGCTACAGTCCATGGGGTCGCAAAGAGTCGGACACGACTGAGCAACTTCACTTCACTTCATTCTGAGCTGGAAGTTGGTAAATTGGGTCAACATATATTCACTGTGTGTACAACATCTCCTTAGGCTGCTTGGCTCTGTGGGACTTGAGGAGGAAAAACAACTGATGGAGACATGAGGCTCATACAGTCTGCTGTACTGGGAGTGACAGAGCCCTCTATTTCCAGGCCAGGCGCCCCCTGTCTTCTGCCAGCAACAATGAAACTATGACAGGCTGATTGTCTAAAAGCAAGGTGAAATTCACACACACACACACACACACACACACACACATAATATATTCTGTGGTGGTGAGGACAATACATGGTCCTTCTAGGACTGCCAGAATGTGTTATTTCTAGCAGCAAACCTAATCATGACGATTGCTCTAGGAATGATGAGATCATTACTTCAGGCACATCTTCAGTGATATTCCCAGATAATTTTCAACAGATGGCATTTGTCCCTCCTTTAATGCACTGAATTGTTTTTCTTGCTTTTTCTTCCTATGATATCACAGTATGTGTACTCAATTTTAGCTGTCTTATTAGGCTGTAAGTTAGAAAGGGCAAGGCAGTGACTTACTTCTGTAGCCCTAAAATGCCTACCTGACACAGGGTCTTTAATGCCATCACTGCTTATTCATTGGCTACTGACAGATTTGTATCAGTCAACATTTATTTACCACATTCTTCAAAAAGTTAGTTCACTAAAGGAGCCTACAATACAGTTTGAGAGAGAGATTCACTGACATGAAAAGGCTACAATCAGTGTCAAGTAAATGAGACAAGCAGCACTTTCCAATTTAATCAGGGAGGAAATCCTACAGAATTTAGTGAGTATGAAAGACTGGCAGGATTTCCGAGGGCAGAGAAAACGGTCTTAACCAGATCACTCTGGGTTCACAGAGGGAAAGAAGTGGAAGATTAAGTTATGATCACTTAACCACTTTTTAACACAATTTAACAGGCTCAGGACTGTATTCAGATGTCCACTCAGGTGAGAAAAGACAAGAGAATGATCTCACTGGAAATCAGAAGTTATTTTAAAGCCATTATGTACAGATGTTCTGCCAAGACAGTAAGGGAAATGATTTTCTTCATTTGTTTTGGCAGTCAGGATGCCTTTTGGTTCTGCTCCAAAGTATAGCATCAACAAAAAGTCATAAAATTAAGCTATCTGTTCTGCATAAAGTGTTTTTAAAGGCAGTTAAACAACAGGGTGTAATGACATTTCCAAATTCTCTGCACCAAGAAAGGTACAAAAAGCAAAAGGTTAAATACACATGATTTCATCACAATATTCCTACTATATAATTTAATTGTTCTAATGCATTTTAACAGGCCATTTACTATTCTTGTATAGCTCAAATGAGAAAAATAAAATAAAAATTAAATTACAAAGTATTCTTTTCTGGACTCCCTATTGAACCTCCTAATTATACCAGGATTAAGAATTTAACTATTCTATTGTTACATGATGTTAGAACACTCAGAGATTTTGGAGAGCAAAAACAAATGAACAAAAAAGTAATAATTTAACTGTCTAAAAAACATTATTTCCTTTTTATTTTGAAAAAGATTAAATAAAATGATCTAGCAAATGTAAATCTCTCTTGGAATATATTTCAGTGACTAAGACACTATTATAACTTTGTCTAATATTCTCTTCCTAATTCTATTATTCTAATGAAAAATCTTGTTTATATTTTAGTTTTTTATTTCTATATTTTACATCTATATATAGTACCAGTGCCCATCAACACATATTTTAATCAAAGGTCCTACAAATGTCATTAAAATCAAGAAAATATATTTTGAATATAACACATTAAAAGAGACTTAATGGTTTATAAATGGTAGTTTTAACCTGTCACACTTTCCTCTTACTGTTTATGCTTTTATAATTAGTTATAATGACTGTCATTATTCAAATACTTTATAACCAGAATTATAATCTTCTGCATTACAGATAAAATTTGTTCTTGAAATGTTGATAATCAAAAGCTTTTGAATTAGAACACTATTATTATAACACAAACATTTCTGGCCTGGTAAAACTCTGATGTTGGGAGAGATTGAAGCCAAAAGGAGAAGAGGGCAGCAGAGGATGAGATGGTTAGATAGCATCACTGACCCAATGGACATGAATTTGAGCAAGCTATGGGAGATAGCAGAGGATAGAGGAGCCTGGTGTGCTGCCATCCATGAGGTCACAAAGAATCAGACATAATTTAGTGACTGAACAACAAATGCCCTTTTTAATGGATGAAATCTACTAAATTGCTATCATTAATGTGAAACATCATTTGCCATTTTATATGCAAATTATATTCTAATACCTTTCTCCCACTTAAAAAAATGAAGTTCTAAAATGGAAGAATTTTTTCACCTTTCATTCAATAAACTTGAGTGAGAAAAGTATAAATATTTTTACAAATAGAAGTGACTAAACTTTATTTATAGATATCCAAATTAAGTAGTGTAAATTTAGCCTTAAATAATAGTGGTAAGAATAATTTTAGAAGAAAAAAAAAAGGTAAAATTTAGAAACAGAAAAGTCATGGGTAAAAGTTAAGGCAAAAATTTATTACTAAATATGGAATATCTGATGAAGTCCTCCCTGGTGCCTCAGATGGTAAAGAATCCGCCTATAATGCGGGAGACCTGGGTTCAATCCCTGGGTTGGGAAGATCCCCTGGAGGAGGGCATGGCAATCCATTCCAGTATTCTTTTTTTTTTTTTGAATTTGACATTCCAGTATTCTTGCCTAGAGAATCCCCACGGACAGGGGAGCCTGGTGGGCTACAGTCCATGGGGTCGCAAAGAGTGGGACATGACTGAGCACATGAAGTCCTATAAAATACAGCTTAAATAAACCAACGTTCACTTTATTTTTCAGGAAGCCTTGGTAATTCTCAAATATGCACAGATTGCAAGGGGCTACATCAACAGAACACAGACCAGCTAGTCCCTATGCTGTCTTTGAATACCAGAGCTTCTTTGGACTCTCAACGTTGCCATAAATTAACAAAGGGGAAACGGTTCCTTCTTGTTCTTATCATTGGTTTTCCTCTGCTTCTGTCACCAACTACTGTTTCACTAGTCTATTAACCATCACTAAAGGAAACACTAGTGATGCAAAGGCAGTAAGAACCAAGAGGAAAGAAACAGCTGATAACAAAAGGCAGAACTAATGGTAAGCTGAAGACCAATTTGGGAGACACAGTTCACACCAAAGTAGCAGCCTGGTTCTCAATTCTATGGTGTAATAGAAATAGCTTAGGCTTCTGAGACAAATGAAATTGGTTTTAAATTCTAATTGCTACTTACTGGCCTCGTGGCCTTATTCTCCTCTTTTTTCCACTACCCAACATGCTGCTGCTAGAGCAATCACCCTAAACTATCTTCTCATTATGTTATACAAGTACTCAGACTCTCCCACTGGCTCCTACATTGCTTAAGTTTCAACAGCTCAGCAGTAAAATGTTCTTCAGGATCTGGTCTAAACCATATTTCCATCCTTAACTATCACTCTCCCCAGTTCCCACCCACATGCCCCCACCTCACCTATCTACTTCAGCCAAATCATTATTTCAAATTGCTCTAAAACTTCTCCGCTTCTTCCCTGTCCTCACTACCAAACTGTGTGAATCAAAATTCCTACTATTCAAAGTCCACTTTTAAATTATATCTCCTCCAGGAAACCCCAACTCTCAGTTTATGCATATTTTCTTAGTGTTTTATATGAGCCTTTATTATAGTTCTCAAATTGTGCTATCTATGACAGATGTATATGTATCTTCTCCATTGCACTAGAAATATTTTAGGGTAGGGACTGTTTTATTCATTTCTGCATACTTTGTATTTCCATGACTATTTCTAGAACTTAGTTGAACAGTCTTTAATATGAAGGACTCTTATACCTCACTTAGAAATGGAAGCACACAAGAATCATATGCTAATTCTGTGTCTTGTTTAGATAATAAGCATGATAGCAAATATGTGGATAACACTACATATTTCTGGCACCGTTCAAGGCGATTAATAACTCAATTATTGTCTTATAAAATGCTCAGTCGCTTCAGTTGTGTCTGACTCTTTGTGACCCCGTGGACTGCAGCCCACCACGTTCCTCTGTCCATGAGATTCTCCAGGCAAGAATGGAGTGTGTTGCCATATCCTCCCCATGTTTTTCTCTTTCCAAGTCTTCTATCTATACTGCTGCTGCTGCTAAGTTGCTTTAGTCGTGTCCAACTCTGTGCGACCCTGTAGACGGCCCTCCCCCCGTCCCTGGGATTTTCCAGGCAAGAACACTGCAGTTGGTTGCCATTTCCTTCTCCAATGCGTGAAAGTAAAAAGTGAAAGCAGAGTCACTCAGTTGTGTCAGACTCTTCGCAACCCCATAGACCACAGCCTACCAGGCTCCTCCATCCATGGGATTTTCCAGGCAAGAGTGCTGGAGTGGGGTGCCATCGTCTTCTAGTTCTGCTATTGTCACATAATGATCAGAATCTCAAGATACCTTAATATTTTCACCTGAATAATGATTTCCTCTAGCTCAGTCCAAAGCATTTTGCACCAAAAGACTTTAGACAAAAGTGCAAAGAAAAAAAAAAAGGTTTAAATAAATTTCTTAGGAAGTTCCTGATGAAATCAGAGTTTAATCGAAGTATCATGTTATCTGTGGATTTTAGAGACTTTTCAAGAGAGTAATCTGCAGAAATTTTTTCTGGCAGGTAGGAGGATCTCATGAAATAAAACAAATGGAATAATAAGGGTAGAAATTTTAGTGTTACCACCAGGACTGACTCTTCCATTTTTGAGTGAAGGTTAAGGGTCTTTTATGAATGTGACATAGATACAAGAGAACAGAATTTCAGGGTGAAAGTATCATTACATAGTCTGGGAAATGCTATGAATGAATTAATTTATAAAGCAAAGTCAGTATCTAAAAAACTAACAGTAAATTTATTAAATGGTAGTGAAAGTGAAAATGTTAGTCACTCAGTCCTGTCTGACTCTGTGACCCAATAGATTATAGCCCACCAGGCTCCTCTGTCCGTGGGATTTCCCAGATAAGAATACTGGCGTAGGTAGCCATTGCTTTCTCCAGGGGATCTTTCTGACCCAGGGATCAAACCTGGGTCTACCTGCACTGCAAGCAGACTCTTTACCTTCTGAGATACCAGGGAAGCCCAGTAAATGGTAAGTTCTTACCTATTTCAAAATTGCACAGGAAAAATCAGTCTAATGTGTATATAACAGTACAAGTTCTGATTGTTATAGTTGATCCTTGAACACCATGGGTTCAAACTGTGAAGGTCCACTTAACATGCAGATTTTTTTCAGTGAATACCCTAATATTCAGTGAATACCCTAATATTTGTCCCCTTTAACAAATGAGAAAGCAGAAGAATAAAGGGATTAAGGAATTTGCCGAGTACTACAAATGCTAGTGAAGTGAAGTCACTCAGTCATGTCCAACTCTTTGCGATCCCATGGACTGTAGTCTACCAGGCTTCTCTGTCCATGGGATTTTCCAGGCAAGAGTACTGGAGTGGGGTGCCATTGCTTTCTCCAGGGGATCTTCCTGACCCAGGGATCGAACCCAGGTCTCCTGCATTGCAGGCAGACGCTTTACCCTCTGAGCCACCAGGGAAGCCCAACTACAAATGCAAAGCCAAGATTTAAACTAAAAATTGAAATTGTGTTCCTCCTTCAGTCTTCATACCCCTACAACAAAGGAAGTACAGATGCAAGTAACACAATTGAACCTAATAACTAATACTAAACAAAAAAAAAAACCAAAAAGCAACCCCAGAAGACTACAATAAACTATGGTGCATCATTTTTACACAGCTTAAAACAAGTAACTCTAAACAATATACTATAATAGGGAAACACTCATTATGATAAAATAATTCTTTAACATTTAAAATTAATAAATAAATAAACCAAAAAAGCCATCAGAGTGATGGCTTCTAGGCAGCAGGAGACACAGGAGGAAGAGAGGGAGGAGACAAAAGGTAACTGCAAGCAGTGGGAATGGTGATAATGTCATTCTTGAGTTGGCAGGTGAGTTCTAGGTATTTATTTAACTATTATGTCTTCTAAGATATTTACATTGTTTATTATTTTATGTAACAGATATTGGGTTTCCCTGGTGGCTCAATGGTAAAGAATCCGCCTGCCAGTGCAGGAGACCTGAGTTTGATCCCTGCGTCAGGAAGATCCCCTGGAGAAGGAAATGGCAACTCACTCCAGTATTCTTGCCTGGGAAATCCCATGGACAGAGAGCCTGGTGGGCTACAGTCCATGGAGTCACAAAATAATTGGACATGAGACTAAACAACAATAATTCAAGCAAAAAAAAGAGAAACATTTAATCTAGGGGAGGGGGAAGAAGTGATCTATTTTCCTAATTATAATAATGTATATAGTTCAGTTCAGTTCAGTCGCTCAGTCGTGTCCAACTCTTTGCGACCCCATGAATCGCAGCACACCAGGCCTCCCTGTCCATCACCAACTCCCGGAGTTCACTCAGACTCGCGTGTATTGAGTCAGTGATGCCATCCAGCCATCTCATCCTCTGTTACTACTTAGCTAAAATATGTGGTACAGCTATAATAGGAAGATGACAGGGCAGATGAGTAGGGGTTGCTGCTGAAATTGTACAGAATTTAGCTACATCATTGCAAGAAAAGGAAGCAAAAATCTTCATCTTCCTTTACAGAAAGTCAACAGATATTGTCTAAAACTAGTGATATCAAGAAAGAACAGTATACAAATGTCACTTAGTCACATAGAGATAAGAACCAGAGAAAACGAGACTTTTAAATGATTTCCTCTAGAGATTAGGAATTGGATGGGCTGAAGGTATTGCTTTTTATGATAATTTTTTAAAATGACTTTAAAAAATATGGACATTGTTCATTTTGACAATCATAAAAATATACAAGTAAATTATAAAGAAAATATATTATGTAATACATACCTTTATGCCAAAAAATGCTATAGTCTACATATATCTGAATGTTTTATGTAAGGTTGATATAGTTCTGGAAACATATTAATTCAACTCTATAAGCACAGATTATAAGAACCATTTTTCTTCTTATAGTTAACCTTCTCAAAAAAGTTGAGTGCTTGCCTGTTTTAATATATTTTAATCCTTTAGGTTTAAAGAGCATCCATCTGAATCAGAAATACATGAGTCAGCTACACTGAGTTCACACATCCATATTTCTTCAGGCTGGGATTTTTGGAGTAATAAAGCCCAAAGGGACTTTAAATCAGAATATGCAGACCTAGGTGTCAGGAGAGTGGGTGTGGTACAAGGGCCACTAGGCAAGAGAAAGTTTCAATGCATCAATCAGAAGTCTTTTGGGGATTTGGGGATCAGTGGTGTGCTAGAAAAGTTTATTCTGCGTTATTTATAAATCTTCTCAAAATGATTTTATTTTTAATGTGTATTTTATTTCTTTCAATAATATTATCACTCAGAATGTTCACGTGGTCAAGACAATGAAAAATCTAATCCAAGTAACACCCATTCAAGAAGATTTCTGCCTTACTCCTTTTCTTTCTCTCCTGAAATATAGTTTACTCTTTCATACCTCTCTATAGCCACTGCTGATGTGTTCTAAGCTGAGGGAATATACAAGATCCTTGCCTCCCACGAAGAGTCTCTCTTGATATTCATCCAGCAGCATTGTCTGGAGATTAAGAAATCCAAAACGGCTATGAAAGACCGATGTTCTGTTTAGATCCAAGAGCTCTGAAATGCAAAACAAAATGTACCCTAAACACAGAGAAAATACAAATACCTTTGTAATACTTTTTTCATGGCTCTATTTTCACATGTATTTTTACTGTGCAGTTAACATTCATTCATTTTATCATAAATACAAACTCTAAAATTTATTGTTCAGAAAGATTAAAAATATATAATACACTGTCAAAACTTGGTTGTGTGTTTGAAAGTTGCTAAAATAGTAGATATTCTAACCATGTAAAGGGATGGATATTAACTAAACTTATTGGGATAGTCATTTCTTGATATGACTTGATAACAAACCAATATGTTATAAACAGACTCATACAACATTATAGTTCAACTATATTTTTAAAAAATTGTTCAGCATTTAAAAACAGAGTAAAATGGAAATAAGTTACAATGTGCACAAATTATAATCTTTTTTAACTTTATGAATGGAAAAACTTTGATACAACTTAATATGTAAAGTCAATAGCCAATGCTTTTAAATACAGTTATTTTTCACAAACTTTAATGTAAAGCACTACATAGAAAAGTCATTCCACTATGACTTTTACATTTACTTCTCTATGTATAATAAAAATCCCAATTCTAAAATAAATATCCCCAAAACAAGTCCATTTAATTCCAGATGAACACCAAGTCAGAAAACAATGTTTCCACTTGAAACTGGTTGAGAAAGTCAAGTCCAAAGTAAATCACCCGAGTCTGGAAACTGTCAGGACTGTGAATGCAATGAAATAAAACATGGTAGTATTCACTACAGTGGGAATAACTGTTAAAACTGACAGGGATCTACTGTCTAAAACTGTGATTTAGGCCACTGTTTATGTACTACTCTTACTTCAGAAGGACTAAAGAGCCTCTTGATGAAAGTGAAAGAGGAGAGTGAAAAAGTTGGCTTAAAGCTCAACATTCAGAAAACGAAGATCATGGCATCCGGTGCCATCACTTCATGTCAAATAGATGGGGAAACAGTGGAAACAGTGGCTGACTTCACTCTTTTGGGTTCCCAAATCACTGCAGATAGTGATTGCTAAGTCACTTCAGTCGTGTCCGACTCTGTGTGACCCCATAGATGGCAGCCCACCAGGCTCCCCTGTCCCTGAGATCCTCCAGGCAAGAACACTGGAGTGGGTTGCCATTTCCTTCTCCAATGCATGAAAGTGAAAAGTGAAAGTGAAGTTGCTCAGTCATGTCCGACTTAGTGACCCCATGGACTGCAGCCTTCCAGGCTCCTCCATCTGTGGGATTTTCCAGGCAAGAGTACTGGAGTGGGTTGCCATTGCAGATAGTGATTGCAGCCATGAAATTAAAAGACGCTTACTCCTTGGAAGGAAAGTTATGACCAACTTAGACAGCATATTAAAAAGCAGAAACATTACTTTGTCCACAAAGGTCCGTCTAGTCAAGGCTATGGTTTTTTTAGTAGTCATGTATGGATGTGAGAGCTGGACTATAAAGACAGCTGAGCACAGAAGAATTGATGCTTTTGAACTGTGGTGTTGGAGAAGACTCTTGAGAGTCCCCTGGACTGCAAGGAGATCCAGCCAATCTATCCTAAAGGAGATCAGTCATGGTTGTTCATTGGAAGGACTGATGTTGAAGCTGAAACTCCAATACTTTGGCCTCCTGATTTGAAAAGACCCTGATGCTGGGAAAGATTGAAGGCAGGAGAAGGGGACAACAGAGGATGAGATGGTTGGATGTCGTCCCCAACTCAATGGACATGAGTCTGGGTGAACTCTGGGAGCTGGTGATGGACAGGGAGGCCTGGTGTGCTGCGGTTCCTGGGGTCACAAAGGGTCTGACGCAACTGAGTGACTGAACTAGACTGAACTTACTTCAGAAAGTCAGAATCTGGCAAACCTGTGGTATTGTTTGTTTGTTGAAGCTATTTCACTGCATATGGCAGTTTATTACTTATGATTGGTAAATGATATGTGAGAGACTTTGAGGATGAGAAAGAATATGACTCCAATATGAAAAACCCTGGAGGCTGAAAATTCCCAAGAAGCCTCCTTGGAAATATTGACAAGTTAACAGATAACTTCATTTCCCAAAAATCTTCCTAGAAGGTTAAATGCTGGTAACCAAAACACTCAAATCCAGATAGCAATATGAAATATGACAGATCTACATTATTTTGTCTACCCTTACACTATTTCTGAGAAAAGAGAAATGAAGTATTTTTTTTCCCCTCTATTAAGAATGTATTAACTTCTATTTCTCTACTCTGAAACTGCTGATGCCCAACATTTCATGGGATAGGGCTAACTTTAAATCTTTAGTTTAAAACAAGCAATATTGTTAGCATCAAAGTATCATTTATAAAGGTAAAACTTGTGATATTGAATCATTTGACAACTCATCTAAATAAAGAACTTAAACTTTTTAGGGAGAGATGGAAATAATAAGGTGCTTTATTTAGGGAGGATGAAAATAGGAATTTGAGAGATTTAGGGGTTCTTGAATTCTAGAAGACAAATTTTTCCATCTCTGTCCATCACCAACTCCTGGACTTCACTCAGACTCACGTCCATCAAGTCCGTGATGCCATCCAGCCATCTCATCCTGGGTCGTCCCCTTCTCCTCCTGCCCCCAATCCCTCCCAGCATCAGAGTCTTTTCCAATGAGTCAACTCTTCGCATGAGGTGGCCAAAGTACTGGAGTTTCAGCTTTTTTTTTAGTTTTCAGCTTTTTTTTTCCTTCCAAAGAAATCCCAGGGTTGATCTCCTTCAGAATGGACTGGTTGGATCTCCTTGCAGTCCAAGGGACTCTCAAGAGTCTTCTCCAACACTACAGTTCAAAAGCATCAATTCTTCGGCACTCTGCCTTCTTCACAGTCCAACTCTCACATCCATACATGACCACAGGAAAAACCATAGCCTTGACTAGATGGACCTTTGTTGGCAAAGTAATGTCTCTGCTTTTCAATATGCTATCTAGGTTGGTCATAACTTTTCTTCATTGTTAAAAATATACAAATCCAAAGACAGATATTTTTAGTCTTTCAAAGTATAGTGCTGAATCTATATTTTTGACATCTTCAAAAATGGAGTGATCAATGAAAAATTCTAAATAGCTGATGACCCATATTTAAACTTGCCTAAAGGGAAAGTAGCTTCCTGGTGGCTCAGATGGTAAAGCATCTATCTACAATGTGAGAGACCTGGGTTCGATCCTTGGTTTGGGAAGATTCCCTGGAGAAGGAAATGGCACCCACTCCAGTACTCTCGCCTTAAACATCCCGTGGACGGAGGAGCTTGGTGCAGGCTAGTATCCATGGGGTCGCAGAGAGTCGGGCACGACTGAGGGACTTCACATTCACTTTCAAAGGCAAGTAGTTAAAACATTAATTTATGACTTTTCATATATTTAAAATATTATAGAGTCAGGAAATACTTTTAGGTTACCAGGAATTTTGGATCTAATTTATTCTGATTCATTCATATTGCCTCAGAAAAAACTGCTGCCAATATATGCCTGGATACATAAAATTGAATATGATGTACATGCCTTAGGCAGTAAGTTAAGAAATTTCATTTCACTTATAAAGACAGTTCCTGGGATAGTTCCTGTTATTATTTTATTATTATTATTATCATTATTATTTTTTTTACTTTACAATATTGTACTGGTTTTGCCACACATCAACATGAATCTGCCATCGCAGCACTGTTTATAATAGCCAGGACCTGGAAGCAACCTAGATGTCCATCAGCAGATGAATGGATAAGAAAGCTGTGGTACATATACACAATGGAGTATTACTCAGCCATTAAAAAGAATACATTTGAATCAGCTCTAATGAGGTGGATGAAATTGGAACCGATTATACAGAGTGAAGTAAGCCAGAAAGAAAAACACCAATACAGTATACTAACGCATATATATGGAATTTAGAAAGATGGTAATGATAACCCTGTATGCGAGACAGCAAAAGAGACACAGATGTATAGAACAGTCTTTTGGACTCTGTGGGAGAGGGCGAGAGTGGGATGATTTGGGAGAATGGCATTGAAACATGTATAATATCATATAAGAAATGAATCACCAGTCTAGGTTTGATGCAGGGTGCAGGATGCTTGGGGCTGGTGCACTGGAAGTTATTTTTTTTTAAATATAAGATCTAATAAATAGACTGTAGTTTTCTTTAAACATGTTCCCTATATGAGGGGTGGGCATTCAATGCTTCCGTAACTCTCTACTTTGACCAGTACAACAGAATAGCGCTGATGACTGATTCCTAACAAGTTCAGGCTTATCCATAGAAATTTCAGAATCAAGGTACTAACCAAAACATATCAGTTCAATGGTTTATATTTTTCTTGTCCACTTCCATAGAAATAAATCCCAATTGTGATCCTTAATTCACTCTGAGACTCAAATCCTCCTTCCTGTCTGGGACTCTCCAACATCTTGAGCTCTAAGTCACGGAAGGCCAAAAGTATCCACTATGTGTAAATGTCTGTGCTTCAGATATATATATTGGGCTTCCCTGGTGGCTCAGAGGTTAAAGCGTCTGCCTGCAATTCAGGAGACCTGGGTTCGATCCCTGGGTCGGGAAGATCCCCTGGAGAAGGAAATGGCAACCCACTGCAGTATTCTTGCCTGGAGAATCCCATGGACGGAGGAGCCTGAAGGGCTACAATCCATGGGGTCGCAAAGAGTTGGACACGACTGAGCTACTTCACTTTCACTTTCATTTTCAGATATATATTTGGAATAACACAGAGGAATTCTACAACATAAATATTTTTAAAGGTTTTGCATATTTATGCTTTAATACTAACTCTAATTTTCTACTTTTATTTGATTATTTTACTTGCCTCTTTCCAAAAAGGATCTGAGATGACTCATGCAAATATTCAATTGAACAAATAAATATATACTTAGGGGTATTAAAATATTGGGAAATAAAAAACAAAATGAGAGGTCTGGAATAGACCCCAGGCTTCTAAAAAAATCCAAAGTCACTAAAATACAAGAGAAAAACTATACAAATTGCTTAAGAGCACTGTCTGACAGGATGGTTAATTTTATGTCTCAGTTTGAAATGGATCACAGTTGTCTAGATATTTGGCTAAACATCTCACTTAATCATGAGGCACTTACTTGTAAGAGGGAGGACCTGCAACTATTCCTGTTTCCCAAATGCAAAAAGAGAGGTTTTAAAGAGATTCAGAACACAGTTAACTGGAGTAGGGCATGGCAACCCACTAGTATTCTTGCCTGGAGAATCCCATGGACAGAGGAGCCTGGTGGGCTACAATCCATGGGGTCACAAAGAGTCAGATAGGACTAAGCAACTAAGCACAGCATAGCACACAGCTAAGGTTATTTGGTCATTGCTGGTGCCAAAATTTAAATAAGGAAAGTTGACTGGAGAGCTTTGCTATTAATTATCCATAGTAGATGGGGTGTCCATCACCACTGTGCAGCACACAGCTTAGTCTTTCCCAGTTCTGGTCCCCAGAGATGAACACCATCAAGATGGTTTGATTTGTTAAAAGTTTGTTCCTTATAAACAAGAACTCCATAATCCATTACATCTAAAACTTCCTACAGGAGGAACCAAGAACAAACTGCAGAAAATTCTTAAGGATATGGGAATACCACACTACCTTACCTGCCTCCTAAGAAACCTGTTTTCAGGACAAGAAGAAACAGAACTGGACATGGAACAATGGAATGGTTCAAAGTTGGAAAAGGACTACATCAAGGCTGTATACTGTCACCCTGCTTATTTAACTTACATGCAGAGTACATCATGCAAAATGCTGGGCTGGATGACTCACAAGCTGGAATCAAGGTTGCCATGAGAAATATCAACAACCTCAGATATGCAGATCATACCACACTAATGGCAGAAAGTGAAGAGGAACTAAAGAGTCTCTTGTGATGAAGGTGAAAGAGGAGAGGAAAAAGTCTGGCTCAAAACACAACATTCAAAAATGTAAAAAAAAAAAAAAAAAAACTAAGATGATGGCATCTGGTCCTATCACTTCATGGCAAACAGAGGGGGGAAAAATGAAAACAGTGACAGACTTTATTTTCTTGAGCTCCAAAATCGCTGTGGACAGTGACTGTAGCCATGAAATTAAGGCCCTTGCTTCTTGAAAGAAAAGCTATGACAAACCTGCTGCTGCTGCTGCTGCTGCTGCTAAGTCACTTCAGTCGTGTCTGACCCTGTGCGACCCCATAGATGGCAGCCCACCAGGTTCCCCCGTCCCTGGGATTCTCCAGGCAAGAACACTGGAGTGGGTTGCCATTTCCTTCTCCAATGCAGGAAAAGGAAAAGTGAAAGTGAAGTCGCTCAGTCGTGGCCGACTACCAGGCTCCTCCATCCATGGGATTTTCCAGGCAAGAGTACTGGAGTGGGGTGCCATTGCCTTCTCCTATGACAAACCTAGACAGCATATTAAAAAGCAGAGACATCACTTTGCTGACGAAGGTCCAGACAGTCAAAATTATGGTTTTTCCAGTAGTCATGTATGGATGTGAGAGTTGGACCATAAGAAGGCTGAGCCCGAAACAACTGATGCTTTCAAAATATGATGCTGGAGAAGGCTCTTGAGAGTCCCTTGGACAGCAAGGAGATCAGTCAGTTCTCAAGGAAATAAACCCTGAATATTCACTGGAAGGACTGATGCTAAAGCTGAAGCTCCAATACTTTGACCTCCTGATGTGAAGAGCCCACTCACTGGAAAAGAACCTGATGTTGAGAAAGATTGAGGGCAAGAGGAAAAGGTGGCGACAGAGAATGAGATGGTTGGATGGCATCACTGACTCAGTGGACTTGAGTTTGAGCAAACTCTGGGAGATAGTGAAGGACAGGAAGCCCTGATGTGCTGGAGTTCATGGGGTCACAAAGAGTCAGACACAACTTAGAACTGAACAATAACAACACAGAAAAGTCTATTCTCTTAAGGGATTATAATATTTCTGAACTTGGATACATTTTTTGTAGAGACTCCTATTCATACTAAAATAAAATGGAAGGTTTTCCCAATATTCAGTTGTTAGAATTGACATAATTCAAATAATTCATCAGCATTTACAACAAGAAAACTCAGGTTAATATCAAGTTTAATTTTACTTACCTTTCATTTGTATTTAAAAACTGCCTCAAGTAACTATTGACTTTTTCATGTTGCTTTATGAATTGGTGACATCCTCAATTTTATATATCTTAATTTAAAAACATGAAATTGTTGTACTTCACTTGTTATAGTTTCCAAATGAATTAAATACTTTTTTGGTATACACTTAGGCAAACAAAACAAAAACCTTAAGCAGGAAGCTTTCCTCCTTCTTTAAGGATATTTTCTCCTTTTAGTTTTAGAGCCAGCATTTTAAGTCATAATAGTGGTCTTAGCACCAAATTATAGTCCACAGACACGGCATATTTACCAAGCAATGGCTAACTTCTTTATCCCTCTGTACTGCTGCAAGCTGCTTAGATGAAAGAATCAGAAAATATACAGGAAGAGGAGGACAAAAGAAACTCTAATCTCAGGTAATCTCCAGAAAACACAGTGCAAATAATGGACAGTGCTGACTCGGGTGAAAGGAAGGAGCTCATCTTGAGTTCTTCCTACTCTAAAAATAACACGAATTACTTGGGGGAGGCAGTGGACAAAGAAACAAGACAACTGAGATGCACCAACTCAGGGTTCATCCGGAAATTTTCTCAAGAGGGAACTAATTATTATTGCTAGGCTGCCTGCTAATTATCAGCTGTCAATGAAGATATATGCAGAGGATTTAGTCATTTCCTCTCATCGTCCTTCTTTTAAAACTACAAGGGAAACAGTTTTAAAACTCACTGACCTCAATATATTATAGAGACAGTTCTCTTCAGTTTGTCAAAATATATTTAAATTCCACACATCTGTGTGTAAGATGGGGGAGGAGAGAGGATATATTTTTCAGTTTTCAAACAAAAAAATAGATTTCCAAGGGATGGGCATTTTCTTATTCAATGCACACTCCTACCACTGTCATCTGCAAAGCAGTAACTTTTGAGATCCAGGACTTTAAAATTTTTCATTATTTTCCAAATCAATTCTTTTATTCAATGCCTTAAAGCTAATTCAACAATAAAATACTGAATCACAAAGTAAGCATTGTTAAGGGAAATGAAATGTATAAATAATGGTTAGAAATTGCTTCAGCTTTTTAACAAGTCCACAGGAAATGTTCTTGCAACATGCTTTGATGATTTTGACAGATCTGATCAATGTTCACTAATGGCTTATAATAATGTTGAAACAG
The DNA here is from genome assembly GCF_014754425.2 of Oryx dammah. NCBI lineage: Eukaryota > Metazoa > Chordata > Mammalia > Artiodactyla > Bovidae > Oryx > Oryx dammah. The sequence continues at coordinate 37,577,390 of NW_024070202.1, read as the reverse complement.
AGTTGTAAAGAAATAAGCAATTAACTTTTTTAAAGTGTAATCAGGGCTTACTAATTGGTCTTTCCAGCAATGGACTATGGTCATCCTTTCACCTACCCTCTGAACTTTTAGATTTCTATCTTTCTAATAAGTCAAAGGTCCAAAACAGGCACTGTGGTATACCAACTTTTAATCATAAGCTGCTTCCAGCAAAAGCAAAAAGAGTTCAAAAGTACACATGCATGGCCTAAGCATTTAGTAGCCTTTTATTTCCTCAGTCAAGAAAAAAATAGTGTCAGAATTTTAAGATTCCTTATGTTCCTATATTATATAACTTAGCATTATTTAGTATTACACACGATATTCTGACTTACAGATCTCTGAACTCCATGAACACAAGCTCACCAGCGGACAAGGTTATACAGAATCATTGTCCATGCAAATACTGTACATATATGTGAGTACTCATATTTAAATCACCAAATTGAACAAAATCATACACTACAAAGTGCTACCATCTAAAAGTCAACGATTTAACAATTGTGATTGCCTCGTAAATGTGGAATTATATTTTATTTCATTGGAAGTCAATGGAGCAAGTGCTATGTGAACAGCTTCTGAAGCTGAGTCTATAGGGCAAAGGGACCCTGAACTGCGAGCAGTGTGTCCATTCAGCATTCCTCTGGGGCCTCGTAACCAGGATATGATATTCTAAATGCAATGGAAAGGCCTTCAGTGGTTTTAAGAGCAACTGTATGTCTGGATTTATCTTTAAAATACTAATTGCTTTTGATGTGCGTAGTTGTCAGCAGGGGGGCAAAACTTGAATAAAAGGAGGTTTGAAAAATTATTTGTTAATAAGCATGCGAGAATGTTAGTAACAAAACAAGATGTACTGTAGAGGTAGAGACCTGAAAGATTAAATGAAAGAAAGCTAGGCGTCAAATTTTACACAATACGGTAAAAGTTTTTCTTTTTCTCAATTTAAACTGATTAGGATTGGGATAACAGATTGTAATTCATTTTGATGCAACATTCAGTATGTACTGAACTGCTCTGCATTATGTACTATATCTGGGGTGTCAGAAGCACATTAGAAATCAGTGTAATCTACATAACACAAATCAGATTTTGGCATTCTTCATCCTATTTCTATAAATTAATTTCAGAGGTAAGTTTTTTCATGCTAACATACTAGATAAAATAGGGTCTGTTCACTTTTTTATTTTAGAAAATACTTTTTAGAGTTCAAAACCAGGAAAACTATAAAGGTAGGAAGGATAAACTAAGAATTCAGGATTAATAGATACAAACTACTACATTTAAAATAAACAATAGGGACCTACTATATAGCACAGGGAACTACTCTCAGTATCTCATAAAAACCTATAATAGAATATGTAAAAGAACATATATATATATTTAACTGAATCACTTTGCTGTACATCTGAAACTAACACAACATTGTAAATTAACCATACCTTAATTTTTAAAAGTGGTTTGAAAAATAGCACTACAATATATACACATGAATATATGGCAATTCACACACATGAAAATATATTTATAAGAAATACTTTTAGAAGTGGAGTTTTTTTTGTTTTTACAGATACTGCCAACGTGCCTCCATGGGAATTATAGTTTAATATTCTACCACTGCAAGTGAGAATGACTATTCCCCATCACCTAGAGAACAGTATGTCATTATATCTCATTAAAATTTAGGATATGTGCAGATCTGACTATGGAAATACTAATTAAATTTACATTTTTTCTTATGGGTGAAATTAAGCATCTTTCATATATTTTAAAATACTTTCACTTTTTGTCATTTTTATGTCCATTGCCTATTTTTCCACAAGCTTAAGCTTTTTAGTCAAGATCTGATTTTAAGAAATGTTAAAACTGTTAAGTTTTATATTTTGTGACATCATGGTTGAAAGATGGAGGAGGCTAGGTTCTTCAATGTAGAAATGTGTACTTCAACCATGTTAGATATTTTTAATGTGTTAAACTTTTGCTTTAGTGAATAAACCTAATTCTTAATTATTTAGTGTTTTGAACCAGTTTGGCATTTATAATTCACACACACACACACACACAAATGTTATGAATCAGGGAACATGCTCAGTCTCCCATAGGCTGAACTGGGCGTCAACAAACTCCTAGGCAGAGCTGTTCAGCTGGCAGCCCTGTGGGGCAGAAGTGTGGAGCCTTGCCCACAGTGGAGGTGCCACTGCTGGGAAGTGACAGTAGTTCTGTAACCAGAGGCCTTTGTGAAATTGTCCTCCCTAAGGACACTACAGTTGATCCAGATTTTTTCTCATCCATTCTCCCTGGCTTCAGGGTCATGTTTTCCATTTGGCCTCTTCAGACTTCAATCCCCTTCATACTTATTCTATACTTTTCCTATCGCTCCATTTTTGAGGCTCCCTGTGGAATCCATTTTGACTCATTTGGTTTTTCTTTGAACAATTATTTCTAGTCACTGATGAGTCCCAAATCCACAACCCTTTCTCACACACAGATTAACTAGGAGTTATATTAAGTGGCATCATATAATATCTTCTTAATAATTTACTATCTACTATAAAATATCAGAAATGTTGTATTTAACATTTAGTTTCCCAAGGCCACTGCTGTGGAGGTCAGTTTTTACTTATGGTCAGGCTTTTATTGAACACTAGCCAATGAGAAAGTTTCTTTCACATGGAGGGAAAAATGACTCACTCAAAACTGATCTTTCGACCCTCCTGTTAACTTGACACTCTATGAGAATTCCAAAATTTTAAGTAACAAATATTTTACAAGATGTTTTATATGTTCAATCAAAGCAGAAGTTAATGAAGCCAAGAATATGTGTGAAATACTGTAATGCTGTTTTTTTATACTGTTACTGATTTAAAACTTTTCGAGAGAAAGCGGTGAAAGAAACACATTTCTAGAACTCCAACAAAGTGTTCCTAGTATTATAATAGTGTGCTCTAGGTTTGATCATCAAGTGAACATCTTCCTTTCAGATTATTTTCATACAATCTATGAAATTATCTGTGGTAATAAAGCTTTGTTTTCATTTATTTGTTACTTATTTCTAAATATTAGACACGTATAAATAGTGTTCATTTTATAGTAATATGTGAAAAGCCACTTTTTCTGGATTATGTCATTTCAGCATGGATTGGTTATCATTCAATATTTAAAACTTGAATAGTAAATCAACTGTTCTATATATTTACATTATATTCTGTTTTAGAATTAGGTTTAAAACAAATGAGGAATATTACATCATAATTCATTTCCTCTAACACACTTAACAATCCTGATTTCCACTGTTCTGTCTACACCCCACCAAAAAAATGCAGTTTGTAAGACACTTTTGATTTTCAAAGTTGGCTAAGGCATACACAATTGTAAATAGCTATTAAATTCTAAATATATTTTAATATTATCTTAATTCAGAAATATTCTATCCTATAAAGCTAATATACTGCTTATAATCTATACATTTAAGTGAATTAAGTCACACTTAGAAATTGAATATGTCTATCTTGCATATTTTTCATATTGCAGTTGATCATTTTAGACATGCTGTGCTGTGCTAGGCTGCATCACTCAGTTGTGTCTGACTCTTTGGGCCCCCATATACTGTAACTTACTAGGCTCCTCTGTCCTTGGGCATTCTCCAGGCAAGAATACTGGAGTAGGTTCCCATGGGCTCCTCCAGGGCATCTTCCCAACCCAGGGATCAAAGCCAGGTCTCCCACATTGCAGGTGGATTCTTTACTGTCTGAGCTACCAGGTAAGCTGAAGAGTACTGAAGTGGGTAGCCTATCCCTTCTCCAGGAGATCTTTCCGACCCAGGAGTCGAACCGCGGTCTCCTGCATTGCAGGTGGATTCTTTACCAGCTGAGCTACCAGGGAAGCCCAATATAACATGCCAGTACATAGCATAAACATTTATAGGCTTTCCCCCCAATACTACTGAGATAAAAGTGAGATGTAACACTTAAAGTATGCAGCATAATGATTTGATATATGTATATATAGTGACATGATTACCATGATTAGCTTAGTTAATATCCATCATATTAAATAGTTATTTTTTCTTGTGATGAGAATTTTTAAGACCTACTCTCTAAGCAACTTAAAGAAACATGATACAGTACACCATGCCACACATTACATCCCCATGACCTATTTATTTATAATTGGAAGATTGTACCTTTTGAACACATTCATCCATTTCCCCCACCTCTCAATTTTTATCTTATGTTTTGTTAAGTTCTGTATCTTTCTATAACAACAAGTTTACTGATATTTGGTCTATAATATTTTCTCTCATAAATAATCCATCATGTAACAACAAAGAAGTAAATTAGCTAAAAACAGAATTGCATTTTTACTTCATCATATTTTGGTTCAAGTATTGGATATCTGAAATTATCCAAAGTAATATGCTGCTCAATTTCTCATTCCCTATACTGGCCTCCAAATTCATACTTGTTTAGTTAAGTGCCTATGTGCTATTTTCTCCTGGAGTCTAACAGTCTTCTCCAATTGAGCAAGTGAAGAATAAACTTTTGATTTTCAACTATGAACTAACTCATCTCTCAGACTTTCACTCTCAGTAAGCTCTTCTTTGTATCTTGCCAAAAATGTAGAGTTTCTCCTGATTCTCCTCCCCCTGAATGCCTCAATATCTGTCAACATCTCCACTATAACTCCCCAACTGGGCCAATGAAAGGGCTTCCTGACTGCTTCCACACTTTCTTACCAGCTAATTGGTTTATCTCACAGTAGCCAGGGTGACTATTCCCTTAAAACTATTAAGTGGGTCATGATGTTCCTTCCCCCACATAAAACCCTCCAATTAATTCTTAATGTCCTTAGGTTAAATCCATACTCCAACTGTGGCATTAGGTATGGTTGCCAATATTGCAATATTACCCCTGATACTGCTATACTTTTTCCCTTGCTCACCAAGCTCCAGGGCCCAGGCTTTAGAGCTTTGCCTTGATTCTTCTTTCCACCTGCTCCGTGCCTCCCTCTGACCTTCACATTGTGGCTCTTCCTGCCATTTGGACCTTATCTCTGTGAAGTCTTCCCAGACTAAGGAATCTGGAGTTCCCACCTTGACAACCCCAGCTGCGTCACTCCCGCTGACTGTTTTAATATTGCATGCATGCTACTTGGTTTTGAATTTTTCTTAACTTGTATCTTTTCTCTCCCCTCTCACAGGAAGTTCCATGCTAGGAGTGACATTTCCCATCTTGATCACTGTGATAGCCCTAGAGCCAAGGCCAGTGTTAACCACTTCTTTACTAGACACTCGATAAATGTTTGTGGAATGAATGAACTTCTCTGAATCTCAACTTCCTCAAGTGTGAATTGGGGATAACATCAAATTAAGAGCATTGCTATAAGAATCAAACGACTCCTAGAACCTAATGGATGGTCGATATATTTGGGTTTCTTTCTCCTTTCTTTTGATGTTGATAAATTATTGGCAAAGGGTATGACTGGTGATTTCTCCTATAGAAATAGGTTTTTCTTAATTACGTTCTGTCAAGTGTGCATATGTACTCTCTAGGCTTTTTATATAGGCTTAAAGTGAAATAGGAAATTTTCTAAGTACATGATTACTATGATCAGTGTAAAAAGCTACTCTGTATTTTAAGTTCAAATCTTGTTTTCCTACCAAGAATAGTTTGGGATAGCTTTCTATTCCTTTTTTCAATCCACATCCATCTCCACTTGCAAGAGAATATTTCCTTAGAAAATGTGCTTTATTTCTTTATCATCCATTTATTTATAAGCTCAATCTAAAATATGTTATACTAAACTATCTCTATTTCACCCTGAAATTTAAATTTTAAGTAGCAGAATAGCAGGCAAACATTCTTTCAGCGTTTTTGCTACTTCTCTTAAATACTGGATGTTTATGAGCTTTTCAGTATTTAATTTGGTACCTGTTTTTTTAAGAAGAGAGTTGTCAAGTTTTAGACAGGTGCATGACTTGACATGGTGTTAAAGCATCACAGCTAAACACCCTCTGCATTCTCCTCTTTTGACCTCTAATAAAGATCTTTAGTCTCATCTTTATAAAAATAAAGCCTTCTCTCAACCCATATAATTTAATCCCATAAAACATTCCTTCTAAGAAAAAAAATGACTTCCAGATGTCTGAAGAGCTTGGAATCTGATAATCTGACACATTGAACATTTGCACCTTTAAAAACATGTCATTTCCAGACTGACTTATTACCATAAAGTAGTGACTACTGTTTAATTTGGATACTTTCTCTACTAACATCACATTTTCCTTATAGTTTCAATACGGACAGAATAATAACTGAATTTCAAATCTGGGCAGAATGAAAGGCAACTTTATAATTTTTTGATAATGCATGAATTAAATGGAAACAATCTATTCATCCACATTATGACAAGAAAATAATATCATTGGTAGATTTATTTCTGATATAGAAATGAAGCTGTGTGTTATTGGCCATCATTTGATAGGTTTGGAAATGCAAGACAACCACTAAAAGGTCATTTGCTCTTAAATTACATCCCTCAATTACTGTAGCTGCTGCCATGCGAACCAGAAGCTCCTTACTAAGTAATAGGCCCCCTTGGTAGGTGGGTTCTCTTAGATGTGGCTAACTCAAAAGAAACTGAAGAGGAAAGACAAACCCTTGCTATGTGTACAATTCACTGATGACTTTCTTTCACAAAATGTCACCTTACTGACTAAGCTGCTAACAAATTCTTCTGTTTTCCTTTCCTTGCTATCTTCAATAAGCATTGAGTCACTTCCCAGAAAATACTGTTGTTTATAACCTGTCACAAGGCAAACAGTACCTAAAAAGACCACCCGTGATTTCTCTGGAAAGTTGAAAGGAAGGGAAACACACATTCACAGAAAGGCTCTTGAGTCCCAGGTACTGTGTGAAATATCCACTTTGTGTAACTTCATTTGTCATTCATATCACTCCAACAACAGATGGATAACCCTTCCCATTTTATAGGTTAGGAAACAGAAGCTCACGCAGAAACTTAAAAACTTCCCAAAGTCACACATCATTTGAGGGTCAGTATTCTGCATTTAGAAACGTTATTTTGCTTATTTTGTGTATTTGACCATAACAGAAGAGTTTGTATAATTATACAGTTTCTTCACAGACTCAAGTAAGTCATAAGCTGTCAGCGAGGTAAGTCCCTGAGGAGTATGTTACAGGTGTTCCTCATGTTTCATGCATTTATCCAATAATACTTATCCATAATAAGTGGTCATAGACAACACTGGAGGTCATCAATGTTTCCACCTATACCTCAGCCTTTCAGCCTTTTCTTGTAATTTGTCTCACTTATCCTAAAGGCTTTCTCCTGTCAGCCATGTTTACATCACATAATCTGATACCAACAAACAGAAACAATGTGACCCAGAAGGTCAGACAACACAGAGATCAGAAGCAAATAAAAAATATACCTTTTAACTTCAAATCAGTTAGAGGAGCAAATGTTCTGAAAAAGAAATATTATTTGAAAAAATAAGTCCAGACATCTGTATTTCGTTCCAAACTTTACCACTGAATATACCATTTGTAAGGGATTAAGTTCCCCATTTGCAGGAATGAGAGAGGTGGATGGGCTCATCACTAAGGTTCCCTGTAGGTTCACAAACTATATCACATCACAAACTATACTATCTCCATTGGGGAAACCATAAATTAGAAGTGTCCACAGGATGCTCTCTAAGATTTTTTAGTTTTGTTAGCTTTTCGTTGGTGAAGGACAGGGAAGCCTGTCACGCTGCAGTGCATGGGGTAACAAAGAGTCGGACATGACTGAGTGACTGAACTGAACTGATAAATCATGAGAACTGTAGAATTACTTCTAGCTCTAAGGAAAGAAAAAAATTAGTACTGAAGATACAATTTCATATCTGTTAAGTTCTTGTGTCCAAAAAAGGGTATTACTATGGATAAAAAAAAAAAAAAGAAATGTATTGCTATTGATCTGTTTCCTATAATTTTTGATATGCTCTAAATATAAGGGGGAAGCAATAAATCACATACATTTGAGTTTCATACTGGTATATCACATTTATTGAGAAAACATGACTTAGGTCATGCTACAATCAGAAAAACTGAAAGATTTGACAAAACCTTTATAAATTACAATGCAATCACTTAAGCCCAAACCTTATTACTCAGGAAACCAGTAACTTGGCAAATGTGAACACTGCTCTACATTCTGAGAACAAGAGTATGAATGATAAATAAGAAAAAACCTAGGAATCTTGGAAGACATTTTTATGGGATAAATTAAAATGTCTTTTATAGAACTCACTGGAGAAATGTTAAAGTATAAAATTAACTCTAGACAAGTAATTCTTTAGTAGACCAAGTTGAAAGAAACAAACTTAAGTTCTGCTATGAAATTCAAGATTAGCTCCTTTTTCTACATTTTATGATAGAACCATCTCCTTTGAGAATCAACTGAATTTCTGAAAATATCATTCCTGCCAGCTGGAGGCAAGAGTGAAATGCATTAACATGTAACTGCCTTTCCCCAGATCCTCAACTGTATCAGAACAGATGCTTGCACCCAGGTAAATGGCCATCCATCATCAAGTCAAATATGATTTTACATGTACTTGGATCCTTCTGGCAAGGTCACTGCCCCTATCTCGGAAAAAAAATCCACATTAAATTGGGAACAGGAGGTCAATTTTCTTTTCCTACCATGACAAGGCAGAGATAGCCTCTGCCACTGGAAGGGAGCAAATGTGTTAACTCCCTTATTGGCAGACACCATGTACACCTGTGGTGGATTCATGTCAATCTATGCCAAAACCAATACAGAATTGTAAAGTAAAAATTAAAAATAAATAAATAAATTAAAAAAAAAATGATAATGCAGTTTTTCAGAATGCTTGTTGCTAGTGACTGCTAGGATTCATCACTATAAAACAGAGCTGCGTGTATGTGTATGAAAGAGAAAGGGGACAATTAAAGGATGTGAACATAGTTGTGGGGAGGTGGCAAGCAGAGGCAAGCAGGAGGTGTAAAAGCTTTCCCATCAACATTTCCACTCACTTTGCAACAGGGGAAAGAGAATAAGAAAGAAGGTAATTACAAGTGATGTAAATAACATCAAGAAGTGGTCATTTTGGTTACAGTTCATACTGCTAAAAATAACATAAATTAACAGATATGTTAATAAGGTGTTTAAAGCTATTGAGTTCCAGCCTGCTTTTGCAGAACTTATCAATTTCAGCCCTCAAGAGAGCCTCCTCATTTTCCACACAAGAAATAAAAACATATACTCTATCTAAATTATTAATGCATTCCAGTTGTTAAAATGGTTATTGTGAAAACATTAAAGAGCATAAAAATTAAGTGATTAATTGATAACATAATTTTCTTTGGCAAAGACAAGATTCTTAACAGAGGCTATAACTCCTGTAATGTCAACTGCAACATTTAAAATTCCTTAATTATTTCATTCTTGTCTTTAATATTCATTGACACAGCATAGTACATATGAATCTCATAAGGTGTTTTTTGATAATAAATTATCTGGAGTAAATTAAATTTTTGAAGGCAATCAATTATCACACAGAGTTTCAGTGGCAAATTACCTTGAGTAAAATAATAATTAATTAATTGCAATTGATACCCTACTTATATGACCAAGGAGACATCATATTTGGAACCAAAAGGACCAAAAATTGTTTTTTGAATGGGTAATAGTGAGTTCTTTGAACTTACTATGAACAGAAGCTTAATGTTCTCCAGAGGGGCTAATCTAACAAGCAAAGCTGCCTATGTGGTATAATTTGAAAAGGGGTAATGAAGAGGGCCCTTTGAGTCCAATTATTTAATCCTCTCCCAGTTACTACTGTCATTAAAGTTTTACAACTTTGATATTTCCAGCTTTCAGGAGACCTTATTAAAATTGTAGAACCTCTGGGAGGGATTATACCTTAAACCTTTGTCAACTAGTAATTTAGCTTTGTCTGAACACTTGAACTGAGTTGAGCATAAATACACCATTGGATGAACCTAGAGAAGAGGTGTCTTTCATGTGGAAAAAAAGGATAATATAATGTTAGGGTGTGTGGGAGAAGTGGGGGTGTGGAGGTTGACACCGATACAGTGTTCCTAGTGTCACACTAGCAGGCCAGGTTTCCAGTCCAGGCACACAGCTTTGCTATGTTGCCAATACATGGAGTGCAGAACTAACTAAATTGTTCACTTTGGCCCTAGCTGTCTGGAGGCAATCAAACACACTCCATGACACGTGAGGGTGTGTCTCAACAGTGCCACAAAAGTCTAAGCAATTTGTTCAAAAGTTTATTTTGGCAACCATCAAACTGACAGAAAAAACTATTTTTTATGGCAGGGTTCAGTGGGGGAAGGGGGTTTTCTTCATGCTGATTCTGATTCTGTTCCCGTTTCTTCTAGGACAGTGGTTCTCCACCTTGGTTGCACCCTGAAATTCCCTGGAAACTCTAAAAAAAGTCAAATGCCTGGGTCCCTCACCAAGAGAGGGGTGTGTATTTGGTCTGGCACTGGTAGTTTTAAAAATCTCTCCAGGTAAAGACTGAGAACCTCTGCTGTAGAATGATTCTTCTGAAGATTAGCCATTAGACAAGATGTGAACAACATTTGCACACAATCACAGGTTTTACAATCTTGGGGGTTAGTTACAAAGAATTGCCAGGACGCCAAACTTGCCAAACTTTTCCAGTCGTTATCCAATTCTAAGTCAACAGTCACTGCTTGATATTATAGACAAGACCAAGAAGGGGTGAGAAAAAAAACCTTACTTGAATATCATGTCACTGTATTAATACACTGATACTGGAGCAAATGTGGCTGCTCTTAGGTGTGTCTGGAGGAGGCAATGGCACCCCACTCCAGTGTTCTTGCCTGGAAAATCTCATGGATGGAGGAGCCTGGTAGGCTGCAGTCCATGGGGTCGCGAAGAGTCGGACAAACCTGAGCGACTTCCCTTTCACTTTTCACTTTCATGCATTGGAAAAGGAAATGGCAACCCATTCCAGTGCTCTTGCCTGGAGAGTCCCAGGGACGGCAGAACCTGGTGGGCTGCCGTCTATGGGGTCGCAGAGTCAGACATGACTGAAGTGACTTAGCAGCAGCAGCAGTACATATTTCATGGCACCATTAGCTGACATGCAGCAGTATGCCCTCTATCTGCCCTCTATCCATAAGACACCTCTCAAGTAATGAATCTATTTTGTATAATGTTCAAATAATTTAAGATATCGTGAATTTTGAATGTCTATCCCTGAATATTTGAGCTGGAAGAAAGTGTTAAAAGATGGTGCTTCATCACTCAGATTTATCACAAATAAAAGAGGAATAAACACAAAAATAAATTTCTGCACTGAGGTCTGCAAGTTTGATCTTGAGCAGTTTTTCAACTCTCAGATTTCTTAATAAACTCTATGTGTCTCTTGTCATCTGTAAGGTTTGTAAGGCCCTGAGGTAAGAAATTGAACTAGTATAAAAGACTTCAGGTCCTGCCTAGCTCAAGTGCTGCAAAAATGTGGTGGGATATTTTATGAAGTGTTTATCAATATTAGAGGTAAACTCTTTCTTTGGGTTAGGCTTAAATGCATTTATTTTACAGTGAAAGACAAAGTATGTGTTTTAGGACACCAAGAAAAGGAGACCTGTCAAAGAGTTTTAATGTCATCTTCTCCAGGGAAAAGGGTTTGAAACAACACACAGTTACTCATGTCTGCAGGTCTCTACTCAGCACATCAGCATTTTTAAAAGGTCTGAGATGATCGAGTCCCTGCCCACCAGCAGATGGATGCTTCTAAGGGTTAAGGATAGAGGATGCATGAGATCGCCATTCATCTATGGAGGTTAGCTAGGGTCAGGGGAAAGTCCCTCTCTTTTCTAACAGCAACCTTAAAACGAGACTATCACACATTCTATTACAGCCTATAAGATGGCAGACTATAAGGACGTGAGCTCATCTTCTCCTGTGAGTACTCCAAAATTACAACTCACTGGTGAACAACCATCAACAGGAGAATGTCAGATCCCACCAAAAAAGGATACCCCACATTCAAGGGCAAAGGAGAAGCCCCAGCAAGACAGTAGAAGAGAGGAAATCGCATTTAGAATCAAACCCCATACCCACCAGACACGCTCAGAGGGGTCAAACAAAACCTTGTGCGTACCAGAAGACCCCACAGCGACTGAGCTAGACATGCCTTTCAGTGTTTGAGTGTATCCTGCGGAGATATGGGTCAGCAGTGGCCTGCCGCAGAGGCAGGGGCTCTGGGTGCAGCAGTCCTGGGCACAACTGCATTCATCTCACATGATAGCAAAGTAATGCTCAAAATTCTCAAAGCCAGACTTCAACAGTATGTGAACTGTGAAATTCCAGATGTTCAAGCTGGATTTAGAAAAGGCAGAGGAACCAGATATTACATTGCCAACATCCACTTGATCATCAAAAACGCAAGAGAATTCCAGAGAAACATCTATTTCGGCTTTATTGACTATTCCAAAGCCTTTGACTGTGTGGATCACAACAAACTGTTGAAAAATTCTTCAAGAGATGGGAATACCAGACCACCTTACCTGGCTCCTGAGATATTTGTATGCAGGTCAAGAAGCAACAGTTAGAATTGGACATGGAACAACAGACTGGTTCCAAATCAGGAAAGGATTCCGTCAAGGCTGCATATTGTCACCCTGCTTATTAAACTTATATGCAGAGTACATCATGTGAAATGCTGGGCTGGATGAAGCACAAACTGGAATCATGATTGCCGGGAGAAATATCAATAATCTCAGATACACAGATGATACCACACTTATGGCAGAAAGCAAAGAAGAACTAAAGAGCCTCTTGATGAATGTGAAAGAGGAGAATGAAGAAGTTGACTTAAAACTCAACACTCAGAAAATAAGATCATGGCACCCTGTCCCATCACTTCATGGCAAATAAATGGGGAAACAATGGAAACAGTGAAAGATTTTATTTTGGGAGGCTCCAAAATCACTGCAAGATGGTGACTGCAGCCATGAAATTAAAAGATGCTTGCTCCTTGGAATAAAAGTTATGAACAACCTAGACAGCAGAGACATTACTTTGCCAACAAAGATCTATGCAGTCAAAGCTATGGTTTTTCCAGTAGTCATGTATGGATGTGAGAACTGGACTATAAAGAAAGCTGAGCACAGAAGAACTGATGCTTTTGAACTGTGGTGTTAGAGGACTCTTGAGAGTCCCTTGGACTGCAAGGAGATCCAACCAGTCCATCCTAAAGGAAATCAATCAGTCCTGGGTGTTCATTGGAAGGACTGATGTTAAAGCTGAAACTCCAATACTTTGGCCACCTGATGCGAAGAGCTGACTCATTTGAAGATACCCTGATGCTGGGAAAGATTGAGGGCAGGAGGAGAATGGGACGATAGAGGATGAGATGGTTGGATGGCATCACCGACTCAATGGACTTGAGTTTGAGCAAGCTTTGGGAGTTGGTGATGGACAAGGAAGCCTGGCGTGTTGCAGCTCATGGGGTTGCAAAGAGTTGGACATGACTGAGCGACTGAACTGAACTGATCACACATTCTAGTTGTTATAATACATGAATGGTATTTTCTGAGGAAGAAACATACTATGTCAGTATTATCTCAGTATAGGAGATAAAGGTCCTGATTTCATTTGTTTACCTGACAAAAATGAATATATTTTATGTATATATCATGTATATGAAATGGGAAAGTATATGGTAGAAACTGTTTTAGGCCATAACAGTAAATCTGTCCAGAAATTTCCTGGGACTAGTAATTTCACTCACTTGATTCCCACAGCTAATTTAACTGAAGTGATTATCCAAGACACTGATTTCTTTAGCCCTCCCAAATCCTTGCTTATGCTGCGCCCTCAAAATTGTGTGCTTGGAGGAAGTAAACACACTTTTTGGACCAAAAAAGGAAGAGTCTTGGGACAGGGATGTACATTTAGCATATCTTTCAGGCTGGCAACCCTGAAGAAGCCATGTGAACACTGTTAAATCACTTATGCTGAAGCTTTTGATCTGAGTCTCCATTTATAAGGACTCAGAGACTAGAGAAGTCTTGAAATACAGGCTATGGATTAGTTGCATTCATTTTACTGTTTCCCTAAACACTGGGTAAGATGAGCCAAAGGGAGAAGCCTTACATGCAAAAAGGCATTACATTTTGTTCTTATACTCTGTACGTTCTCAAGAAAGGAAGCAGAAAAACAAGTCAGATAATTAGTTTTAGAGATATTTGTATTTAATATTAATTTAAGCTTAACAAGAATGAATAAAATCTTTGTCAAATTTCTTTATAACTGTAAGTTATTTTGCTATTATAAAACAGCCTTATTAAATAGTGCTTGAAATTAGCAGTTCATTCTGAATATGCACAGCAATGTGCTGAAAAGGAATTAGAGCCATACAAAGGCAATTGTACTAAATTAGGTAAATAAGGTATTTTAAATATCCTAACATAAGCTATTTCTGTACTTTAAATGTGACAACATGATGCAAATTATATCTGCTTTTTAATTTTGGTATAATACAGGAACACACATAATATGATGCATTAATACTATCAGTATCTTTTTTTAACTTCATTTAATACATAAAAACAAAAGTGATGTGGACTCAAAGCTTCACAACTAACAAAGCATTTCACTCAGTTTCTTACATAAAGATTAAAGCTAGAATAGAGGTTAAACTATTTGTATGCTTTGAAATACAGATAGTGAAGAATTTATATTTTTTAAATAGCAAAGAGAGGGTACACATCAAAAGTCTCTATTTATTGGAGTATTTGTTGTAATGAACGGCCATTCATATTTGATTGTTCTGGTTCTTTGTTTTTGGAGTTAAGCCCCATGCTCACTCATTTCCAATTAGTCAGCTGTGTCCTCCCTGGTAATAGGTGGCTACCACATCACAGCTTTCTAGTTTTCAGACTCAATTAAAAAAGTGATAGTGAGTCTTGGCTCAAAATCAAGGCTGTGACCCCTGCAACCATCACATCTCCTTTAATCTCCCACAGCTCTGTTCCCTGACAAATTCCCTGGACAGCATAATTACCCCTTCCCACAATGCTTCCAAACGCTCTGCACAGGGTTCCCAGGAGAATCAGCACAGAGATGCCATAAATGTTTTAAGATAGAAGGAAAAAAATGTACACTTTTTTTTCTCAAATTAGTTCATACAATGACTGTTCAAAGCTGAATGCACAAACACATTTTAAAATTGTATAAATTTAATTACATCATTTATAGTGAAGGTGAACTTGCCACAGGATTACAAGTCTATGAGACTACATTCAGGTTATCTTTTCCTGCTAATGGCAAAGCTATCACAGGATCTTAAAAAAACACATATACATAGACTTTCTATTACAAGAAAAATGATTTAACAGGGTGACTTTGGTATACACTTTTAGGAAACCAACACACATTGTGTTTTTAGAACTTACAAAATCAGGTTTTCAAATATCATTAATTAACTATATATGTTTCAAATTAATGCCATACTATTTTGATTGGGTTGTCAAAATCTTTAGAAAATTTCTGGTATAAATATACCAAGCGTTCAAATTCAGGACTTAAAGCTTCTATAATAAATGCCTACCACTCTAACTTTTCCCTCGAAGATTGTGCTTTCTTGAAAATGAAGAAAAATAACAAAAACGTCATTGTCGAAGGTAACTGCACACCAAAGGTTACTTTAAATATAAAATATATTGTATTGGTGGATCTGATATCATGATTAATGCATAATCTAGGTTCTGTTTCTGTCTTCATTAGGAAACCACCTAGCTGTAACAGGAGAAATACATTCTTATTCTAAGGAGGAAAAAAGATTAATAAAGTAAAGTTAGGTTTACACAGTCATCATTAACCAGACATTCTGTAACAAACTGTGAATAATTACATGGAAATATGCTGCTTTCACCTGTATTATTCAAGATTTTTTTTAAGCCATCAGGAAAACCAGGAAGAGGAAAGGGGAAAAAAATCAATCTTATTTGGCATAATGATTTAATATTATATTTACTCAGATGCTTCTCCTGCCTACAGGCATGCACTTTTCTCCCACAGATGCTGTACACAGTAAATAAAAACTGACAAAAAATTCTTTTTGCCACCTAATATTTTCTCTTCCCCCTTGAAACAATGCCCACTGTTGCTAGCAAAAGCCTGACTAATTGAAATGTGCTTTGTCCTTGCCAGGACAAGTAAGAGATTAAATTAAACTCAGCAACAGCCTTGGTCAGATGTGAGGGGGGAAACAATGAGTTTGTACCAGCCCCGCCCTCCAAGGCCTCCTCCCTCTCCGCCTCATCTTCTTATGCTTCTCGGTACTCTAGGCAGGGGCTAGGGGCCTCTCAGGCAGCCTTCTGCCCTGCAGGAGTTCTACATTGTGTGGTACTTTTTAAACTCAATAGAGGGCTTTGCTTATGAAAAGAAGAACTGTCCTGAATTCCAAGCAAACCTTGTTACAAAGCATTTGGAGCATTAAGCATGAACTGTTCTTCTATATTAAGGATGATCTGAAATATTAGTATAAACTATTAAGAAAACTAGCAAAAAATTATATTGATTTCTCTAACCTACTGCCTCCTCTGCGATCCTTCCTCTACTGCTTGGAAGAGGGCAGAGTTTGAGATATTTCTATTATACATGATCCTCCCATCATAAAGTACTTCCGGAAGCTCAGGCTTTGCCTGTACCGTGATTGCTAATCCATCTGCTTCCTCCTTAGAGTTCACTACAGAAATACTTATTACCAGAAATAGTTATTATCTCTAGGAAAGTCAGGTCACCTCAGCAATGAATGGCAAGGCCCTTAGACTATTAAAACAATTGGTTTTGATATATATTTTTTCTCCTTAATACTGAGCTTTTATATATATAGTTGTCAGTGATTTTCTCTGATCATTAAATTGGTACTTTACGATAACATTTTACAATCAACTATATATTAACTTTTCCCATGTCAATGCAATTACTCATTAAGTATTTTATGCATAGCACTAATTTCTGGGTATACAGATGTATGAAACTATCATAAGCTCAGGCTTCACAGAGTTTCCCTCCTAATAAAACACATTTTTTCCTTTAAAGAAAAAGTAATTTCTTTCTAAACAGGCATTTAGACAATTATAGTAACTATTAAGCACTGTCTGACAGAGGTATAAAAATATAAATATAGTTTGTTCTACTTTTCTCAATACTGATTGTACTCAGGAAAAATTCATAGTAAGGTTAAATTACTTAGGGAAAAACACATTTATATTATAAAGATAATACAAGTTTGAAATCTTTCAGATTATAAGAAAAATTGTAAATCTTAACACGAAGAGGATTTTCTTGCTTCTGGCATTGCTGAGACATAAATTCACAGAACAGAGAAAATACATTATAGCCATTAAACCCAATGTATCCACATATCATCACCGAATCTGAATATTCAGCTTCAGTGAACACAAAATGGTGTCTAAGCAATAGTTGAAATTTGATAGTTTCTTAACCTGCCACATTGTTTTTAACTATCACACAAGCCAGACATGCTTGAGAGAGTTTAATTCTTAATAGTACTTTCCAGTTAAACTACAACAATAAATTTATCAATAAAAGTAAGCATGTAGAATCACAGGCATCCTGTGTGTCTTGAATATATATAGCATATAGCACATAATATATATAAAGGAAATTCGTGACTGTCAGAATACTGTGTCCATTTGATACAAAGTGTTCCTTCAGGAAATACAACTTTAAGCTCAATATACTTTTGTCAGTATCAGAATGAAAGACACATCTTTGGTGTTCTGAAAGCAGGGCACCCCTATTCCTTTCAGGGTCTACAAGCACATACATTTAAACTGAACATCTGCATTGACAAGGAAAGACTTCAGCCATGGCCTTGATGCTCCAAATCCTGTGTTTTTGCAGCTGCCTTATGCTAGACAGAGCATGAAAGACTCTGCTGCTCTGTGGCCTTTATGCATTCTGTTCTCTAAATACAAGTTGGCTTTGTAAAGGCAGAGAAGAGCGGGAAATGAAGCACTGTTGCTTCCAGGGCTTGTTCTAAATACATCAACTTTAGTTGCCCAAAAGTTTACAAGAAGAAAAACTATTCATATTTTGTGACTTAACTATAATTATACTCTAGGAAATGCTGCTTTTGCTAGCCTCCCTCAAACTGGGAATAAATAAAAATACTAATTCAGCATTATCTGTGAAAAATATTAACTTCACCATCCATTGTCACTCCTCCCACTTCTAAGGCAACAGAATATTTTTCTTGACTAGCTATTACCTTGCCTTACTTACCATGAATAATGGAGTGAAGGTTATGGAGCAGGAGAGTTAAAGCTTAGCATAACAAAATGATATAAACAGGATAGAAAAAGGAAAGTAGGGGATGAGGAAAAGAGATCAACATATAAACAAAAATACCTTTAGAGAGCCAACTTCAGGTGTTGGCCATTCACCCCATATACCTGTCATGCAATGGAAAATGAGATTTTTCCAGGTCTTAACCACTACTGAGGGCTGAGGCAAAAGCGATGTGAGAGAGAGCAGGCACGGGTACATTTTTAGGGTAAATGAGAATGCATTCATATGGAAGTCATAAATGAGGACCATGGTGGTAGGAAATGATACAGGAATTCTGGGCGAGAAAGGGAATTACTAGAGCTAATGTCATTAGAAGATTTGAAACTCTAAAGCTCTTGTTTCCATCAGAGGCACAAAAAAGTATGGGGGGGTTGTAAGGAGGAGACAATCTACAGAAAAAATAAAAATTTGAACAGGTACACATGATGATCTGGGTTTTCTTCATGAAAGGAAAGAAGTATAACATCTATGAGTTGGGGATGGACTTGTAGTTAGTACATCAGGACCATAGTTTCCATTTGAGAGGTATTTTATGGGGAAGAGGTCACAGAATGGACAAGATGTAGAAAACGGTCTGAAAGGATACAGCTGAAATTGGAGGACACAAATAAGCAAACGTTAGTTTTGCCGAATATGTTCATTAGTCCAGAAGTAAGAGACAGCAGGTGGGTGAGCACTTATAACTCATAGGTAAGGAAAGGAAATGGTACAAAGAAATCCACAGTGATAGTAGTACCTGTGGTTGAAATTCGGGACTAGAAAGAGGTAAGAGAACATATAATCAAAAAAGAAGTTCACAGTTCAGAAAAA
This sequence comes from Oryx dammah, assembly GCF_014754425.2. NCBI lineage: Eukaryota > Metazoa > Chordata > Mammalia > Artiodactyla > Bovidae > Oryx > Oryx dammah. Next base: position 37,558,148 of record NW_024070202.1, on the reverse strand, counting down.
TTCCATAGAAATCGCTTTTGGTATCAGTCGGACCTGAATTCACATCTAAGCTCACCTTCTTACTAGGTATTTGATCTTAACCAAATCATTTATTGTCATTTTGTGTCAGTTTCTTTATCTATACAATAAAGATATAGCACTTACCCGATAGAATTATCATAGTTAAATAATTTATATAAAACAACAAAGTAGCAGAAATCTACGATAATTCATAAAGAGGAGGATAACGGTGTGACAGGAAATCTCAGGGAACCCCGATGCTCATGGTTCCCTGTCCTTCTTCATTTCTTCCTTTCCTTAGTGATGCCCAGAGATCTTAGCGCAGCCCTCCCTCTCAGACAAGCGCCCCACTTCTTTCTGTTACGTCACAAGCCTCGAATTTACCTTTTGTCCACGAAGGCCTATTTCTCTGCTTTACAGCATAGCGAAACCCTCTACTCCATTTTTCTTTCTGATAAATTTCTAGCTTGCCTTGGCTTTAGGAATTATCAGCTCAATTACATCTTTCTCACTAGATCTAAATCGAGCGAACTTTCTAGAATGACTTGACTGACGTCCTGCAACAAAAAGTGACATTTTTAAGCATGGCCTGCCCCTTTCTCTAACCCCAACTTCGTTCTCTAATATGATCCCAGTGACTCCTCTAGCAGCAGATGTGCTAAATCATGTAAGATTCCTAGGAGGTACTGCATTTTCTCATGGCTCTGTATCTTTCCTGTAGACCTCCTCCTCTTGTCTTCTTGGTAAAGTCCTTAAAATCATCTCCCTCTCCTCAGAAGAGGGGAACCCCCACTGTGAGTGCCACAGATCCGGAACGTATCTTCTGTTGCAGCACTTAGTACACTGAGTTTTCATCATGAATTTCCTTTAGATCCCACCAAACTATGAGAATCTTGGAAGCTTTATCTTTTTGATTTCTGCATGGATAGAATCTGCATAAACGTGGCAACAGCTATTCCATCAAAGGCTACTATCATGTGTTAGACATAATCAAGCTACACAACTTGCCTATGGGATGCATAACTTTTTTTATCATTGCCATTTCATAGAAGAGGAAACCAAGGCATAGTGAGGTAAACTAATTTGCCCAAAGTCACAAAGTTTGAAGGGTTAGAACTGGGCCATGAACCAGGCTGTCTGAGCTGTCCAAGTCTGCTAAGCACTACACTAGCCAATAAACCCCACATCTTTTTGAATAGTTGGTGCTCAATAAATGTGTAAAAGATGAATAAACATGAAAGCCACAGTTGAAGAAAACTTACAATAAAATCAGCCCTGGTATTTTTCTAGCATTGGCACTGCTAGGCTTGTCACCTTCTTTCAGGCCATCTCCTGATCTCTTTACGTAGAAAAAGCTTCTCATTCTGCACCAGAGAGCTTGCATGCATTTGAATATTTATTAAGTACCACTTACAACTTTTCTCTTAAGTTATGCCTGAGAGAGTACAGTTAGAAAATTACATTCATTAGGAGATAGGAGAATCACAAGAAGGGGCCTGGCCAGACAGCTGCTCCCAGCTTACTTACCAAGTTCCTTCACCAATGAGAGGACCTTGGAGAGAATGTTTGGCAACAGAATCAATGATCGTTTTTTGTGATTTTTTTTTTCCTTTCCCGTTTATACTTTCTTCTCTCTTTATCAGCCAGCACAAAAGTTCATCTGATTTCTCTGACACCTCCCATCACTGTCACTCTACTAGTCGTAAATGAGATGAATTGAAAAGTGTGGGTTCAGAGGGAGGCTGAGCAAAGTGTAAGGAACATGAAAACATGTTCCAAGCTGGCTCTGCAGATTCCATGGGGAACAAAACCTACCTCTGTACTGGATTGCTAACCTCTATTTCATTTAAGAAAAGACACAAATTTAGCATTTCCAATCCAAATACTGTTTAGGGGACAGATAGGATAGTAGTTACTGATGAGTCCATGTAAACACACAGCCACTCAAAGATAATTTAAAGCCAAACTTAGCCTTGTCAATCACTGCCGATTGGCAAATTCAAATTCTTTGTGCCTGGCGAGTTATAGACACCCTCCCTGGAAAAGAAGCTGGAGCGCTGCCAGGTCTTGCTGGCCAGCTTCCAAAAGCAAACTCTCTTGCTCTGTTGTGTGGGGCTCTGGGAGGACCGGGCCTTACGTTGTGGAAGGAATGTGACATCCGTGACAGGGATCCCCACTTCTGCAGCAGGCATGTAAACAGAAGGTTTTCACAGCGGTTAATAGATATTTTGGTCCTGTTCTGGGAAGCGCCCATGTAGAGATGCACAAAAAGGGCAGAGGAAGTTTTATAGAGACCTATGCAGCAATTCTTGCCAAGGAACATTTTCATTTCAAATCATAGTCCTTCCTGTGGGTCTTGGAAACCCACCTCTGCCAGGTGTAGGTTCTGACTTTCTAAACATGAAAAGAACACATTTACCAAGACAAGCAGCCAACAGGTAGGTTCAGCCTAGAAGATCCAAGAGCAAATTTAGGCACAATTCTATCCTAAAGATGCACGGTTTTTAACAATGAATGTATGAAGATTACCTATACACAAGTAAGAAATTACACTATTGGTCATTAGTTAGGGAGAAGATGGTGTTAAAAGGGGAAACAGTCTCTCTGGAATTCTGTTTTTAATTTTCTTTTTCCCTAAAGGAAATAAAACATGTTTAAAGATGAGTACAGGCATGTGGTAATGTATTAGTCTGCTCTGGCTACTATAACAAAACACCAAAGTCTTGGTGGCTTAAACAAGAGACATTTCTTTCTCACAGTTCTAGAGGCTGGGATGTACAGGATCAAGGTGCTGACTGATTTGTGTCCTGGCAAAGGCCTTCTTCTGGCTTTAAGATAGCCACCTTCTTGATGTCTGTGTCCTCACACAGCAGAGGGCAAGTGAGCTGTCTGCTGTCTCTTCTTTTAAGGATGCTAATCCTACTAAAGCCCCAACCTTATGACTTCAGTTAATGTTAATGGCTTCCTTACTCCAATATGCTCATATTGTAGGTTAGGGCTTCGATGAATGTATCTGGTGTTGGAAGTGTACAATTCAATCTATAAAAGGTACCTTTACAAAAAACTAAGCCACATGTTACCTAATGTAGTAATGCCATGATGATACTCAGGAAAGAGTCAAAAATTAGAAGTGTTCTATGAAGTTACTACAAAGATATTTATATAGAAACATTATAAAGATGCAATACTCAGTGTCTTAGAGATATAGCATGGTTGATTCTTAGGAAATTATAAATCATGTTTCTCCTAAATTTCAGTGCTACCTTAAGCAATAATTTTAGCCAAAGATACTTATTACTGTTCTACTTCTATCCCCTCAAATCACTTTCTCCTTTTTTAATTTTTCTGTCCTTTAACTCAGTTGGCTTTTATTTCTAACATTTTGTGCTGTCCTCAGATCACTGGCCTCAGCTACTGGAGCTGTTTTACCAACACAACAGAGAATCAGAAGTGCCTGAGAATTTATTTCCTCAGTCAGCCATTGACCAATATGTGATACACGCATGGGTATGAAAGCCCAGGTCCCTTGCTTTGGTCAGGATACCTCTAGGGGTTAATTTAGAACCTAAAGTTTCCCTGTGGGATCAGGCTGAAGCTACTCTCATTTATGTCCCCCATTTCCTCATCCAGATTCTTTCAACCTTAGCAGTCTCCCCTGTGAGCACCTCTTTAACAAATCCCTTGCACACCAATACTTATCTTAGGGTCATCTGGAGAATGCAACCTCAGAAAGCACTTGAGATAACATCTATCACACTATCAAAAGGATACAAAAGGGATAAATAGGAGATGTCAAATGTTAACCATCTTTTATGTTGACATCCTTCTAGCTAACTCTTTTTTTTAGCAATTCAAACTCAATTCCTCATGCTTTGGTTCACCATCTCACCCAGGCCTTTCTGCTTTAAACTTTGTTTAGCCTGTGTGAAACACATTGTTTCACCCAGTTTCTTCCTTTTTCCCTAACACTCCTGTTATCCTCAATGAACTACAAAGCACATTTCTCAGGATTGATGGAAAAATAATTGGGAAAGTGGGTAAGTGTCAGGCTGAACTGTTGGACTAGTAACAGAGACTTGAACAACATAGGTTAACTGCAACACCAGCATAAAGAAGGGATAAATCCAAGGAAACAGACAGAAGGCTGGCAGATGGTGGTGGCAAAAAGAGCTAGAGGGAGCACAAAGAAGGAAATGAGCCTCCACACTTCCTGTTCAGTGTACACACTATGGGCTCAGGGGTGGCAACACCTCTTCTTTATTAGCAGTCCTAACAAGGACTCAGAGGCCTGACCACCGCCTTCCTGACCTCAGGAAGGAAACTCAGAAAACTGATCGCCATCTTCCTGACCGCAGCTTTAAACAGAGAAGAACGTTCTCAGGAGAGAACTGGGTTTTAGTTGAGGAGGAGAGGATACAGAAAAGAAGTCAGTGATTCGGGGTAGGGAAACTCACAGGGTTAGTACTTTAAAAATCCCCACAAATAGGGAACTCCCCAGGGGTCTAGTGGTTAAGAATCACCTGTGCAATGCAGGGTGTGCTGGTTCAGTCCCTGGTCAGGAAAACAAGATCCCACATGCCGCAGGGCAACTAAGCCTGTGCATGGAAACTACTGAGCCTGTGTGCCATGACAAATTATCCCATGTGCCACAACTAAAACCCAATATAATCCCTGTGAATATACAAGTTCACCACAATGTGTTTCAATCTGACCAGTCCATGGAGGCGTTACTCAGGAAGGTAATCAAATAACTCTGTCCTGTCAAATTCATTGTCAGCTCTCCTGCCATGATCTTCTTTTCCCTCACAGTGGCATTTTTCCTGGTGAGCCATTCTGCCATCTTGAACTCTGTCTGTCCTTGATTTTCCTGGTACCTTCTTAGATGTTCTTCACCCTCTCTGGACAATCATTCTGTCTCTTTGGATTTTTCTTCAGTGTTCCCATAAACGCTGATATCATTAAGGCCTTTCATCATATATATTTTCCTTTGCTGTGCCTACATTACATGTATATTTCAAAAGTATTTTATCAAATTACAAGGAATAATATGGGTGCATTTTTTTCAAGTCTAAAATTTCCACTATGAGTGCAAACTCTATGGCTTATCTTTGTTTCCATTGCTTGAGACCTGAGTGAATAAATAACATACATCAAAAATAATTCATATGCTATCCTTTGAGAAAATGATTTAAAATCTTATTTAAATCTCCCATAATTAGGAACATTATATTTGCTTAATCATTGAGAGAACTATGAAAACATCTTATTTTTTTGTGTTAACTATTATAAAAGCGTATTACCTATTATTTTATAACCTTTGTAAACCAAAGAAAGCGCCTTTGCACAAGGAGAACACAGCTTTGTGAAAAAGTTACATTTCTGATTCATACTTAACCACCTCTGTCTTATGTAACTTACAAGAATAGCTTTTCTTCTCCTTTAACAGAGAAGTCATTTTAGCACAGAAATTTACAGAATCTCTAATTCATTTATTTTCTGTGAATCTTTTCTGTGAATCAGGTAGCTGAGGCACATTAAAAGAAAGAGCATTCTCAAATCATCTACCTTAGAATGAAATGTAAGGGCCAAAACTATCTTTAGGAAATCTGGACTTAAAGTTCCAAAAGCTGAGAAATGTCTGGTATCTCTGAGCACTTAGTCAAAGGAAAAGAAAAACAATTCTAAGTTGTTTCATTACTCACCAAGTTAGCACTTCTAGGAATGCAGAGAATACAGTCTGTGCAGTGGCCATGCCACATTCCTAGAAGCAGGTGCTCTATTTTCTGAATTTATCCAGTCAATTCATTGTATGCAACACATTACTGGGACTTTAAAAAGTTTGTCTTAGAACATAGTAATTCATAATAGGAATATATTTTCTTTCTTTCTGGTCTTCCTTTAATCATTGGATTTAATATTCTATGTCTGATTTGTTTTTTATTTGCTTTATTTTCTATACGCACAGCACAAATCCAAACTCCAACCCCCCACCAGCTATTTTAATTATCTTTCAGTACTTTCAGCTGTATCTGGTAGTCCATCAGATTCACTGTGCCCAAAGAAGTCTCTCTTGAATCCTCTGCCCACAAGCCTCTTGGATTGGCTGTCCCCCCTTGGTGCACACTCTTACTGTGAGATGGCCCATCTCTCTTACACTAAGGATTTCTTTTACTTCTTCCTGGTTTGAATTGCTTCTTTCTAGATTTAACCCTCTTGTTAGTTTCCCAGGGCTTCCCTGGTGGCCCAGGCAGTAAAGAATCTGCCTGCAATGTGGGAGACTTGGGTTCAATTTCTGGGTTGGGAAGATCCCCTACAGAAGGGAGTGGCTACCCACTCCAGTGTTCTTGCCTGGAAAACTCCATGGACAGAGGAGCTTGGCAGGCTACAGTCCATGGGGTCACAAAGAGTTGGACACAACCGAGCGATTTGCATTTTCACTTTCCTTCACTTGGTTTACTCTCCTGTTTTGGTGAGCTTATCTTCAGTTTCTTAAGAAATGGTGTGTCAATGTTAACTGAGAACTTCCATGCCTAAAATGTATTCAACCTTTAAAATTAATTGATATTTTGGCTAGATATAGAATTCAATGTTGGAAAGCATTTTCCTCTGCAATTTGAAAGCATTTATCTGTTGCCTTCTGGATTTTAGGATTGAAGCTATGACGAACAAAGCATTTCTAATCTCTGAAAAGCATATAATCTGTTCATTTTCTCTGGAACTTTACAGAGTCTTCTATTTTTTACCCAGTGGTCTAAAAAGTTATGATGACTGGCTGTGGTATGAGTTTGTTTCTATCCATTGTACTGGACCCTCTCAATTAGAAATAATTTAAATACTAAGATATGTTCTTCAGTGTCTTTATTGATGATTTCTTTTGTACATATCTCATTTTGTCTTTCTTCAATGCTTATTTTTTGACCTTCTGAGTCGGACCCCAATTTTCTTGTTATCTCACTTACTTTTTCCATGCACCTTCTCTTTTTTACTCTACATCTAGGATATTTCTGTACCTTTAATTTTCAAAACTTCTTTGACAATTTTTATTCATCTCAGATTTCAAATTCAAGGAATTGTTTTATTTTCTGTCCCTTTTAAAAACAGTATTTGATCCTGTTCCATGGATGTAATATCTTCTCTGATTTTCATCAAATCTTTTCTTTCTCTCAGCAGAGAGTCTGTTCCCTCTGAGTTCCTTTATTTGTTACTGTTTTTTATCTCTACTTATTTTAGAAGTTTTCCTCAGCTGTCCAGTGGTCTTGAATTCAGTGTTCACATTTAAGAGGGGGCTTAAGAATGGGTAGCCTAAGACATGAATAGGCCTTGCAAATTGAGACCTTTGCTATAGAGAGGATCAGCAGATCATTTCTTTGAGAAAGCCAAATGTCAGTATGTTTCTTTCAGTTCAGTTCAGTTGTTCAGTCGTGTCCGACTCTTTGCGACCCCATGAATCGCAGCACGCCAGGCCTCCCTGTCCATCACCAACTCCCGGAGTTCACTCAAACTCACATCCATCGAGTCCGTGATGCCATCCAGCCATCTCATCCTCTGTCGTCCCCTTCTCCTCCTGCCCCCAATCCCTCCCAGCATCAGAGTCTTTTCCAATGAGTCAACTCTGCACGAGGTGGCCAAAGTACTGGAGTTTCAGCTTTTGCATCATTCCTTCCAGAGAAATCCCAGGGCTGATCTCCTTCAGAATGGACTGGTTGGATCTCCTTGCAGTCCAAGGGACTCTCAAGAGTCTTCTCCAACACCACAGTTCAAAAGCATCAATTCTTTGGTGCTCAGCCCTCTTCACAGTCTGACTCTCACATCCATACATGACCACAGGAAAAACCATAGCCTTGACTAGACAGACCTTAGTCAGCAAAGTAATGTCTCTGCTTTTGAATATGTTTCTTTAGACTTGTCATATTCCTCTAAGAAGAATATTCCAAGTGTGCCTCAGGAGGGCTGCCAGAAATCTAATATCTTAAGAGAAGAAAGGCATTTTTCAAGCAGTAGTAGGCTGGAGCTGATAAGTCCTCAATCAGGACTGACTGTATTTATATCTTCTGCAACTTTACATTGAGAAAAATCATGTTGATAGCTTGAAACTGAGCATGGTGGTGATATATATACCACAGAAATCAGCAAATGCAACAAATCAAGTAGAGAGCTGATTGTTGAACATATACTGGCACAGTGCAGGTCTTACTAATTATTTAGCTTTTCACCTGGTTCCTCTGTTTTCAGTCCATTCCATCAGTGCAGAGATGCTCTGTTCTACATAGTCCAAAGGAAAAAAAAAATTTCAATCTTTACAGAGATATGGGAGAGGAAGTAGCAGGGTTATGTTGAATGAGACAGAAGATCTTGGGATATAATGCTTATCAAACAGACTTCCAAAGTTCTGAAATAAGTCTTCACTTTCACTTTCATAGGTACTTGATGCTTCCAATTCCTGATGTTTCAGAGGATTCTAAGCTATGACTCAGTTTTTTATTTTTATTTTTTTTACTTGATTGGTGCTTCTGTTGGCTTAGGATTTGCTTCTCTTGGTTATGCCAACTCAATTACACTAACCCATGTGCTATTCATTTTCCAAAATTGAGTTGTTATTATTTTCTGTCCCCTTTTTTTGTGTAGTAGTTTGTGCCTTTAAAATCCTTTTATGGTGATTTTATGGAGGACTGGGGAACAGATGAAAATATAGGCACATATGCTGCTATCAATATTTGACTATTTTTTAATTAACATTTGCAGTTAAAGTAGGACAGCTTCCAAAGTGACCTTATTTGGGAAAATGGGTTTTGTAGATGCAGTCAAGGCAAGATTAGGTCATACTGGATTAGGGTGGGCTCTTATCCAATGACTAGTATTCATAGAAGAGGAGGAAAATTTGAACACAGAGATGCAAGAGAGAAGGTCAAGTGACAACGAAGAAGAATGGAAATCAAGGAATACAAGCCAAGGAATGCCAAGGACTGTCAGCAACCACCAGATGCTAGGAAGAGGAAAGGAAGGATGCTTCCTTGAATCCTTCAGAGGAATCCATGTCTCTGCTAACATCTTGCTTTTGCACTTCTAGCCTCAAAAATTATGAGAATAAATTTATGTTGTTTTCAGAAACTCAGTTTGTGGTACTTTGTTAAGGCAGCTCTAGAAAATTAATACAAACTCCAACAGTCTGCGCCCAAGGCTTGTGCTTTGCTCTTTTTTGGGAGTGAGTTAGGCAAAGAGAGAAAAGGAATACCAGGGGATCCACACTCATAAAACCCCTCCTACATTAAACCCTGATCCAATGGAGTATATGATGTTTAGTTCCCTTCTTCTGCCTATATTGCCCAGTTATCTCAGGCATTCAAGAATCAATATTACAACTACATTTTAGCTCCAAGGGTCTCAGAAATATATATTCACATCTACTTGTGCTTAAACACTGAAAAGCTACAGGTGCCAGAGATATAATAGCAGCATTTTGATCTAAATATTTCACCCTTGAAATTTACAGTTCAATCTTAGTTGATAGCCAAGACCAATAATTTCAATGATTTCTTGAGCTAAAACAGTATTTGTATTATAATTTTTCTCAAAATCAAATATATTATAAATATTTACACAGTCCTAGCAATGAGTTTATTTGTTTACTTTTGGTAATAGTGATGGGAAGATATAAGCTATATCATTTGTGGTAATTATAATAAAAACATTTATACAGTGATTATATTTTGAACCTAAGTTTTCTGCTAAAGAAATTGAGTAAATATAGATGTGAGTGGTTAAAAAAAAACCAAAAGAAAAAAAAAAAAGTTGTGATGAGACAGAGACCTTTAAAAGAAAAACAACTTCTAACTCCTGCCTATCATATGCATTATGATGAAAATGACTCTCTAATTTATATTTATTTATGGAACTTATATAATTATATGCTTACATATGGTTTTTGTCATAGTTGCTATGGTAATACTCTAATTGTCATCTAAGTTAAGGAAAATATGGAATATTTTCATATATAAATATGGAATTTATATGGAATATAAGTACAAATAGTCTTTTTATAATATTCATTGTAAAACTAGTCTTTAGCAAAGGAGTCCCTAAGCATTTTCAAAATTGTAAAAAACCTCAAAGAATGAAAAAACTAAATATCAAAAATCACAAGTGTATAATATCCAACATTTTCATCTGTTTCACTGAAGTCAGACTTGCACTACAATATTATCAGGGATCGATAGGAGCTTTGTTGAAACCAAGAACATACTTTAAGACTAGCTGGAGTGAACCAACCACTGATTGGATCTTGAAAATGGGTGAAATAATAAGCTGCTAAATATGAACTAACTATGAACTAACTATATTATTATAAAAGCACAACATTTGGCATAGATAAATATTATACCCAAACTTTTTTCATAATCCTTTCAATTCACTATTCATTTTCATATTAAATACTCACTCAATAATCTATAAAACCAAAAAAAAGCTGAATAAGTAAATTCCAAGACCTCATTATAGAAGCTACTCCTATCCAGATCTTTAACTGTTTCAACATTTTCGCTAACTCCATTTGCAACATATGACCCATAAAATAAATATCCATTTAACATGATTAAGATAGGACTAAGTTCTGAAGTTCTTTTAAAAAATCTTCAAAGTAAATAATTTTCAGAAAGTATTCTAAGGATAAGAAGTTATAATAAAATTCAAATGAAATTACAGTGATTTATTAGTCTTCTCTAGCTTCAGAGACTCTTAAATTTTGTTTAATGAATCATACTGTAAAGGGTTTTAAAATGTGAAAAATACACTCAAGTGGAGAGGTAAATACTTTTTAGATAATGAGATTGCTATGTCCTTACAAAAGTCTTCTAGACATGTCTGAGAAGAGAAGAGCACTAAAGTTGCCTATTCTACCTTCATTAAAGGTTATCTCTTTGGTAAAGTATTTCAAATCATTCACATAGTGGTCACTGGAATGTAATGTAAGTGTTTTAAATAGTAACTAAAGAATTTTATAATTCTTTATAATTCTTATAACTCTTATAATTCTACTGTCAGTAGAAGCAGCTCTTCAAATAACTAGAAAATTATATTCTTGATCAAAGGGAGTTTATTTCCACCACTGGTGAGTATGCTGTCAACAGGGTTCAGCTATCAGCCCATCCAGGGAATGTCTCAGCTGAAAAGAGAAAGACAGACACCTTGCCTGAGGTCCAGCCTCGCAGCCTATACCCTGTGCCTGACCCACGCAGAGGTAAAATGCAGATCTACTCTGAAGGATCATCCTAGTCTCAGAGCTTCCCCCCACATCTGGCTGAGGCTACAGTTAAGAGAGTATTTCCATCCAACTTGCTGTCACAGTCCACTCTCGGTTTCCCCCTCTCCTTCCATTATGTGTCCCTCTAAAAAGCACTCTCTAATAAACCCCCTGCATGCCAACCTCTCTCTGAGTCTGGTTCTCAAGGAACCCAACTGGTAATACTCCCCACTATTAATTCCAAGTGCCAAATTCTGTTCCACTGGGACAGAAACCCTACAGATGACATAAAATATACTGGGTTATGGATATATACTGGGTTATGGTTCAGTCACAGAGAACACAATAGAAATAAGATTTATTTATGAAGCATAAATGTGATACAACTCTATCAAAAGATAACAGAAGCAAAGGGTGACTCTGTGTTCACTCTTTCATTCTACAAAGTGCTCTCCTATGCTTCATTGCACTACTATATTCATTGTTTTCTTGTAGAATTGATCCTAGTTAATCCTAGTTACTTTTTATGGACCTGATTTCCACATCCCTAAGTCATGTCGGTGCCTCTAAGCTATTCTATAGTATAATTTTTGGCACAGGAGTCGTCCTCCCTACATTTTTTTCCTTTTAATTATCCCCAAGAGATGAGCAAGAGAGCATAGCAACTATACATATCAATTTGGATCACTGTAAGTGAAAAGTTTCATGCCTATTTGTGAACTACTTTAACTATTTATTTTGGATAAATGTTTTAAATATTTACTAAATCTTGTATTCATAAATATAATAATTGTATGATAGTTGTTTCTCTTCCACAAAAAATACTGCCATTTTTAACTGGAAAGTAAATGAGTATTATTCAAAATGGATTTCTCAGTCTTTCAAAGAGAACACAATACCTCTTATTTCTTTTTTGGTTTTCCTAATTTTCAAAACAGCACTAACAAGAAAAAAAAAGCACTAAATAAAAATGACCATGATATCACAATGGAAGAAATAAGAACTGTACAAAATATTTACAATTTAAATTTTTTAAATGTATTATTTATTGGTTGAGAGGAAGTATTACAACAAACACTGAGATTTTTCTTGATGAACTTTTCTAGTCCTGGTTATCTTCACTGTGTTAGGCACATCATCTAACTTTCAAGCTTCAACTTCTCTGTAACATCAACAATCTACTTTTTCTAACTTTAGAGTTTTTATAAGAAATCAAATAATATGTTGAAAAAGAATATTGTATAAATATAAGCACTAATAAGAATACCACTGGAAAGGAGAATGATGGGTCACACAGTAATTTTGTTATACAAAACTGAACCACCTAGCTGTCTAAGTGAAATTTACAAATGTATCTAGAAGTTATTTGACATGTAGATCATATCTTAATGCACTGGGGGTGGGAGGGTGTGTTCACTGATATTCAGGTGATGCCTGAAGGGAATGCTCCCTGAGGTTACTGATGCCTTCTTCTAAGTCTTCTGTGTTTTAGTTTCATTGCCTCAACAATTTTGCTTACATGACATTAATTCGAGAAATCACACATTTTCTCTTGGTCAGCATATTTTGCCATTTCACTGATGCAGTGCACTCAGTGATGCATTAATTGCTCTATTCTCATTTCTTTCCTGAGTTCTAAAGTTGATACTATACCTTAAGATGGAACACTAAATCACCATTAAAAAGTAGGAGGAAGTCTTAGTTGTCATATGTAAAACCATTTCCAAGACATATATGTATGTCTTAAATATATGTATTTAATTCAGCATTCTAATCAGCATAAAATGAATCCAAGGTGTCTGCAGAAATATATGTTTCAAATTAAATACATATTAAATTAGGCATATTGTGATAAATTATATATTTATCATTTATACTGTACTTTGGATTCATACATATGTCTATAAATACATATATACATTTTTCCCTGAAATTACCATGGATTTTCTTAAAGAAAGGAAACTTGGTATTTATTGTTATATGAAGAGTTTTATTTTGACATACAGTACATCAATAAATAAGAATCAGCTTCTCCTAATATGTACCTAATATTAAAACTTATTATTAAGAATCTAATGCTATCATTTTGTTTATTCCAGTACTAATATTTATTTCTTCTTTGTAGGAAAATCAAAGAAGCAAACAAGTTGAGAACACTTGCATATCCTACTTTGTTTTAAACAAGTCATTGTATGTGTATGCTTATTGACTAGAACATTCTTAATATCAATGTCTTCAAAAATTTGTAGTTTTGTTCATGTTTATATGAGATTTATTTACTTCTATTTTCCAGTTTATAACAGATACTAAGTATGAAAATGCATACATTTAAAGATATCAAAATATTTTACTTATCAAATATTTTTCTTCTTTTTCATTGTAAAAATGTTGGGGAAAGAATTGTTTATTTTCTCTTGGATTAACTTGAACCACCTTAAGACATAAGGTTGGCACCTACAAAAATAACTTCAAGACAAATATTTGCATTCCACTGTTCCATATGGGCATCCTCAGGAGATGTGACATTTGGCTTTTGGCTCTCAAACCAATCCGTGATAAACGTGACTTTTAAAAATTAGCCTGTGTTTGCTGATTGCTATTTCTTCGGGGTAAAGGCATGGACAAATTAAGGAAATCTCGAAGGAGATATTTCAATGAAAAAATTTAAGACAACATTTAAGAAAACATATTAGGGGTCTTTTTAGTGTGTCAAGTTTCTTCATTTTATCACATCTTTATTTTTCTTGTTATAGTTTTTGACTTTTTAAACTTCATTTTGAGGACACAAAATAAAGCTAGAAAGCTATTCTTACACTCTAGAGAACAGGGTATTTAATGAACATTGACAGATATAAGAATTTATTAAACTTGTGTTCAACTTCCTTCCCTCTCCAGAACTGAATATTCTCAAAGTGATTTAATGTCTCTCTCCCCAACTAGAGCATGAACTTTCTACTCATTCTACTTTTAGAGAGAAGCACTTAGTAGAGTGACTGGCACAAAACAGGAATTCAAAATCTTCTGAGAGGATGAATGAATCAATGCATGATTGGACTGCATAATAACATATAGTAAGGTGTAACATTCTGGTTATGAGGCAACAGACGTTTGCTTTGATGGAAACACTTTAACCAGGAATCCTGAAACCTGGGATCAGTTTCTTACATTATTTTGACTATTTTACTCTCAATACTTCTGCTTAATAAGAAAATAAATAACCTGAAAGGGGACAGTCCTTTCCATTTTTAGATTAAATCTAGCTGAAATTATGATCTGTTTGAAAAAAAAAATGTGAAGCTACAGTCTTGCTTTGTTTATTTATGTTCATTCATTGATGAACTACCATGTGAAATGTAAGGAACTCTCACTAGAACATGTTTTACAACTTTAATGAAGATGAATACTAACTACCAAATGTAAATGGATTAATTTTACATGGTCCTCTCATTTGCCCACTACAGATCTTTAAGATTTCTCTATCCTTGAAATAGAAATAGCTTCACTATACCAATAAAATCCCATAAGCTATGCTACCACCAATTCCTTTCATACTTTTCCCTCCACTTCCTGCCTGTGCACACGTCTAACTGCCCCTCGGCCTGAATTTCCTTCAGGCATCATGTACAGTCTTAGGATTTACAACCTAAAAGGGAACCTCCTCTTTCTCACTTAAATTTATGTTTGAGGCAAGTGGAAAGAATACAAGAATACAATGCAATCAAGACAATACAATCAAGAATACAATGTCTTGATGCAGGAGAAGAGGAACAATTAAATGTCACATAGATCTTTCACTTGAGACAAGACAGGGAGATGAGTGGTTTCTGCTCCTCACTGTGCCTCAGCCAGGGTTATTCTACCCTACAAGCAAGTTACCTCCAGCTGAAATTTCCTTCCCTTTTGTTACTCCCCTTAGCTGAGAATTTAGTAATTAATGAAGAGGAGGAGGAGGAAAAGTAGTGACTTCCTCGACTCTGTCAGGCTGTGGAGGCACTGAGGCTGGGGAAGGTCCTTCCCTACTGCCATTGTCCCGAAGAGGAGCTCACTCACTGCACTAATTTCCAGGACTCATTTCTGAAAGGGCTTCTTGCCCCTGGAGTTCTCTTCACTCCAAGAGACATTAACAACTCAGTATTGTTCTATGTAACATATTCCAAGTGGAGACAATACAGCTCCCACTTCAAACCTATGCCAGGCAATTCAGGGAAGCTTTCAAAGTTTTCAGAACACACCCACAAGTAAACAGATTTCATTTTGTATCCATTAGACACATTCATGTCAAACACATATCCTAAAACAAGGGTTTCACAAAACGATACTTACTATATGCAATACGCACTGATTATTTTAATCTAATGTTAAAACAAAACGATGGCTGGACCAATCAAATCACAATTTCTTGGGGGTAAGACCCAGGCATCAAGTTGTTTCTGTTTGTTTGTTTTTGGCATTTCCCAGGCGATTATCATGTGGCAAATCAAAGGTAACGTGGGGAACCACCACTCTAAAGGGCTTTTAGGCGGTGCCCTTTAATGTTTAATATGGTCTTACCATTTATAAATAATAGTTCTCTTTTCATTTACAATCATTGCATTTCTTAATTTTGTTTCTTGTCCTACTGTTTTACCCAGAATTTTTTAAAAAATGTTGAATAATAATAAAAACAAGCATCTATTAAACAAACCTGGCCTTTACTGGTTGTGGAACTGCACAGTGAGGAACTCTTTATAGCTGGAGCCGTGCACCCTAAAGGCCCTCTGTAGTCTGTGCATTTCTTCGGAGGCGAGAAAAGACCCACTGCAAACCAGGCTCACTGCAAACCTCACGGAGGTGAAACAAGAAGCCACAAACTGAGCCGCAAATGCTGGACCTGGATCTGCTTCTGCGCAACAAGCAACCACTCGGGGTTGGGCCGGGGAGAGGGGGGCGTGGTCGTGCATGTGCAAGTATAGAGCGGTGGTCTCTCGGCCCATATTTACACCATCTGCCGCTGCATCTCCAAAGCCATGGTGGCTTAGCACCAAAAATTGATGGATGAGTCTTCCAACAAGGAGAGACAAGATATCCTCATCCAGTGTGACCAGACCGTGCTGGTGGCTGATCCCTGTTGCTGCTAATCCAAAAACTTGGGAGACTCGGGAACTGCTATTCGCTACCAGAAATGCTACCCCAATAGCCCTTCATGAGGATCAGGGTTCACCTTATTAAAAAAAAAATGGTTGTGTGATTTGCAGTTTAAATCCTATATCATAAGACCTATAAAATTGATCGTGTACACTATTAAGTGAAAGTCTTTTAGTCGTATCCTACTCTTTGCGACCCTGTGGACTATACAATTCTCCAGGCCAGAATACTGGGGTGGATAGCCGTTCCCTTCTCCAGGGGAATCTTCCCAACCCAGGGATCGAACCCTGGTCTGCCGCATTGCAGGCAGATTCTTTACCAGCTGAGCCACAAGGGAAGCCCTTGTGAGTCCTCTACTAAACATAATTTATAACCAACTGATATAGAGCAGGATTTTCAAACTCTGGCCCATGGACCAAATCAGGTTTGCCACCTGTTTCAGTAAATAAGGTGATATTGGTGTACAACCGTTCCTACTTTTGAACGGATGGTCTATTGCTGCTTTCTGTAGCCATGGCAGAGTTGAGTCATTTTGGCAGAGGCTTTGTGACTCACAAAGTTTTAGCTAATTTTTACCTGACTTACAAAAAGTTTGGCCTACCCACCTTATATAAAGTAAGTATTTTACCCTAGGAGGGGTGGATTTGGGGTAAGAAGCAAATAGGTTAGAAAAGCGGATGGGCAATAATGAACCATTTCCATGTAGAAATGACACTTTTTCTAGTCTCCAGCTGAGTTCTGAAAGTTTGAAAATAGAGTGCATCAGGCAGGGATGAAATTAGGTCTTATTCCTTGTGTATTTCTAGGCTCCAATGGTTGAGGTTCCCTGTGTGTCCTCTAAATGTACACTTAACCTTTGCTTCTCTTTGACTGTGAAACTGCTGGAATTTATAACCTCCTTCCTATTTTTAGATGAGAGACTCCTGCCTGAGTCTCATCAGAGGATTTCATAACTCTGGACTGTATTCCATGGGCATTGTGGCTCCATCTAAAAAGGTGACTTTCCTCTGCTCTCTAAGGAGAGGTGGTGCTGGGGATCAACTCTGCCTCCTGCCTGAAGCTGCTGGGTTTTGACAGTACATAAAATAAACAGTAAGCCCATTAAAGCAAAGGTGGTCAAGAGGGCCAGTTTAAAAAAAAAAAAAAGAAAAAAGCTACTTTTATTTTTCAGCAGGTAATGCTTAATTCATTCATCAAACTGACACAGTAAACATTTACACTATTCATCTATATCAAATATGTTTTGCTTTAAGTAAATATAGCAACCACAAAGTTCTTAATGGCAACTTGGATTCTAAATGCTTGCTTCAGAGATAGCACTGAAAAACTTGTTGACCTTGAGAATGATTACTAATGCTTTACTATTCTGATGTTATCATTTAAAGCTGCTTTTCTTTATTATCTTTTCATATACTAAAAGGTATAGTAAGAAAAATATGCTTGTGGCAAAAGGTCTCAATTAATTATTTTAATGTTTTATTTTACTTATCAGGTGGGTTTTATTAACCAAGGTTAGAAAAAAATAGATCTTTACAACGTGTAGTTTAGTAGGTAAATGCATATAAGCTTACAAATAAAGTTCCTTTAAGGCTTATGAAACTTTATGAAAAAACTTCTAAAGAAAAAAATTCTAAACCTAAATTATGGTTAAATCTGCATTATAAAGTAAATAAAGGTGGTTTCCAAAAGGTGGTTATGTGTCAAAGTGAGATGTGAAGAATGCAGAAAGATTAATAAAACCAAGCAGGATCTCATTAATCAAACATCCCCAAGTGGAAGAAATGATTTGACTTGAATTTGCCTCTATATACACCAGTGATGGAATCTGCTTTTTTTGTGAAGCAGCCAAAATGTCAGCTTGATAAATGGGGTAATTCTTTCAAAAGTACCTACTCTATTTTTTTAATATGTTGATGAATGTACATAGTAAAACCCAGATTAATTTTAAAAATATCTAAATGAAGCTTTGATCACTTTGACTAAGAAGATTTGATTCTTTTAAATGAATTGACCAAACAAAATCTTTAAACTGAATCTCTGTTCAAAGGATTGAACATACAGGAAACGAACCATAACACTGAATAATTTTAGTTTACCAGGATAACCTCTTAGGTTAGAATTAAAACTACCATCTGTTACTAATATCATATTTAGGGCTTTGAATAACAATTTATAAAAATAATGTAATAATGCAGGAGACCTGTGTTTGATCCCTGGGTTGGGAAGATCCCCTGGAGAAGAGAAAAGCTACCCACTCCAGTATTCTGACCTGGAGAATTCCATGGACAGTCCATGGAGTTGCAAAGAGTCAGATTCAACTGAGCGACCTTCACTTTCACCTATATATTTCAGTCCTATATGAAAATGCTTTAAGAATGATTAAAATAATCTTTCATTTATATGCCACTTTTTCTCTTGAATCATTTGAAAAATATGGTAAATATTTATATCCCAGACAACTTAAAGGAAAACAAAACAAGTAAAGCAAGTAATCAAAAAATCTTGCTTATAAAACATTACTTAATAAGTGGATGTATTAAGATAGTTTAAAAAACTGCCACAAACGTAATTTGGGAATATTACTGCCAAATGAATGTGCGTGCGTGCTACATCCCTTCAGTCGTGTCTGACTCTGGGACTCTGTGGACTGTAGCCGCCATGCTCCTCTGTCCATGCGATTCTCCAGGCAAGAGAATCGGAGTGGGTTCTTCCCTGGGACTGAACCCGCCTCTTCTCCTGCCTTGGCAGGTGGGTTCTTTACCTCTAGTGCCACCTGGGAAGCCACCTAAGAGCCAAATGAATATAAATATCCAAAAACCAAACAAGAGAAAACCAGTATTCCTATATAATTAGTAACATCTCGGTAACAGTAAATACTTTAATGGCTAATTTTATCATAGGTTTCCAGTGAAAATATCCAGTATTTAGTTTCTATTTTATGCAGAATTATCCATTGCTTTAGATTGAATTTTGCCCCTTTCTTGAATAAAATCATATTTTGAAACTCTTCGCCCTGATGTGACTGTATTTGGAGACAGAGCCTTTAGGAGGTAATTAAGTTAAGAGGAGCTGATAAGAGTGGGCTTTAACCCAGTAGAATTGGTAGCCTTATAAAAAAAAAAGAAAAAGAATATAAACATCAAGAACCTACTGTATAGCACAGGGAACTAATTCAATATCTTGTAATATCCTATCATGGAAAAGAATCTGAAAAATAATAGATATGTATAGGTATGCATGTGTGCACGCTCAGTTGCTTCAGTTGTGTCTGACTCTTTGCCACTCTGTGGACTGTAGCATGCCAGGCTTCTCTGTCCATGGGATTCACCAGACATGAATACTGGAGTGGGTTGCCATGCCCTCCTCCAAGGGATCTTCCTGACTCAGGGATCAAACCTGTGTCTCTTGCATTGCAAATGGATTTTTAACCCACTGAGCCACATATTTGTTTATACATATATAACTGAATTATTTTGCTGTATACCCTAAACATGTAAGTAAACTATACTTCAATTTTTTAAGTAGCATAAAAAAAGAAGAAGAGAGAGTGAGAGATCTCCCTCTTACTTCTCACCATGTAAGGGGACACAAAGTTGGAAACAACTAAAAGCCTGAGAGTGCTAATCAGAAACTAAATTGTGTCCAGAACCGTGAGAAATGAATAAATTTCTGTTGCTCAATCTATCCTATCTGTGTTTCCTGTTATAGCAGTCTGAACTAAGACATACATGTTCATAGTTTAAATAACCAAACATTTCTTCAGTATGTGTCATGAAAAATGGCCATGCCTCCACATTGTAGCCCTCCCTCACACCAGTTCCCAATTCCCAGAGCAGTGGTCTTATCTAAGGAAAACCAAGCCCCCAGTCCCATCTCCACTGGCTCTTTGAAAATGTCTAGAGACATTTTTGGTTACCACAAATGAGGGGAGAGAGGGTTGCTCTTGACATCTAGTGGGTAGAGGTCAGTGATGCTTTTAAACACTCTAGAATGCAGAGGATAGCACTGCACAAAAAAGAATGATCAGTCGCCAGTGTTAACCATGCCCTGGATGAGGAACTCTGCCTTAGAGAGAATCACTTTTATGCCATAACTTTTTAAGTTTATGCTATAACTTCTATAAGGTTTATTTTCAAATCTCCAAATAATATGGTCATTTTCCTGCTTCTTAATTTTTCTTTAAACAGTTTACAGTTAGTCAGTTCAGTCACTCAGTCGTGTTCGACTCTCTGCGACTTCATGGACTACAGATGCCAGGCCTCCCTGTCCATCACCAACTCCCAGAGTTCACCCAAACTCATGTCCATTGAGTTGGGGATATCATCCAGCCATGTCATCCTCTACTGTTCCCTTCTCCTCCTGCCTTCAATCCCTCCCAGCATCAGGGTCTTTTCCAATGAGTCAGCTCTTCGCATCAGGTGGCCAAAGTATTGGAATTTCAGCTTCAGCATCAGTCCTTCCAATGAGTATTCAGGACTAATTTCCTTTAGGACCGCATGGCTGGATCTCCTTGCAGTCCAACAGACTCTCAAGAGTATTCTCCAACACCACAGTTCAAAAGCATCAATTCTTTGGCACTCAGCTTTCTTCAAGTTTAACTCTTACATCCATACATGACTACTAGAAAAACCATAGCTTTGACTAGATGGACCTTTGTCAGCAAAGTAAGTTCTCTCCTTTTTAATATGCTGTCTAGGTTTGTCATAGCTTTTCTTTCAAGGAGCAAGCATTTTTTAATTTCATGGCTGCAGTCACCATCTGCAGTGATTTTGGAGCCCAAGGAAATAAAGTCTGTCACCGTTTCCATTGTTTCCCCATCTATTTGCTGTGAAGTGATGGGACTGGATGCCACGATCTTAGTTTTCTGAATGTTGAGTTTTAAGCCAACTTTTTCACTCTCCTCTTTCACTCTCATCAAGAGGCTCTTAAGTTCCTCTTCACTTTCTGCCATAAGGGTGGTGCCATCTGGGTATCTGAGGTTATTGATATTTCTCCCTGCAGTCCTGATTCCAGCTTGTGCTTCATCTAGCCCAGCATTTCGCAGGATGTACTCTGCATATAAGTTAAATAAGCAGGGTGACAATATACAACCATGATGTATTCCTTTCCCAATTTGGAACCAGTCTGTTGTTCCATATCTGGTTCTAACTGTCACTTCTTGACCTGCATACAGATTTCTCAGGAGGCAGATAAGGCAGTCTGGTATTCCCATCCCTTTAAGAATTTTCCACAGTTTGCTGTGATCCACACAAAGGCTTTGGCGTAATCAGTACAGCAGAAGTAGATGTTTCTCTGGAATTCTCTTGCTTTTTCTGTGATCCAGTGGATGTTGGCAATTTTATCTCTGGTTCCTCTGCCTTTTCTAAATCAGGCTGGAACTTCTAGAAGTTCACAGTTTTATTGATATATAATTTATATACCATACAATTCACCCATTTAAAGTGTATAGTTAAAACAGGTTTTGGTATATTCTCAGATAAATACAGCCACCACCATAGTAAAGTTTGGAACATTTTCATTAACTTAAAAAAAAATCCATACCCTACAGCTGTCACCCCTCTACCTCTCTACACTCTCTCCTACTCCTAATCCCATCTCACCACTAAGCAACCACTACATTACTTTCTTTCTCTGTAAATTTCCCTATTCTGGACTTCCTTATGAATGGAGTCATATAGTATGTGGACTTTTGTGACTGGCTTTCTTCACTAAGCATGTTTTCAAGCTTCATCCAAGTGGTAGGTAGCATGTATCAGTACTTTGTTCCATTGTACTGACATACACATTTAGTTAATCCGTTCTTCTTTTGATGGACATTTGGGGATGTTTCCACCTTTTAGCTCCTATGAATAATGCCGCTATAAACCTTTAGGTACAAGTTTCTGTGTGGACACATGTTTTCATTTCTGTGTGGATATATGCTGTCATTTCTTTAGGGTATATATTAATACTAGTAGAAATGCTGGGTCATATGGTAACTCTCTGTTGAATCATTTGTGGTATTGGCAGCTGTTTTCAAAAGCAGCTGAACTATTTTGTATTCCCACTAGTACTGTATGAGAGTTCTGATTTCTCCACATCCTTGCCAGCACTTGTTTTCTGACATTTTGAGTCTTACCATCCTAGTGAGTATGAGGTATTATCTCATTGTGGTTTTAATTTGCATTTCCCTGATGACTAATGGTGTCAAGTCAAGCATCTTTTCATGTGCTTAATGGACACCTGTGTATCTTCTAGGAGAAATGTCTATTATCATCTGTCTCTCATCCTGCTTTACCTCACGTTCTCTCTCTTAGAATATATTGGAATTTTACTCGTGTTAAATCAGCATTTGCTTATTACATCATTATATTATTATAACTATATATTTTTGACAGCTGAACCATATAGTATATTATGATTTCATAATTTCCCACCTCTGGAATAATTATCTTCCTGTTGTTTCTTCTATGAATTTCTCATTGCTGTATCTCAGAACTTTTTTGCAGTTGTTATCACTCTCTCAACACATTAAAATCAACTCTACTTTCCTGAATAAAAGTCACTGTCTGACCTGGTCTAAATAATCTACACAAATATTATTTGGGGAGTCTCTCTTCACAATCATCTAGGAATTCCATGCCATCTTTCTTTTATTGAAGGTTAATTCCCTCTCTTTCATACTGAAGACTGGTTTCCTGGATCCCAAGACTTTTACTTTCTTGGTTTACATTTTTGTTTGGATAGTAGAACATATCTGTAGTATCTTCCTGAGAAAGTATCTCCATTTATCTGTTTTCCTTTTACCAAGATTTCCTTAGTCATATGCCCAACTCATCAACTGATGCAACTATCATTTGTTCAACATGAAAGTTCTTTTTTCTCTAAGTTTAAAAAATAGTATTCCTTTGTTGCCTCATGACTGCCACAAGTCCTCTTATCTCTGAGGATATCAATGGATTTCTTTTTTGTCTGCCTAGTTGTATTGCTTCTGCATAATCTCTGTTTTCCTTGCATAACCTCTTTTTTTTAAAAATAACAATTTGGCTTCTTTATCAAAGTCTTTCCTCAACTACCTCCTGAGACTCAAGGCTGTCTGCTCATGTATAAGACTGGGACATTATAAAAAGTTGATTAGAAGTTCTAATTTGGTAGGTGATATTTTTTTCATCTATAGGCCCACAGGGTGGTTTTGTTTGGCAACTTTCTAAGGAAGTATAGGATCATCACAAAAGATTCTTTAAATCGTTTTATGTTAGGTATAGCTTAGTGCCAGGCTCCGAGAGCCCAGGGGGAAAGAGAGCTAGAATTTTAATATGCTCTAGTAAAATTTCTCTTTATCACTAGATTTTTTAGAAGATTTATTCTCCCTCTCAACTGTGCCTGGTATCCCCCAGTCAGAAAGTCTCTGCTTTATTCTTTACAGGTAATAAACCTTAACTCTTCTGATGATATACAAAGTGGTAGACATCTGGTTGTAGAGAAGGGAGGAGAGTCTGATGTTCTAATTACTTTTTTGGTTTTATTGAAGCAGAGTTGATTTACAATGTTATGTTAGTTTCTGGTGTGCAGCAAAGTGACTCAGTTATACATACATTTTCAGATTCTTTTTCATTATAGGTATTACAATGTATACATATCCCTGTACTATAAACAGGACCTTGCTGTTTATCTATTTAATTATTTCTTAAACAGAATTCCAATTGATCTACCTATATTACCCACCTACCTACCCCATACTTAGCCCAATTTCAGAGAATCTTTTGCTGCCAGTTCCCAAACCTTTGGGGGTCTTCCCTGTAGATTAAATTTACCCTCAGTCTTCTTTATTCCTAATAGGATCCAGTTTTCTTGCTTTGCTAAATTAAGAATTACCTCTGTGGTTTTCAGCCTCCCAAATGTTACTGTAGCTAGGTCTGCTCTCATACTCTTAAAATCATTGCTCTCATGTTCTCCACCCCATTCTCTTTTCCTATTGCCATGGCTACCAAAGTTTTCATTGGTTTTATCCACACTTAATGAGTTGTTGGAGAGAAGTTGAAAGCAAATGTACATATTTAATCTGTCATTTAACAACAACAAAAACTCTTTCCATATTTAAAGTTAATTTTAGTCTTGAAAGTGGTTGGAGAAAAATTATATTGACACCTTTTGGCAAAAAGGGATGCATAAAGGGATGTATAAAGGGACATAGATGTCATTTTAGATATGAAATTATCCACTTAGTATAATTTGTATCTAAAAATGAATCTAGTAGATTATATTAATGTTGAATACTATATAGTGGGGGTGTCAACTACTACTGCTGGTCTTGGAATTGGAAATAACCAAATACAGATTAAAAAGACATATTTCTAAGAACATATATTGCCATAATATATTTAATAATAGTTCTGCCTTAGACTCTACTTTACTTTATGTCTCTAGAATGCATATATCCATTCTAAATATATCATCCTAAAATATGTAATACTTTAATAAGTAGATGTCAACATTAATATCCTACCAGCTATTCTATCTCCACTATTATGGGATGTATGACATAAAGTGATATTTCTCAAGGGTTGATCCATAGACTATTTACAGTAAAAAATGCAAAAATTTTAAATAAAGACATCAATTCCTTAACCTCAGCCAAGAACTATTGTGTATGAGTTTTTAATGTATGCTCCTAGATAAATGTGAAGCACAATAAACTTAGAATCACACTGAAATGAAAAGAATGTGTTTCATGTGGTTATGGAATTTATTTTATACCTAGTTTTTAATGAATTTTTATATACCACAAACGGCATAAAACAGGGGGTTTAAACTGTTTTCTATAAGAAAAGATTTGGCAAATGTGTATGCAAATGACTCAGAGGTCATGCTCATGTTATGTCTGGAGAAGACAGCTCAAGGAAGGAGATGAGATGTGTAGACCCTTGGTGACGGGATGACTGAGTATTTTCAGATGCTCAGGTCATTAGGAAAGGGTTCTAACGATGACGCCAAACAATTTATTTGGAGGTTGCTGGCATTTTCTGCACCTCATCAGTTTAGTGAGAAAGAATACTAGAGTCGAAAACCACGGATTTGTATATGTCACACTGACTTTCTTGAGAGGAGGACTTTCCAGGACTCTTCAAAAAAAGTCTTTAAAGTTATATAAAGGTTGTAATGAAAGTTTCTATACACCATGAAGGCAGGAACCATTTCTATCAAATTTCTTATTTTACCTTCTGTATCCAGCAAAGTGCCCATCACACACAGTAGGGGTCAGTAAACATTGGTTGAATTTATGAACAGATACTGGAGAAGGAAATGGCAACCCACTCCAGTGTTCTTGCCTGGAGAATCCCAGGGACGGGGGAACCTGGTGGGCTGCCGTCTATGGGGTCGCACAGAGTTGGACACAACTGAAGCGACTTAGCAGTAGCAGCAGCATGAACAGATACTGACACTTGACCATGAGAGTCTATAATGCTAAGAAAAATGTAAATGCTGCAAAGGGTAAATGCTACTAGATTCAACCAGAGTCAGCACTGAGTCTGATTCTTTTCATCAGTTCCTCTCCTCTGCTCAAGAAAGGCAAAAGCAGAGGTTACTGTTAGCTTATCTAAAGCCACTCTCAGAGACCAGTGAAACAGCAACAACATAGTAATGAGAGACTACTGAAAGGAATGATTTTGGCTTAACTTTGATCTCTTCTAAGCAGATAGGGGAACTTCGGGCAACTAATGCAGCACTGCCAGCAAATTCAGGATAATTCAGAGTAGCTATGAAGCCTACCCTTCAGAGAAATTGAAAGACTGACTCTGCTGTAAGCCCACACAATGAGATCTCTAGTGATGGTGGCAAAAATACACACAATGATAGGTGGCTTTCTGTAAGTCAGAAGGAATCTCCCATGTTGTCAAGGAGTATTTGTAGAAGGATAATGCATGGAAAAATATCCTCTAAAAGAGGTCCCAGAAGGACTAGGTTAAAGAAAATAGAGTCTGTGGAGAGGGGGATGGAAGAGCCTGGCATAATCTCACTGCTATAGTCAGTGGTATCCTGCAGGACTTAGCTTTTGACAAGGACTGCCATCTATGGGGTCGCACAGAGTCGGACACGACTGAAGTGACTTAGCAGCAGCAGCAGCAGCAGCAGCTGTGCAGTCAATCAGTGACAGCCAAGAGTAGGGTCTAACTCTTAATGATTAGAATTAAAATCAAAAGAGAATGCTGAAGATTAAGTCTGAAAGCTTATATTTAAAATACTTTAACACAGAAAACAATTTCCTTTTGCTTATATATATGTTTATAAATTAGTTATATGGTTTCATTATGCATATAAGATTTTATAATACATTCAAACACATGTGTATTCGATAGAATATGTGTGTGTATATATATATGTATACATATGTATATATATTAAATGCCTATGTTCTGTTTTGTATATAATAAGACTAGTCATGTGTATTATATATGTAATAGAATAGTTGATAGAACTTTGTACTGTTTGAATAGTTGGATGAGCAAAATAAAATCCATGGGGGAAAATATGACATTTTTGAAAGCCTAACTTGAAATATTGCATAGTAATTCACCCTAGAAGACAGACATGGTATCACTGAGGCAATGGACATGAAGTTGGGCAAACTTTGGGAGATGGTGAGGGAGAGAGGCCTGGCGTGCTGCAGTCCACGGGGTCGCAAAGAGTAGGACACAACTGGGCGACTCAACAACAGCAACAGCAGACAGATAGAAATACAGACCTTTAGTCCCTGACTCAAATTTTATCCTTATCATTATAATTACTTGATCTCATAATCATCTGAAATATCTGGCCCTCTCACTAGACTGTCAGCTCTAGAAGGGCAGGGTTTAGGTGGAAATTTATCTGTTTCTAAGTCACTATAGCTGGTATGGAGTAGATGCTCAAAAACTATTTACCAAGTTTTTAAATTATAAATTCATATTAATAATTGGATACATAATAGAGAATATTAAACAACAATCTTTTGTGGCTTAAAAGTCCACAAAAGAGAGAGATATATACAGGTAATATAAAAATTTAACTAGTCCTGAGACTTTCAAAAGGTTACTTCCTATATTAATATAGGCCTCAGTTTTTCCCAACTATACTACTTGCAGGATTGATATGAGACAATGTGTAAGGTCCTTGTAAATAGTCTATGATCAGTAAATGATAGTTGTTATTATTGATAGTTTTGCACTGGCAAAATACATAGGTGGACTAATTTTGGAGATAATGAAAGGAATAGATTTAAAGTGATGTAGACAAGTCAGACAAAAACAAACAAAAAGCCCCTCACAAACCTCAATCTTAAATATGCCTATTAATTTACATGGATCCTCTGAAACACTAAGTGTGTTATTCCAAAAGCAGTGATAACATAAAACTAAATAGATTTCTCTTCATTTGTTAGGCAAGATAAAAAGCCAAATCTGTTAGAGGTTGCAAGCACTAAAATACCTCCCTGTGATTCCAGGGAGCCTGCATATGTGTCTAGACTCATACAAACTCAAGTTTGTGTTTTTGGTTACTCAATATGGTAATGTTCCAACTCATATCCTCCTCTTAACAAGCTCCTTGGTAATGGGAAGTCTGTGATTTAATGGCTGTAGAAATTTTAGGTGATATATGTGTGTAAAAATGCTTGTGGGGAATCAACAAGCTAAGACAGTTCTATTGTAACTAAAACAGTAAAATGAATCCCTTCTGGCACAAGAAAATGACATCAATGGATAGAGGTGGGGAAATTGGTTAAATATGGCTCTTTTTCTAAGCAGATGAATCAGGTATTTCCCTGGACTTGTCCTGCATGCCTGTAAAATGATGCACTAAACAGTCTTGACTTCAGAATTACAAATATGCTGCCCTTTTGCCAAGTTAGAGGCAAAATAGGAAACACAAGCTACATCCTCAGTCAGGGTGATGTTTCTACTCTAGTTTCAAACTTCTTGATCAGTTTACTTTCACCTCTATATTTTCATTAGGTCAAAATTCTTTAATCATTATATTTTTCTGTTTAATCTTTCCTCCTAAAAAAAAATCACCTTTAAATTGTGGTGTTCTCTTCTCTCTTTCAGAGGGAAGGTTCCTTTTAAAATAAAGACTTTACTAAAAGCAAGTCTATAAAGTACTGATAAAATACTCCTAAGACTTCATATCTTGGGAATAGGCATTTGCATAACTGCCTAGAGGAAGATATCAAGACTGTATGGGCTTTTAATAGCAGGCTGGTTAAAACATGTACGTGGGCTCTGTCAATTCTTTATATTGTTTCTTTCCTTATTTAACTTTTATCTAAAACTCTAATTACAGATAATTGAGAACTATAGTGCTTGAACAAATCCAGTGGATAGCATGCCAATAATAATATGGTATAGAAAGCAGTGTTCGTTCTTCATTTGAGCAACTACACATATAGTCATTTCTAAAGCCCAGGTTGATGAGTATTTACTGGTATGATTTGAAGGAGACCACAGCTCCAGTTGGGGAGACATGAAAGCAACACCGATGAGAGAGAAAGCTGTCTGCTATACTATGTTCAGAAGTTCTGGTTAATGTAAGGGCCAGATACTAAGAGCCCACGTGGATACTTTGTCCGAAGTACTTTACATGTGTTGGTTTCTTTAACTATCACAAGAACTCAGTATGGTAGGTACTTTATTTCCATTGTATTCATGGGAAAACAGAGACTTAGGTTTAATTAGTTTCAAAAAGGACATACTGCCTCTCCACAGGTAGAGCTGGTATTCTAAGAGAAGTATCTCTGAACCTCAGCCGTGAAAGTGGGGTCCTCAAACCATAAGCCAGTAGGGGTCTCATGATGTAGTTTCATAACATTTATATCTCATCTATAGGAGACCATTCATCTCACTCCTTTATAGTTAAATTATCTATGTGGTTTCAAAGCCATGATTCAGTGGTTTCCTTGAACAAAGATGTTTATTAATAAAATCAGAGGTTTCATTTCTTTTTATTATTCACAGGAAAAATTAGGCTACTGGATAAAAACAGTCTCACACTTAAATCTTTGGTGCCAGCTAATAAAGGCTACCAGTTGAAAAAATTAATGAACTAGCATCATAAATACAATAATAGGAAACTTAGCTGACCTTGCTAAATCCAACAACCTAGTTATTATTTGTTGCTCCTGAAATTAATGTTTGGAGACGTGATTTATTGTACATTGCATACCCCATTTGGCATTAGGAATGTTCAGAAATGGGAACCATATAGAATAAGCTCTATAAGAAGCATATCCATTTGGAACTATATCTGTTTGCTTAGATGGCAAATGCTCTTCCTTTTTCTTCCAAACCTCTGAAGACAAGATAAATTGCTGGGGCCATGGCTAACCCAGTTTCTAGTCCCATTCATTTTCAGTTAATCCTCTCATGGTGCAGTGATGTTTACCATGCCCTTTATAATGACAAAAATTTTCTCCCAATTTCAAATACCTACTGATTTTTCTTGAAAGTATTTTAGACTTTATTAAATTTGTAGTATATCCAGTGTGATACTCTTCTTTGGCATTTTTTTTCAATTATCTTGGATCAGTTCAAGAGAAATAAAAAGAAATGGTGGAAAGAGAGACCATAGTGGAAAAATTAACAGATGGGCCAGCAAGAGTCAAAATGAAGCAAGTGTTGGACAATGTGAACTTCTAGTTGTTAAGGACGTATGACCAGGCTTTCTTACCTTTGCTGTGAATACTATAGAAGAGAACTATATGTTAACAACATTTTCCAGTAGTAGAATGGATACACAGATTTCTAAGATTGCCAGTGTTATACCAACACGGAATACTGGATGAGGCAGAACTGCAAGCTTATATTTTATGTTTCAATTTTTCATTTTAGAAAAAGTTCCATGTTTGGTTGATAGTATTAAGTATATCAGTAACTTACAATGGTTCACTAAATCCAAAGGATCTATAATCCAAAACAATTAAAGGCTTACTGAATGATTTGACAGTTTGGCTAGTTGAATACTGTTTGATGGACTATGTTAAAGATGGTGTGTGTGTGTGTTGGGAAGGGAGGGGAATGTAGTGTGTGCAGGACAAGTATGGCCGGTGGGAGAGGATGCCTTCCAAAGGGACAGGCTCCAGTTTCCTAGCAGCAGGAGAGTGAGAACTGGGAAGGACTCCAGAGACCAAGACAAAAAAGATCAATATTTCCATGTTACAATTTACTTAGAAAAAGTCTTATATTCATTTCTTTTTTCTCCATAAGCTCATTTAGATTTCACTTTAGCATCAAAATTGTATTTGTATCAGTATTTTCAGTTCAGTCCACTCGCTCAGTTGTGTCCGACTCTTTGCGACCCCATGAATCGCAGCATGCCAGGCCTCCCTGTGCATCACCAACTCCCGGAGTTCACTCAGATTCATGTCCATCGAGTCAGTGATGCCATCCAGCCATCTCATCCTCTGTTGTCCCCTCTTCTTCCTGCCCACAATCCCTCCAAGCATCAGAGTCTTTTCCAATGAGTCAACTCTTCGCATGAGGTGGCCAAACTATTGGAGTTTCGGCTTTAGCATCAGTCTTTCCAAAGAACACCCAGGACTGATTTCCTTTAGAATGGACTGGTTGGATCCCCTTGCAGTGCAAGGGACTCTCAAGAGTCTTCTCCAACACACAGTTCAAAAGCATCAATTCTTTGGTGCTCAGCTCTCTTCACAGTCCAACTCTTACATTCATACATGACCACTGGAAAAACCATAGACTTGACTAGACGGACCTTTGTTGGCAAAGTAACGTCTCTGCTTTTGAATATACTATCTAGGTTAGTCATAACTTTTCTTCCAAGGAGTAAGTGTCTTTTAATTTCATGGCTGCAGTCACCATCTGCAGTGATTTTGGAGCCCCCCAAAACAAAGTCTGACACTGTTTCCACTGTTTCCCCATCTATTTCCCATGAAGTGATGGGACGAGATGCCATGATCTTCATTTTCTGAATATTGAGATTTAAGCCAACTTTTTCACTTTCCTCTTTCAGTTTCATCAGGCTGTTTAGTTCCTCTTCACTTTCTGCCATAAGGGTGGTGTCATCTGCATATCTGAGGTCATTGATATTTTTCCCGGCAATCTTGATTCCAGCTTGTGCTTCATCCAGCCCAGCATTTCTCATGATGTACTCTGCATAGAAGTTAAATAAGCAGGGTGACAATATGCAGCCTTGACGTACTCCTTTTCCTATTTGGAACCAGTCTGTTGTTCCATGTCCAGTTCTAACTGTTGCTTCCTGACCTGCATATAAGTTTCTCAAGAGGCAGGTCAGGTGGTCTGGTATTCCCATCTCTTTCAGAATTTTCCACAGTTTATTGTGATCCACACAGTCAAAGGCTTTGACATAGTCAATAAAGCAGAAATATATGTTTTTCTGGAACTCTCTTCCTTTTTCCATGATCCAGCAGATGTTGGCAATTTGATTTCTGGTTCCTCTGCCTTTTCTAAAACCAGCTTGAACATCTGGAAGTTCACGGTTCACATATTGCTGAAGCCTGGCTTGGAGAATTTTGAGTATTACTTTACTAGCATGTGAGATAAGTGCAATTGTGTGGTAGTTTGAGCATTCTTTGGCATTGCCTTTCTTTGGAGATGGCAATGGCACCCCACTCCAGTAGTCTTGCCCAGAAAATCCCATGGATGGAGGAGCCTGGTAGGCTGCAGTCCATGGGGTCGTGAAGAGTCAGACACGACTGAATAACTTCCCTTCCCTTTTCTTTGGGATTGGAATGAAAACTGACCTTTTCCAGTCCTGTGGCCACTGCTGAGTTTTCCAAATTTGCTGGCATATTGAGTGCAGCACTTTCACAGCATCATCTTTCAGGATTTGAAATAGCTCAACTGGAATTCCATCACCTCTACTAGCTTTGTTCGTAGTGATGCTTTCTAAGGCCCACTTGACTTTACATTCCAGGATGTCTGGCTAAGTATCTTACTATGTACTTAAAAATCACTTTTTACCACTCTCAAACATTTCAGTGTTTCTAACCGGGGAGGGAAAAAGATCTCAGGTCCATTATCCTACCAATTATCACATTCTAATGAAGAATAAGTTAGTGATATTTAATACAGTGAACGTTTGAATATATACACACACACACACATATATCCTTACCAATAGAGATATGAAGATTAGTGTTCAAAATGCAAAGCAAACCAGTTAAAGTAATTGATACCAAATCCTAGGTCAAAATTCTATTGATGGAGATATTTATCTTCCTCAAAGAAAGGTACAATATAAAGTAAATTGAAAATGAAATTAAGCATTCATAATGTTTTAATAGGAAACAAGAATGACAATTGAAAACTATTAGCAAATCAAAACAAGGCTGAGGTTTAATTAATAAATTGTCCTTCCTAAAATGTCAACCACCTGTCTATTTGAGTACACCTTCGAGTTTTGAACAACTACTGAATGTTAATTGGAACCAAATTTTCTTTTTATAATACTTAACTAGACTCCTAAGTATACTTTAATAAATAATGCAACTTTATTTATGGACAAATTATTTATAATAAAAATTATAATTATGAATGAATTCATATTTGTGGGTTTTATTATTAATTTCATTTATGAATACTATTTATTTACTTACAATTTACAAAATGTACTGTTAAATAAACTTTAATAAGTTGTACTTTAGAATATTAATTAGCATTTAGGCAGAGAAATCACAATCTACAGCACTGCACAGTATTCACCCATAAGCACCACATAAGTTCTAATATTCTTATACCATTTCAGCAGGATGCCAAGAAGAATCACTAGTCTATAACCTTCCCCTAATTTTTCCCCCAGTTTGCAAAACTGTTGGCAAAATTTTAGCAAAAAGCACAGACTTTCTGCAAAAGTACTACCAACTATTATACCATTTTCTGTATATTTGTGCTTTCTCTTTAAAATGAATCACTCATTCTGCCATCTACACAGTCTAAATAAGGAAAGCAACGCCTGGTAGTTTGGTTTGACTGGTTTGCATGGTCAGACACACTTTGTTAAAAACACCACCCAGATAAAGAATGTATAGTATTATTATATTCTTATCAAATCATATTTAAAGATTTATGTTTTACCTTGAAAATTGGCTGCTAGCCCAAACTTCTTGATTGCAGCAAGAGGTGGTGGTTACTAGGCTTGTCTAATGCAAACACAGGCCAAGTCAAATTTTCTTCCACCCACAGAGTTTCAGAGGGGTATATCCTGCCTGTTTGCTGCCAGTTGAGGCAAGTTGCCAGACTCAAGTAGACTTACTAAGGCAGATATGTGAAAAAGTTCACCCACTCTAATGCAGAAGTAATCATCAATCTTTCAACAGAAAATGAAATACACAAGAATGAGGAATTGGTAGCATTTCCCAGTCTGGATAAGGCTGCCAGATCCAGAGTAATGAACTTTGCTACCCTCAGTAGAATATCTTCTTCCATATCTGGCTCTAGGGACTCCAAGGTAGGCCCACAAACCAAAGCTTTCGTCTCCTCTATTTCCTGTCTTTGTTCCAGGATTAATCTTTCTCTGCTAAGTCACTTCAGTCGTGTCTGACTCTGTGCAACCCCATAGATGGCAGCCCACCAGGCTCCCCCATCCCTGGGATTCTCCAGGCAAGAACACTGGAGTGGGTTGCCATTTCCTTCTCCAATGCATGAAGGGGAAAAGTCAAAGTGAAGTCGCTCAGTCGTGTCCAACTCTTATGACCCCATGGACTGCAGCCTACCAGGCTCCTCCATCCATGGGATTTTCCAGGCAAGAGTACTGGAGTGGGGTGCCATTCTCTACTTTCTTTTTAATGCTGTGTGCCTATCCCCAGGCCTTTCTTTTTCCATTTTCATACTATATGTAAGAGCTTGCTGAGAAACAGAGAATTTGATCACTTCTCACATCACACTGATGCTGTCATTATGATGCAGGTAATTACAAATATTTAATGACTTTCAGTTTGTTCCACCTCAGAGCCCTACTGCATGTTTTTCATTGCTTGCTAGAAATAAGTCAAAGTATAAAGGTCTATGATTTGTCTTTCCCCAGGATTTATCTTTTTTATAAAAGTTATGACTATTATAGTACTCCAGTTAGGTATGCTCCAAATCTCATATTTATTTACATAGCAATAAAAATATATATTATTCTGAAACTCCTCTATACAGGAAGGAAAACTTTCAGTTGAATGCACTCCTGAGATTTCTTCCCTCCCTATGGAGTCTTGAGAAGACCCAAAGGATCTCTCATATTTAGAAGAATGTTTGATGGGTGGATTCTCTAGTTTTCATGCACATTCTTCATCTCTAAATAATCTGTGGCCCAGACACCATAGTCCATTAATAGGCTGTCATCCCTCTGATGTTTCCCAAACTTGAGCATCAAGCTTTTTATTGAGGCTGAGAATCCTGGTGTTGTGAGCACTAAGTAAATTTCCCTTAAATAACCACACAGCATTTTTCTCTTAGATATGATCACCTCCCTGGAGCAGGGAAATCAAGGAGAGTAAGCGTCCACACTACTTCCAGGATGCCCCAACTCTCTGGCTTTTTCTAAACTAAATGACTCTTTTCATCCACAAGTTAAACTCTTACCTCTCTTATCTAAGCAGAAACCCTCAACATTTTAGGTTTCAGAAAACGAAAGCCAGGAGAGGGCTTACCTCTGTCTGATAATTTCTTCTTTCAGCATAACCCCACATATACCTCCAAGACAAAGGTACTCACAAACTTCTGGGAGTGAGAAAATAAACCAAAACACATATCTCATTTTACAGTATGTTTTGTTTCCCACTGAACACTTTATTTTTTTTTAACTGAAATTTGCACGCTACCAGTCCAGTCCAGTTCAGTCACTCAGTTGTGTCTGACCCTTTGCGACTCCATGGACTGCAGCACGCCAGACCTCCCTGTCCATCACCAACTCCTAGAGTTCACTCAAACTCATGTCCAAGAGTAGGTGATGCTATCCAATCGTCTCATCTTCTGTTGTCCCCTTCTCTTCCTGCCCTCAGTCTTTCCCAGCATCAGGGTCTTTTCAAGTGAGTTCAGCTCTTCGCATCAGGTGGCCCAAGTGCTGGAGTTTCAGCTTCAACATCAGTCCTTCCAATGAACACTCAGGACTGGTCTCCTTTAGGATGGACTGGTTGGATCTCCTTGCAGTCCAAGGGACTCTCAAGAATCTTCTCCAACACCACAGTTCAAAAGCATCAATTCTTCAGCGCTCAGCTTTCTTTATAGTCCAACTCTCACATCCATACATGACCACTGGAAAAACCATAGCCTTGACTAGACAGACCTTTGTTGACAAAGCAATGTCTTTGCTTTTTAATATGCTGTCTAGATTGGTGATAACTTTCCTTCCAAGGATTAAGTGTCTTTTAATTTCATGCTACCACACACTGAAGACTCAGTTTTTGAGTCATTTGAAACATTCCTATCAATATCCTTGATTAATTTATAATTGTAAATCTCTTTATTGTAATACAAAAAATTACAACATGTTTTCTCATTTAATCCCTTAACAAACCAGTACTATTCTTATCTCTAAATATTCAATCACTGGATTACATACTCTAAAGAATACAGCTAAGTGTAAATGGAATAGTTTTTCAGATGAACCTGAGTAGAATCCTGATTTGTACCACTTATTATTTGATAATGAAATCCAATGATTCTTTTCCTATTTTTAACATTGGTCACTATTTTCCTTGGCACACTATCTAACACAGTTTCTTTAATGATATATTTTTTTACACTTTTATGTTTAATTTTTATCCCATCTCTATTATTAAAACTTAATGGAAGTTCTGCTCTTATTTAAGTATTTCTTCAATTCCCATTGAATAATTGTTGTCTATACATCTAAGTTCTAACTCACCTTTTTTAAATCATGTAACCTTAGGACATTCCACCAATATCATCATTGAAGACAAAACAATATTTTGAAAGGAGTTTATTCACCTCCATCTTCTGCTAGATCTCAGACACAAATGCCTTATAAGTTCTAAGTTTTCACTTTATTGTCAGCAATATGAATATTTTCTAATTTCCTCAGAATATGATCTTTGTAAAGTCAAATTCAATTGTCTTATTCTCTTTTCTGTAGTCCTTGCCTTATCAGTTTCTCCAGAGCAATGAATGGCAAATCATTGTATTTAAGAATTTTCATATTCAAAATCAAGGAGTTTTTCCTAGTAAGTCAAACAAGCTAGATTATTCACACTATTAGCAATGGAATGTCAGAATGCCCTCCCCTGAATCTGCAGAAATTTACTCTAGTCCATTATTTTTTTTAAAGTAAGGACCATGGTTTTCACAATGCTTGAGGTTACACAAATCAATCCATAGAAAATATGTTAAAGAAATATCCAGAGCAAAAAAAAATGAACTGTCTTCATTTATCTAATCCCCCATCAATTTTAAACACATATGGTATTGAATATGTTGGTCACCTATCATTTGAAGAAGCGATAACACCTATATTCACAAATATATATGACAGATGATACTCTGTGTTGACCTGAAATCACTGCCTTGAAGGACTTATCAGATTTTTATTATCTTAAACTGGTTATCCTATTCAATTTCCACAGGCCAGCTTCTGAATTCTTGTGCATATGTGTGACACTCAATGATGTCGGGGAATGCTTATACTAGTATATCTATACGCATATGGAGAAGGAAATGGCAACCTACTCCAGTACTCTTGCCTGGAGAATCCCATGGACGGAGGAGCCTGGTGGGCTACAGTCCATGGGGTCGCAGAGAGTCAGACACAACTGAACGACTTCACTTTCTTTCTTTCTATAGTTCCTTTTGGAGAGGGAAATGGCAACCCACTCCAGTGTTCTTGCCTGGAGAGTCCCATGAACGGAGGGGCCTGGTGGGCTGCAGTCTATGGGGTTGCAAAGAATTGGGCATGAATAAGCAACTAACACACACACACACATACACATATAGGCATGATTGGGCAATACTTCATTTCGCCATTTTATATTTATCCTTTCCAAATAAGGGGAAATGGTGTCATTGCTCTTTCTTTTTCATTTTTTAGTGATTCTTTAAAAGTTGAGCCACATCTTTTTCAAAAGGGAAACATAGTAATACATGCTAAATATGAAAAAGAAGTTACTGTCTGACATTCCATTCATTTAAAAAAAATGACCTTTTAGGGAATTTTTTTTTCCATTTTTTATATTATCTCATAGCCATCAGTTTCAGTGTCTCATCTCTATTACTGTTAATATAATATGACAGATTAAAGATAAACTATTTAAAATGGCAGAAACACCATATCTCAAAATGAGATTTCTTTTAACATTCCTTTATCATCTACCCATCAGGGGATTCAAGTTTTTCAAGATGAGTTTCAAAAAAAACTCATCTAGTCTGATGAGTTGACTAGAAAAAACTCCAACTATTTCCTGGGATCGTTAATTCTGGATATTGCACAGAAGAATCAGAAAATATATGTAAAACCTACAAATCAACAAGAAAGATGAAAACATTCCAACAGAAAAACAGACATGATATATGATAACCTTTGGCAAAAGAGGAAATATAAATGTCAATACACATATGTAATCATTAGTAATAAGATAATTATTTTATTAAGAATCAAGACCTCAATGAGAAGTCATTTTAGACCCATAAGATTAGAAAACTCAAAGAAATCAG
The DNA here is from genome assembly GCF_014754425.2 of Oryx dammah. Classification (NCBI taxonomy): domain Eukaryota; kingdom Metazoa; phylum Chordata; class Mammalia; order Artiodactyla; family Bovidae; genus Oryx; species Oryx dammah. The sequence goes on along the minus strand of NW_024070202.1, from coordinate 37,520,144 downwards.
GTAATACTAAATCTGAATGTTGATTAATATATGAAGCAAAAGAACACTAATACATTTATGCTAGTAGAACTATATTTATGAAAGTATTAGTGGTATAATCATATAATATTTATGAATATATCAGTGGTGTAACCCTTTGGAAAGTGTGTCATTATATATGCATCCACAGGCCCTATGACATAAGGGTACCACTTCTAAGTACCCTAAAATAATTGCTATATATATTCATCAGGAGACATAAAATAATGCTTATAATATCCTGTTTATTACATCAAAACCAACTGAAAATAGTCTCAAAACCCATTAAAAGAAGATTGTCTATATAAATTTAGTGTATACGCACCATGTGCTAATAGGTAACAGTGAACATGAATGAAATATGGCTACTCTCAGCAATGTTAAAAATTCTTAAAAACATAGTATTGAGTGAGGTGAAATCAAACCATGTAATAGGATAATACAGGGGTCATGATGCTCCTTTTATGAAGTGTAAAGCCAAGCAAAATTAACTATTATTTAAGGACAAACTTTTTTAAAAGAATAAGAATGAAATATAAAATTCAGAATAATAATCACTTCTTGGAGGAAATTAAGAGAATGAATTAGAGAAACAGCACAGAGATGATGACATAGAACAAGGAAGGTTCTAGATCTTAAACTGAGTAATAACGTCATAGGTACACATGTTTTATAATTTATAATGTAACTTACTAACACTAAAACATTTATAGGCATGAATGAGCATCAGTGAACTCAATGCTTTATTTTCCTTGTCCTTTTTTATAAAACACAACCAATAATAATCTCAGAGAAGGGTTTCTCAAGCTTGGCAGTATTGACATTGGGCCAGGGCACTGTTTTGTGGCATGGGACTATCCTTGTATTGTAGAATGTTCAGCAGCATTCCCTGGTCTCTACTTGTCAGACACGAGTAGAAGTTCTCAGTTATAACAACCCAAAATGTCTTTAGACACTGCCAAATATATCCAGGGGGAAAATTTCATACCCTGGTTTGAGACCTTTGGTCTTTCAGGAATAATTTATGTGAGATTCACATGAAATAAGAGCATCCTTGTCTTTAAAGATGAAGAGACGCTAAGAGGAATTCAAGCAGACCTTGCTAAGATTCTCCCAGTTTCCTATACTTAACTTTTACCCCTTTTCCCATCATATTTTCCCATGAATTTCCATTTTTCAACAACCTAGCATAAAAAGACAGGTTTAACCACAACCCTGGGTCTTCATTTCCTTATGAAAGTTCCGATGTCATATGAAACTTATATTAAATAAATTTGTATGCTTTTCTCCTTTGGACAGAGCCCCAGCTGAGAATCTGAAAGCTTTTGTTTCCCTCTGTATGTAATCCTAATCCATAAACTAAATATAAAATCTCTTGCTGAGTCATCTTTAAAGAACTATGGAATATCTCTTATAGGTCAGGGTTTTTGTATTTGTATTATGCAAATTTTCAAGCATACATAAGAAATAATAACACTATGAATTCCAACACATTTATCATTTAAATCCATTGAGTAAGACTTTGTTCTAACTGTTTTCTCTACCCACTTTGATTTTATTATTTTCTTTGTTGAATTATTATTTGAAATTCCATATGTCAGAAGTATTTTACTCCTGCACACTTAGCTACACAATTCTAAAACATTTGAATGTGTCAAGGCTTTTTCTCACAATCACATTTTCAATAAAAATTAAGAAATAAATATAACAAATCTCTGTCATAGCATGACTTTAACTCAGAATTATGCATGTCGTATATATAAAGCGATTTTTTTCACATTTTATGACCGAAATAACGATTACTAACTTTCTATATTAACATAGATCTTAGAGTCTGTAATTTCTTCTAAGATTTCAATGTAATCATAAATCAATGTTGTCAAATTAACAAGATATGGAAAGATGAATCCACAGAGGAAAACTGAAACCAAATTTCTCGATATATGATCAGGCCATCCAAGATGGCTGTTCTCTCTCTGTCCATCCTCTGCTGAATCAGTGCCTGCTTCACATATACACTTCTCACATGACTTACCTTACCTACTGGCCCTGCCCCATCTAGTAATTGTTTGAAACCTTAGATTAGAACATCTCCCAAGAGATAGCTTGTCAAAGGAACAGTGAGAGGTGTACCCGTTTGCTGGTTTTCCCATAACCCAATGATTATCCAACCTGGAGTCAATTCCCCCTAAAACAGGTACACTTCCCCTAGCCCTTCCCCTGCCGCCACGTCCTGCCACTTACCTGCCCACCTGTCACTATGGAACCTTGCCTCAGACGTGTAAGCTCCCCCATCCATTAAATCACTGAAGTCTGCCACTGACTCCAGGCTCTTTCCTGCAGCTTGCAGATGGACATGCACAGGGCTTTCTGGCCTGCGGGTCGCAGCCCTACACACGACACGGGGCAGCACTCATGCTTCTCCAGACCTTGAGTAGAGATATGTGCGTTCACTAAGGCTTCTAAATTCTGTGTACAGCTGAGACAAGTTTGTGACCATTCTACACACATAGAGACATTTGAGAAAATTAAAGAGGAAAGAAAAGCATTGGGGCTTATAAAAAAATTCAGTTTACCAAACAGTATGTCAGCATTTTCCTAATCCAATAAAATAAGAGCAATTACCTTGCCACTTAAGATAAGAGCAAGTTTCTCATATCTTATCCTTAATGCATCATTTCAGAACATTCAATTTATAAAAACCATAAGAACACTTCAAAGACTTGGATTTGTCATAGAAACAATCTGAGTCGATAGGGAAAATTTAAATGTAAGTGAAATAATCATGCTTTCTACAGAATAGATGCTGCCTTGAATTCTCTAAAACAAATACTACTTTTTCTATTGTTATTTATTGTAGATCAAACATTCATTTCACCAAAAAAAAAAAAAATCTTTTTTTGCCCTGACATAAGGTATACAAATAAATCAATCTAATAATAGTTTTCTTTTTGCATCAAAAAGTGTGTGGATGAATGTGTTAGTTTTTTCTTGTTTCTTTCTTCCATCTAAATGGTTTGGAAGGAACAAAGTACATGGTAGAAGTCACAGCATTTTTTTCTACCATAGAGACAGAGTATGTGATTTATTAGCTAAATTTGTCTATATCCTGAACTACTTCTATTACCTTTGGTTTTTACCTACTCCTTTTTTCCTGTCAGAGGCCAAGTATATTTCCCATGTATAAAATGGGACCTAAGAAAGTGAGATGCAATACAGTCAAGGTTTGTTCACATCTCAGTGCAAATCAGTGAACAAATCAACTCATAATTTTTACAGATGTAAGAAAGATACTAGAGGTACCCCGGCTGACCCATTTTATACATGAGAAAACTGGACCTCCTTTTTTACATCATCATCAGTTCAGTTCAGTTCAGTTGCTCACTCATCACACCTTTTCATTTTTTTCCTAAATATACTAATTTCTCCTGCAATGCTTTGGTAAATCTGATTTGTTTTTCTTTGTTTCACACTCATATTTGGTACCATGGGTCACTCTATGAACTGGTTATCATTGGATATTCTAAAACCACAAGTATAGAGACCTTGCAAAGAATTCCTGCCCAAGAGGGACTATTCCATGCATCCAGTATTATCTGACATCAATTTTTTAAGCTACAGATTTTAAAGTTTCTGTTCTACAACCTGTAATTGTTCTCGATCTTCTAATAAATGAAGTGGCAGCTCCAAATGTCCTTTGGTCAATTCTCTTTCTGGCATGATAGCAAACATTCACATAGGTATGAATTTTTAATCAGAAAAAAAGGGAAAAGAAACTAAAAGAAGAAAACAAAAGTCTCCTTTTCCCCTTACTTTCTCTACATATTCCCTTCTCTTCCTGAAGTAACTATTGATAAAAATTTGTTATGTATTTATGAAGAAATAAGACTTTCAGATTGCCAAGAACTTTTCAAGGATATTCTCATTTAATGTATCATATCCAAGCCAAGCGGCTGGTGTAAGTATTATTCATTCATTCAACAGCTGTTTATTGACCTCTTTATTAAATGTCAGGCACAATTTTTAGAGTCATGATAAATCAATGAAAAAACAAGCAATGATTCCCACTCTCATGGATCTTATATCTATGAAAAAAAGTGTTTAAAAAAGACATAGGCATTCACAGGATAGGGAACAAACTCTAAATTTTAATGACTTTGTATTTTGTTTAATAGAGCTTTAAAATGGAGGCATTTGTAGGTTTAGGTAGCAGGTATATAATAATGATATAGAATATTATCTGGGAATCTCAAAATATGTTTGATTTATGAATTATTGTATTAACTTTAAAAATTGCTGAATAAATATAAGGATTACAATATATTTAGGATCAAAAAAGCCTTATGTTACTATACTTTACTTGCAAGTGAATTTGCTTTTATTCTAAATTTATTTAACAATTAGATTTATAATGTTTCTTCAGTTAGATGCATTTAAATTAAAATGAACTTTACCTAATTTTTCACTGGGCAGGTAAAAGATAAGTAATTTATATTAATCTATAAGTAGTACACAAAATCAAAACAATCACTATATACTTTAAAATATAGGAATGAATATTTTATATTAATATAGTTTAATAAATGAAACTAATGTTATTTTATTGAAATGATGCTTATGAGAAAATAATTTAAAATTAATTCTATCTAATTTACATTATAAACATTACAATGCTCATTATTTGAAATTTAAAAATATTAATGTATTCATTAATTATCATGAATGCCAGTTATTAATGAACTCTCAAAGGATATAAGTAGTTAATCAGTTGAGATTTGACAAATTATTCAAGAAAATCCTTTTACAAGGTTCTATATAGTATGAGTAAAATTCTATATTTCATATCAGTAAAAGATGCCAGTAGCTGCACAAAGGAAAGAACTATATCCTTATTTCCTCCTATTATTCTAAAAACATAAAATTGTTATGGCTGGTAGCTTGTGTTTATTTAGCATAAAGCTTACATGATTAAATGCACTCCCCATCTTCCCCAACAAAGCATTAAATGCACTCCCCATCTTCCCCAACAAAGCATTATTTTGACAGGGAGGTATGAGACCAACTCATTTTATTCCCAGGAATAAGGTATTATCACTTCATTAAAAATGTGCACAATGTGCTTCTGAAATAATTTTCTTCTTATTTGCACATATATCCAAGATAAACCCAGTAGCACAGCTTTTCTGTATAAACACAGTGTACAGGAATAAACATTATTTTTTTTCTGTGTACCAGGTTATAAGAAAAAACTGAAGTCCTTGTCCTGTTAATCTCTCCATTTCACTCGTTCACTAAAACATATTCCTGTGAATAGCTTTCATAGGGTTCATAATGTAACAATCTAGGAAAGTAGACATAATGTATAGCAAACAATTTCAATCCATGGCGGGAGAAAGCTCTGAAATAAGCAGCACCTTAAAAAAAAAAAAAAAGGCAAAAGATTTGAGGATATTTCTAGTCATCAACCTGACTAGGACATGAGATGCCCAGACATTTGGTCAAACATTATTCTGGGTGTGAAGGCGAGGGTATTTCTGGATGGGATTAACATTTGAACCTGTAGACTGGGTAAAGCAGAGTGTGCCTCAACCAATCAAAAACCAGAACAGAACAAAATTGCTGAGTAAGAGGGAAATCCACCAGCCTGACTGATGAGCTTGGAAACTGATCTTTTCCTGCCTTTGGATTTAAACTGAAAAGTTGTCTCTTCTTGGATCTTAAGCCTGCTGAGTTTCAGATGGGAATGACATCATTGCTCTCTTGAATCTCCAGGTTGCCAACTTCACGTATTAAGATTTCTCAGGCTCCACTTGCATGAGACAGTTCCTTATAATGAATCTCTTTCTCTATGTATACATCCTATTGGGTCTGTTTATCTGGATAACCCTGACAAATACATCACTAGACGTGCCCCATTCTACCATGAGTAATATTTCATGTAATATAGTTGAAAGCCCTGACCACCTGTGCAATAGAAAATCTGCATGTAATTTACAGTTGGCCCTCCATATCCTCAGATTCAGTCAACTGCAGATTGTATACTACTATAGTACATAACATTAAAAAAAAAAATCTGAGTATAAGTGGACCTGCACAGTTCAAACTTGTTGATCCAAGGATCAATGGTAACATATGTGAAAAAACACCCGGCTTGATTTTTCAAAACAACAATTTTTCCATATTGTTTTAATTTATAGAGACTGGAGCAAAGATTTTACTGAATAATATTTGTGGTCTTCTATGCTACTGGTATTTGGTTTCAAAAGACAAATATAGGATTGTTTAAATAGCATTTCTTTAGTAATTTCCCTTTCAAATGTAGGATGTGGCATTTGGGGAGGAGAAGAAAGTTATAAAAATATACATTTATCCACTTTTCAAAAAATGCAGTTGTCGAATTATGAAGCAGGAAAAAATAATAGAGCCACTAATAAGGCAGAGATGGATTCCAGATGGGTTTCTTAAATTATGGTTATATTTCAGAACTAAACTAAATATTTCAATACATTTTAATAAAAATATAGCTTAAAATCAATGCTACATAACAAGTCATAAAAAATGTGCTAACAATTCTTCTATTTTAGTATCCTAAAGAAGAAAGATTAAAATTCTTACCTACAGTAGATTAGCATAACTAATATTGTATCATATAGTTAGAAAACTCAAATTTTCAACAAATAGTTTCTTTAATAAACAAGTACAACAGAAATTAAATATAAGCTTCCGAATTTTGCTTTCTGCTTTGCTTTTCTTGAATTGCTAACTCCAGTTACATCACTGCTTGAAATTGATGTTTATTTTCAATAATACTGTACCTCACAGGCTATAAAGTAAAAATTTAGCCAGCTATGTATTTGATAGATGAAGTCCATTTTGATGTTTAATCACCCTAAAATTAGCACCAATAATTATCGCTTTTCTTCGACTGTATCAATTTTGACGTAGCAAAACAGTTTTGGATTTGGAGCAAGAGCAAAAGTCCAGATCATTAGTGTGGTAATTGTTTGCTGAAGTGCTTCTAAAAGGCTATCCTCTTAAGCCCTAGTTTCCTCTTCTGTAAAATGGTACCTTTCCCTAATGATATTTGACAGAATTAGAAGAATATATATATGAAAATAAAATAACATTTTATTTTTGTGTATTTATGTCCGTGTGTGTGTGTTCTAAATTGCTTCAGTCGTGTCTGACTCCTTGTGACCCTATGGACTGTAGCCTGCCATGCTCCTCTGTTCATTGGATTTTCTAGGCAAGAATACTGCAGTGGGTTGCCATTTCCTTCTCCAGGGGAACACCCCAAGCCAGGGATCAAACCTGTGTCTCGTGTCTCCTCCATTGGCAGGCAGGTTCTTTAGCATTAGAGCCACCTGGTTAGCCAGATACATCCACTGCAACTAGAGAAAAGCCCATGCAGCAAGGAAGACCAGCACAGCCAAAAATAAATAAAGTTAAAAAAAAAGCAGGGGGTGGGAAACCATGATGTCCCATCTAGCTCACCTCATTGCCTTTCATGTAAAAAAACTGTAGGATTCTTGCTCACCGAAATGGAAATACATTGTGTGTGATGATATGCAATTGATCACTGCCTTTTGAATAAACGTTTTCCATGTATTTATAAATTCATTTCAAAATTCCTTATTTTCTATACATGTGAGTTTCTTGAGTTTCTCAGTCTCCTTTGAACTGATTATAACATCTTATTAGTTCCCTCCTTAATAATGATTTAAATTAACCATTGACACATGTTCATTTAATATTTATATGAGCTTTTAACTTTTAAAAGTTATTCTTAAAAAGTGCTCTATATTTTAAATAAATTGTATGTTTATATACCAATGGAATTTGCACATTAGAAAAGAATTTTTCAGAAGACTTTTGAGCATATTATTTTTGCTTTTAATCTTTTTTATTTTCACACTAGATAATTTTTTGATGTCTGCAATGGAGTTTTAAACATTTAGATTGGGGTAAAAACTAACCTTGTCAATTATATAATATTGCTTTTCATAGCATAGAATTTTTAAAAATGGGATAAAAACACATGATAAACTATGATGAAATTTATTAGAGTTTCCTAATCTAGATATCCTAAAGAGATTATAATATACACTGTGGGAATTTTAGCATACTTTTACTGTTCCCTTAATTGTGTTAGGAAAGTATAGCTGTTTTCAAAGAATTAACAAAACTAACAAGGAATCTGTATTTACCACACTAGGTACAAATTTGCGAGTGTGAAAATATAGCATAAATGAGAGTTAGATTTACTTTTTCAACATGACAGATGTGAAAACTCACCTTGATCTAAAAAAATAATAATCCATTTTAACAGAGCTTTGCTGCTGCTGCTGCTAAGTCACTTCAGTTGTGTCCGACTCTGTGCGACCCCGTAGACGGCAGCCCACCAGGCTCCCCCATCCCTGGGATTCTCCAGGCAAGAACACTGGAGTGGGTTGCCATTTCCTTCTCCAATGCGTGAAAGTTTAATCTTCCTCAAAATAAACCAGGGGTTTATTCAAAGGGAAAAAGAATTCATTCTTCTACACTTCTTTTTTGATAAAATATTTCCTAAGGGGTTCCTCTCTGGTTTCCTTAAAACTTTGACTTCCTATCTTCCTATTGAACTTCTAAAATAATTTCATGGTAGAGTTTTTTCTTTCCTGTTTTTCAATTTTGCCTGCCTCTTATTCCCTGATGATACCTTTACCTCTGGCAGGCAGCTTTGTTCTTAACACCCTGTCCCTGAAGGAATCAACTGATGCTTTGAATTGAGCTGCTTTTTTAACTTATGTGAGTTCTCACAGTAACTAGTTGATAGCATTTTCAATTCACTCTATAAATTGAGTGTCAATTTTATCTGTAGCTGAATCATAACAAACTGATTTAAAAAGTTAAGCTATTCATTTGGGGTAAGGATTTCATCAATATGCTAACAAAACAATATTTTCAGATACCCATTGGTGGTATATATATCATCACTGATTTATAGTTAATAAAATTGAAAATAGACATTTTATTTTCTATAAGCGGGGAAGCATACTAATTATCATCCAAGCATTGAGTTTTCAAACGGTCTTAAGTCATAGAACTCCTCTTGAAAGAAAGGCATACATGAAATCACCACTAAGCTCAATACTGGCCTGGGGCCCTTATATGCAAGGAGGAGGCATTTTGTCCATGGCTTATATCAGACTCCTATACACATAGTATGAAAAATGTAACACCAAAGGATACCAAGCATTTTACTTATAATTTATCAGTCTGACATTCAGCATTTTAATTATTGAATGTGCATACTTGAAATGAAAACCTTTCAAAGGAAATTAATGGAAAAGTACATAAAAAAAAAACCCACATAGTTTTCTTAACCAACTTGAGATTTTTATCGTGAACAATGATTTCTGGTTACATTTACTTGCATGGGGTAGGGGTGGACAGTGGTTGAGAGTTTTAAATTGAAAAAGGACTATTTCCAAATATTGACTATAAACTCTTTTTAATCGGTGCAATTAAGGATGGGGCTGTCAGTGTATTTTCCCTCCTGGCTTTGGCTTCTGTCAAGAAGCATTTGGAATCCTAGGTACACATCCAGAATTCCTGCTGCAGGTAGTGGCATCAGCCAGAGTGAGCTTCCTAGAATCTCCTTTTTCAGTTGAATCTATAAAATGACTGCAACAGTACAAGCACTATCTTAGAAAGGCATATTCTGCCCCAACTATCCTTTGAGCTTGGCAGATATTGACAATTAAAGCAGGATCTTCCTCAGAAAATCCCATTTCTCTGTAACAAAGGGAATTCAGTTTCAGCTGACAAAACTGTCTTCTGCAGCCTTTGCTGCTGCTGCTAAGTCGCTTCAGTCGTGTCCGACTCTGTGCAGCCCCATAGACGGCAGCCCACTAGGCTCCTCTGTCGCCGGGATTCTCCAAGCAAGAATATGGGAGTGGGCTGCCATTAGCTCCTCCAATGCATGAAAGTGAAAAATGAAAGTGAAGTCGCTCAGTCCTGCCTGACTCTTAGCGACCCCATGGACTGCAGCCTACCAGGCTCCTCCATCCATGGGATTTTCCAGGCAAGAGTACTGGAATGGGGTGCCATTGCCTTCTCTGTCTGCAGCCTTTAGAAGTGGCTATTATTTGCAACTAATGCCAGGGAAATAAGCCTCTAAGTCCTAGTGTGAGCTTTTTGGTGACATGGAGCAAAGACATATCCAATCTATCTTCAAAAAAGGAGAGAAAGCTTTTTGGTTCAGTTCAGTCACTCAGTCATGTCCAACTCTTTGCGACCCCATGGACTGCAAAACACCAGGCTTCCCTGTCCATCACCAACTCCTGGAGTGTGCTCAAACTCACGTCCATCGAGTCGGTCATGCCATCCAACCATCTCATCTTCTGTCATTCCTTTCTCCTCCTGCCTTCAATCTTTCTCAGCAAAAGAGTCTTTTCTAATGAGTCAGTTCTTTGCATCAGGTAGTCAAAGTATTGGAGTTTCAGTTTCAGTATCAGTCCTTCCAAAGAATATTTAGGACTGATTTCCTTTAGGATATGACTGGTTTGATCTCCTTGCAGTCCAATGGACTCTCAAGAATGTTCTTCATTACAACAGTTCAAAAACATCAATTCTCCAGTGCTCAGCTTTCTTTATAGTCCATCTCTCACCTCCACACATGACTACTAGGAAAACCATAGCTTAAACTAGACAGACCTTTGTCAGCAAAGCAATGTCTTGGCATTTTAATATGCTTTCTAGGTTGGGCATAGCTTTTCTTCCAAGGAGCAAGCACCTTTTCATTTCATGACTGCAATCACCATCTTCAGTGATTTCGGAGCCACCCACCCCTCAAATAAAATCTCTCACTGTTTCCATTGTTTCCGCACCTATTTTCCATTAAGTGAAGGGACCAGTTGCCATGATCTTAGTTTTCTGAATGTTGAGTTTTAAGCCAACTTTTTCACATTCTTCTTTCAGTTTCATCAAGAGGCTCTTTAGTTTCTCTTTGCTTTCTGCCATAAGCATGGTGTCATCTGCATATCTGAGGTTTATGATATTTCTCCCAGCAATCTTGATTCCAGCTTGTGCTTCCTCCAGCCCGGCATTTTGCATGATGTACTCTCCATATAAGTTAAAGAAGCAGGTGACAATATACAGCCTTGACATATTCCTTTCCCAATTTGGAACCAGTCTGTTGTTCCATGTATGGTACTAACTGTTGCTTCTTGACCTATATACAGATTTCTCAGGAGGCAGGTAAGGTAGTAGGGTATTCCCACCTTGTTGAAGAATTTTACCTATGTTGTTGTGATCCACACAGTCAAAGGCTTTGGTTAGTCAATAAAGCAGAAATAGATGTTTTTCTGGAACTCTTTTGATTTCTCAATGATCCAGCGGATATTGGCAATTTGATCTCTGGTTCCTCTGCCTTTACTAAATCCAGCTTGAACATCTGGAAGTTCACGGTTTACATACCACTGAAGCCTGGCTTGGAGAATTTTGAGCTTCACTTTGCTAGCATGTGAGATAAGTGCAATTGTACAGTAGTTTAAACATTCTTTGGCATTGCCTTTCTTTGGAATTGAAATGAAAACTGACTTTTTCCAGGCCTGTGGCCACTGCTGAGTTTTCCAAATTTGCTAGCACATTGAGTACAGCACTTTCACAGCATCATCTTTTAGGATTTGAAATAGCTCAACTGGAATTTCATCACCTCCACTAACTTTGTTTGTAATGATACTTCCACTTGAGGCCCACTCGACTTCACATTCCAGGATATCTAGCTCTAGGTGAGTGATCACACCATCATGGTTATCTGTGTCATGAAGATCTTTTCGTATAGTTCTTCTGTGTATTCTTTCCATTTCTTCTTAATCTCTTCTGCTTCTGTTAAGTCCATACCATTTCTGTTCTTTATTGTGGCCATCGTTGCATGAAATGTTCCCTTGGTGTCTCTAACTTTCTTGAAGATATCTCTAGTCTTTCCCATTCTATTATTTTCCTCTATTTCTTTGCATTGATCACTGAGGAAGGCTTTCCTATATGTCCTTGCTGTTCTTTGGAACTCTGCATTCAGATGGGTATATTTTTCCTTTTCTCCTTTGCCTGTAGCTTCTCTTCTTTTCTCAGCTATTTGTAAGGCCTATTCAGACAACCATTTTGCCTTTTTATACTTTTTTTCTTGTGGATGGTCTTGATCACTGCCTCCTGTACATCATGAACCTCTGCCCATAGTTCTTCAGGCATTCTGTCTATCATATTAATCCCTGGAATCTATTTGTCACTTCTACTGTAAGGGATTTGATTTAGGTCATACCTGAATGGTCTAGTGGTTTTCCCTACTCTTCAATTTAAGTCTGAATTCGGCAATAAGGAGTTCATGATCTGAGCCAAAGTCAGCTCCTGGTCTTGTTTATGCTCACTGTATACAGCTTCTCCATCTTTGGCTGCAAAGAATATAATCAATCTGATTTCAGTATTAACCATCTGGTGATGTCCACGTTTAGAGTCTTCTCTTATGTTGTCGGAAGAAGGTGTTTGCTACGATGAGCGCATTCTCTTGGCAAAACTCTTCAGTCTATTAGCCTTTGCCCTGCTTCATTTTGTACTCCAAGACCAAATTTGCCTGTTACTCCAGGTATCTCTGGACTTCCTACTTTTGCATTCCAGTGTCCGATGATGAAAAGAACATCTTTTTTGGGTGTTAGTTCTGGAAGGTCTTGTATGTCATTATAAAACCATTCAACTTCAGCCTCTTCAGCGTTACTGGTCGGGGCACAGCCTTGGATTACTGTGACATTGAATGGTTTGCCTTGGAAATGCACAGAGATCTTTCTGTCATGTTTGCATTTGCACCCAAGTACTGCATTTTGGACTCTTTTGTTGACCATGATGGCTACTCCAGTTCTTCTAAAGGATTTTTGCCCACAGTAGTAGATATAATGGTCAGCTGAATTAAATTCTGCCATTTCAGTCCATTTTAGTTTGCTGATTCCTAAAATGTCAACGTTAACTCTTACCATCTCCTGTTTGACCACTTCCAATTTGTCTTGACTCATGGACCTAACATTCCAGGTTCCTATGCACTATTGCTCTTTACAGCAATGGCCTTTACTTTCATCACCAGTCACATCCACAACTAGGCATGGTTTTCACTTTGGCTCTGTCCCTTCATTCTATCTTGAGTTTTTCCTCCACTCCTCTCCAGGTGCATGTTGGGCAACTACCAACCTGGGGAGTTCATCTTTCAATGTCATATATTTTTGCCTTTTCATACTGTTCATGGGGTTCTCAAGGCAAGAAAAGATATTAGAAAATCTTATAAGACTGTAAGAAGAGGTAAAAAGTAGAGCAAATCTCAGTGGCACAAGAAAATTATCTGAAGCAGACTAGCTGCTCTCAAGGATGGGACCACATCTTCCTAAGCTTTCTTCTCTCTACCTACTGGCTTCTCTGTTTATTCTCGGTTCCCACTTGCTCATCCTTTGGGGGAATCAGTCCACTTCTTAGCCCCAGTGTACACTGTGGACAGGCATACTCTATGTGTCTCATTTCAGATTCCCGAGAGTCAGAATCTAGTCCTTAGATAGCCAGTGGGTTGAATAAATTGTGCAGTCAGAGGCAGTATTACACACAAAGCAATGAACAGGACAGGCGAAGTTCCTGACTCCATGGAGCCAACAGCATCTTCATTATCACTTGATAATTATGTGAAAATTTAAAGGCAGCAGCACTGTGGGGACATTCACTTTTCTATAAATGCAGTCTAACAAAGCACTGGAGAAGGCAATGGCAACCCACTCCAGTACTCTTGCCTGGAAAATCCCATGGATGGAGGAGCCTGGTAGGCTGCAGTCCATGGGGTCGCTAAGAGTCAGACACGACTGAGCGACTTCACTTTCACTTTCCACTTTCATGCATTGGAGAAGGAAATGGCAACCCACTCCAGTGTTCTTGCCTGGAGAATCCCAGGGACGGGGTAGCCTGGCGGGCTGCCGTCTATGGGGTTGCACAGAGTCGGACATGACTGAAGCGACTTAGCAGCAGCAGCAGCAGCAACACCATGAAATAAGTCCCTGACACACTTTGCTCACTTCTTTTTCTTTTGCCATTGTTTTGCCTCTGCCACTACTTTACCACTTTTGTTTTTCATGTTAATGCCTTTTTTACTCAAAGGCTACTACTCTTAACCAGACATACTCTAAGCCAGTGGGTCTCATAGTGTGGTGCCCAGATTACAGGCAGTAGAAGTACCTAGCCATTTATTAGAAATGCCAGTGTTAGGGTCTTTACCCATACCTACTAAATCGGAAACTGAAGAACCATTGCTCTATTCCTTCAATTCAAATATGTCAGTCTACCTTTATTCTACCTGCTTCCTAATAACTTCAGTGGATTCTCTGAGTCCCTCACTACATGCTTTGAAAATATAAATACATACTGTTCAAAAATGACTCTCTCATCCCCATTTAGAATCTCTGTCCCTAAGCTAAACAAAACTTTTCACATTAGTCTTCTTGCCCACAGGAGTCAAAGCTATTAATCAAGTCCTACTTGGTATCTGTCTGGAACCATGTTAAAATTCAACTCACCAAAAAAGAAATACAATCCATCAATTTTAAATTTAAGATGAATCAATTCAACTAGATTGACCATTCCTCCCTTCATCTGTCAACCATTCCAACCTATCATGTATGAAAACAATGCCAAATAAAACCATTCAAACTTCTTAGGATTTTAGATAGAGGACAACTTTGAAAATATAATAAAATAGAGAATTAAAATCTCTCAGTGGGCAATGAACTTAGTTTCTCTAAAAAGTCATTGCTTATTTAGCCTCTCAAAATATATTCTGCAAACAAAGCTGCTTTTTAAAATGAACCTGTATTCTCGGGGGGAATTACATTTTAAGGAGTTTTTAAAAAAAAAAAAAAAAAAAGCTTTGAGTGTTACAGAAAAAAATTGCATTCACAAAACTGCATTCCTGGAATGCCATGTCCAGCTCTTTTTGGGTCAATGTTCTCTGCACTACACTTTTGTTAGCATATTTTAAAATGTTTTCCACCAATATATCACTACCATTTTTACTAAAATACCTGCTTCCTAATAACTTATTTATTTTTGTTCCTTAGGCATTACTGTTATATAAAAATTGTTAAGTTAATCATTTATGCAAATTTCTTACTTCCAATCAACCATTGGCTCCACAAAGGTGGGTAATTGTAACTGCTGCAACTTAAGCATCTGACTCAGTAGCTGACTCATAGTTTTTTATTTTTTATTTTTTTAATTTTATGGCTGTACCATGCAAGATGTAGGATCTTAGTTCCCTGACTAGGAATCGAACCTGCACCCCCTGCAGTAGAAGCAAGGAGTCTTAACCACTGGACTGACAGGAAAGTACCCCTGACTCATATTTGTTGTTCAATATATGTTTGCAGAAATGATGTACTAGAAGAATGAAAATGTTGTAGCTGGTGAAAAATAATACATATAATTTTTAAAAAAGAAAATACTGACAGGCTTAGAAAGTATTAGAACTGAATAATACCTCTTGGGAGTAGACAGTCAATGCATCATGTGTTTTGTAATTCATTATCAATTTGTGTACCAATGTCCAGAATATACACATGATAGTCAACCTTTAATATTACTTTGTGGAAAAGACTTTGAGAGTATTTGTGCTCCAGCTTCCTTGCCTTAAAGCTACAGGATATTGAAACCGAACAAACAAATGTCAGCCTTTTTCTCACTTTCCAGGGGTGGAAATTTTATGAGATCTTTGGAATTCTTGCATTTTATCATACTGACAGTAAAGAGGTTACTCCTTGAAAGAACCTAATTATGAGATCACTAGGCAATGTATCCTAATTCCTGACTTATGCCTTCTGAATACACACCATACTTTACCTAACCTGTTGATTATTTTGCTAGATTAAAAGAAGTAAGAATGAAGAATTAAGTAGTTAAAGAATGACTAGCTCTCCACACTCAGGAGCCCCCTTAGCAATCCAACAGGCTGAATGTATGGGAAGATAACATCTGAAGAGGGTCAGCTAGTCCACAGCCTTTGGGGAATGATGCAGAACCCAACCTTCTGCCTCAATGATCCACTGAAAGTCTCCCTCCCTTTTTCTCTTTAAAAATTGTCATATCTGAGTAGAATTGGTTTCAGAACATGAGTCCACCTTCTCCCTAGATTGATGGCTTTTCTGATTAAAGCATCACTCCATTCTACTGACACTTACCTCTCATTCACATTTGAGTTGCAAGTAACTTAAGTTTTACAAGAAACTGTCAGATAGAAAAAAATTTTTAGTGCAGTAGCTTTGGACTCTTAATTCTGGCTTCAACACTTTATAGATTTTTGATAGTAGACAAGTCAATTTCTCATTCTCAACAACTTTACTTTTAGAGGAATAGAGGCAATAATGTGATAACTAGGGATAACATATCCTGAGTAAAAAAGCTACAACAAACATTAGCTACTCTATTTTTAAAATTGGTTTTAAAGTTGTAGGGACTTCTCAGAATTGGTTTCTATAAGATGCTTCTGTTGAAGAAGAATCCCATTGTCAAGTTTTATTGTCTTCAAGTCTTTTTTTAGCTATCTTCAAATTAGTCAAATTTATACTTTCATAGATTACCATATCTAATATAATTAAAATTCATACCACACGTATCAGTGTATGAACATATACACAAATGTTTAATTTGTCCTAAGACACATTTTGTCACAGAAAAAAACTGACATGACTTGGCAAAAAATCAACATTCTGGGAATGAGGATGGGAAGTCTAGTTGGTTGCTATCACTATTTTAAAATTGTTTCAGCAGTTAAAAAATAAAAGGAAGATAAACACATTTTGAAAAGTGAAAGTGAAAGTGAAGTCGCCCAGTCGTGTCTGACTCTTTGCAACCACATGGACTTGAGCCTACCAGGCTTCTCCGTTCATGGGATTTTCCAGGCAAAATACCAGAGTGAGTTGCCATTTCCTTCTCCAGAAACACATTTTGACTTAAGTATATTTGTATACTTAAGTATATATATATTTGTAATTTTCTTTGACCTTTGCAATTAAATATAACCTTCAAAATTAGGGAGTTCAACTTATTTAACATATACTGTTTTGACTTTCTTATCTTTCCTCTTTGAATAACTAGTTCATCATAAATAAAGACATGCACACATTAATGCTATCCTTTAAAATTTTGTAGGTAATAATAAAAGTAACTGCTTTATTATAGATCGGACACTCCTCTCTTGGGTTCTTACTTTTATCAGAAAAATACTTTAATCTTTTACAATAGTGTCACCTTAACATTTTATAAAATAAAATCACTTAAGAAACAGCTCTAATCAGTTTCATTACTGGCTCCTGGAAACCAGTAAAAAAGAAAACAAAAACAAACAAACAACATTTTAGGTAAAGCTGTAAAAATGGGCTTAAGATTGTAAATTTTAGAACTATAAGATCTACTGCCTCTGATCACTGCTCATGTTTTTATATGTAAGTACCAGGATTACAGCTTGATCTTCAAATATTAACCTTCTCCTTCCAGTTCTTTACCAAATAGAAATGCAAACTAAATCCTCAGTAACTTGAGTTACTTGGTGTAGAATTTTCATCATTTGGGCCTTGTTCTGCCTGAAGGACATCTCAAGTTTGTACCCAGCACTATTTAGGATTTAAGAACAAAGCTATAGAAAGAGATATAATTCTGTTTTCCTAATTTGATATTAGTCAAATACCTTTACTTAATAAAAGTGGGAAAATAAAATTTAATGTAATTTAACTCTTCACCCTTAGGAAAATAGGGAATGAATACAAGAAAATGGAAAGGATAGGGATATGGGAAAGAAATCTTTCTCATGGTAAAGAAAAGAATCTCCAAAGATCATAATACATACAATGAGAAGGAGATCCATACTCTGAAAAAAATAAAAAGAGAAAGAAAAGAAAAATAAATAAAAGTTATAAAAAAGAGAGAGAGAGTGAGAGTGACTGCTACCAAAATGTCACTAATAATTCATTTTACTGCATTTGCATCACTGCGTAATCTTCACCCACATAAACCTGTGTTGAGCCATATAATTCTCTTTGGCCAATGGGATTTGTGCAAGCATTATACAAGTGGAGACTTCATCGGTGTCTGCCTGCTGAGACTTCCTCTCTCTTACTGTGTTTGGAAACCTTAGACCACTAAGTGAATATGTCTGTGCTAACCTGCTGGAGAATAAGGGGCCATATGGAGAAGGAGCATCAGCCCACAGCTCACTAGCCAACCGTTTGCCAATAGCCAGATGTGTGTGAGGCCATTCTAGATCATTCAGGGGCCCGCCAACCTGGCAGCTGTCCACAGAGCCCTGAAAGAGCTCAGCAGCCATGAGCAAAGCTATCACACACCAGAAATCCTGCCCATTCCAAACACAGAACTGTGAGCAAAAGAAACTGGAATGCTTTAAGTCATTAAGCTTTGGAGTGGTTTGATGCACAGCAAAAATCAACTGACGCAGGGAACAATAAACAAATGGGAGAACAATAGCTTTTGCTGAGAAATAAGACAAGGTAAACTTACTTCTCCACTTGGTAGTTCATTTTAGCTGCTGGCTTCAGAATAAGTTACTATTTCACTTCTCTTTGAAATGTGCATTTGTTTAATAAGCCTGATACACTGTAGGTTTGTTTTCACCCTGAAAGACCATCCTGCTGAAAAAAGCTAGAAGTAATAATGCATTCTTTCCATCCTGTTCCTAGGGAGGAGTGTGCCAGGAGAGATACAAAATCTTGAATTTTCCTTTGGATAGAAACAGATCACAGTGTTATCATCCTGCTTACAAAAAAGAATCAAATCAAAGATCAGATCTAGCAGTGTATTCCACTGACTATGGTATCTTAAACATAATGTATCATTCAGAGACAAAGTAAAAATAGTATTTTTATTAATACTCAGTTGTTTATGTATTATTGATTAATTTTACTTACATATGCTACTGGATACAAGTTTTATTTGGTTCCATTATAAATTCAACAAGTATTTATCAACAGTGATTTTCAATGTGCCTGACATTTTACTCATATGTCTGTGCTCTACTCTTTTTGAGTTTTATGATAAAATTCTCATGCAAAATTATTTAGTTTCTCATTTTTATGCCAGCCCTTGAGCTCATAATTACCTGGAAGAGCTGTAACAGAGTCTGCTTTCAGTGATAAATAAATATTGTAATATGTGGGTCACTTTTCTTTCTAAACACCAAAGATACATACCATTTCCATCATTTGATTTTTCCCTGAATAATTGAAACTGAACTGAGGGAAAAATATCAATTTCCAAATCCTTAATGGAAGGACAAAGATACATGCTATAGTTGCATAGTGTAATTTCAATAAACCCATGAACAACTATATAGATTCATCTGTTTATAGCACTATGAAGAAAGCTTTGTTCATGTAGTTAACCACTTGGGTGGTTAAGTGTTGGGATGGACAAAAATTTCGTTTGGATTTTTCTAGAACATTTTACGGAAAATCCAAATAAAATTTTTGGCCAATCCAATATTTATCCAATTGCAAACTTCAAGTCTTCACAAAATATATTGTTATAGCAGCCATGAAATTAAAAGACGCTTACTCCTTGGAAGAAAAGTTATGACCAACCTAGACAGCATATTCAAAAGCAGAGACATTACTTTGCTGACTAAGGTCCGTCTAGTCAAGGCTATGGTTTTTCCTGTGGTCATGTATGGATGTGAGAGTTGGACTGTGAAGAAGGCTGAGCGCTGAAGAATTGATGCTTTTGAACTGTGGTGTTGGAGAAGACTCTTGAGAGTCCCTTGGACTGCAAGGAGATCCACCAGTCCATTCTGAAGGAGATCAGCCCTGGGTGTTCTTTGGAAGGAATGATGCTAAAGCTGAAACTCCAGTACTCTGGCCACCACATGAGAAGAGTTGACTCATTGGAAAAGACTGTGATGCTGGGAGGGATTGGGGGCAGGAGAAGAAGGGGACGACCCAGGATGAGATGGCTGGATGGCATCACGGACTCGATGGACGTGAGTCTGAGTGAACTCCGGGAGTTGTTGATGGATAGGGAGGCCTGGCGTGCTGCGATTCATGGGGTCGCAAAGTGTTGGACACGACTGAGTGACTGAACTGAACTGAACTGATCCATTTATAAAGAAAAGATAAAATCAAGTGAATGGTATCACATTATCATCAAAAAATATGAACTGGAATATATATTAGGATATAAATCTACTGGGAGGATATACATAAACATAAATTTCATCATAAGAATTATTATACTAATGATAATTAACTAAAGGTTTGTTTCTCATTGCCAGTATCTTAATAAATAATTTAAAAAATTATTCACATATGCTAGATGCCTTGATTATTCTTTAATTTACCTGAGCACCCTTTAGAAGCTTGTCTATTGAGTATGGACAGTTAATATTTTTAAAACTTTATTGAGAACTGTCAGATATATGCAAATGTTGATTAAATAGTATATAAATTATAAAGGGGTAGAAAATATAGGCTTTAAATTAAGCCCAGCTAAAAATTAGAATCTGTTTCTATAAAAAAAAAAGAAGAGGAAAATGTCACAGAAAGACACCTGTGAAATGCTAAAACTTACCAAGGAGTTTCCAATTCATGGCTTTTTGTGTAAATAAAATATGTATAAAAACATGACTGATGTATATTTAATAGTCATCGTTAGCTAAAATTCCAAATAATTTTCATGATAGCTATGTTCATTTTATATCATTTAAAAATCTATAAATTGGATTTAACAGTTTCTCACTTAATCAATGTTTTATATTCACCTCACATATATATTATGTACCTAATCACTATTCAAATCACCAGAGTTAGACATAAATTTTAAAATAATTTTATTAAAATTTATATATGAACATGTATATAAATACCTAATGCTAGATGTATATAGACAGAAGATTAGATACATAAATAGATAGGATGGTACTACTCTGCCCTTCATCTCTAATAAGAAGGTTGAGGCATATTTTACATAAAACTCAAAAAAATGAAGAATAAAAAAATTAATAGACATTGGAAGAATTACAGCTCCTTTTGTCCAAAGAGATTAAAACTTGAAGAAACTTTAAAAAACCCATGTTGTATAATAGCTTTTTGTATTTAGTTTGTATTTTCCATACTCAGTACTACTTCAATGAAGTTAGAATTTGAACAATGCAATGTCTAATTCATATCCTAGTAGTTATGAAGCCACATAGGTCTTGCAAGTAGTCACTTGATCAGTACTGCATTTGTTTTACAGCTAGAGGAAAGCACTCTTATGTGTTACATAGATTTGCAATGCTTGGCCTAAATGAGTTAAATCCCAGTATATTGTAATATACAGAAAACTAAATGAAATTGAAATAAAGTGTTGGCAGATTATCCACTCACTTTAATTCTAGATGAGGCATGTGATAAGTGATAGTGGATTTAAAATAAGAATAGAGGAAAATTTCCTCTAGGAAAGAAAAAGTATAAAGAGATTTTTTTTCTAATTGAAATAAAGTAAAAAAAATTCAGAGGTTTGAAAATAATGTAATATTTTGCTTTTCTTTCATATTTATCATAAGTATAAATTATCTTACAGCATTTCCATTTTAATAAGCCATAAGGAAACAGCAAAAATGTCACCATATAAGGTTTTAATCTCAACTTTTATATCATTCCTTTTATTTTTAAATAAGAAAATCTAAAGTATATTGATTCTGAGGAAAATATGTAATATAAATAGCTGCCAGAATTTGAAAAATATCTAAGTATTAACCCATAATGTTGGCACATGTAAGACAAAGGATATTACCTTATACTTTCTACCTTTCTAAGGTTTTGTAAAAGAACATTGTTTGCATCCAGTTATGACTACAACCGCTTTCTCATAAGAAAATACTGCAATAATAAAAATGTTTCACACATCCCCTCAAAAGTTTTCTTAAGTTTTTAATATTAAATTTGGTTTAATGGTTATGTTGTATAATATTGCTGTGCCAATTACCTTTTTAACTATTATAGTTATTAAAAGATAGAATCCATAATTTGGACCATTAAATGGCACTATTCAATACAGAAAAATGTTTTAAACACTCATTACAGTTTATAAAACAAATGAAAAACTAACTATTAAAACGAAGTTACAGACTATTTTCTTCCATGATTATTCCAAAACAAACGTTCTCTAATAGTCTACTATTACTTCTTAGTTATAACTAAGAAGAGGAGATGTAGAAACGAAGGATTCACTATAATAAAAAGCAGATGACTTCAGAATACAAATATATTATGCCTAAATTTGATTAAATGTAGACATAACAAAAGACAGCTTATTCAAATATTGGCCCTTTATAGAGTTGTGAGCTTTGTTAAGTCCTTGAATAATAAATCATAGAAGGTATGTAATCAGTAACATTATTTGAATTAATCAGAAGTGTATAGAAATTTAGTTAGTAAGTATTCATACTGTAGTATTTAATATATGAAAAGCTAAGTTTGGCCATGTTTTATTAGGACAAATAAATTCTAAAAGATCCAATGCAATTCATTCTATTATACAATTTAATTGTTTTCAAATATATTTTAAATAGGATAGAAGTTTTGTTAGATTTTTACTTCTTATAGTTGAATGACATGTTATAATTATTTAAATTTAACAGGATAGAGATTTTAAAAAACCCTAAAAGCTATTGATTATTTATACTGTACATAAATTTTGTATTATAAACTATGTAAATGCAATCTATTCATGTTTTAAGCTTTAGTGTGATAATCTCAGCTTGGATTAGCAGAACAATTTTGAGTATTATTTTTAAAAATTACAAACAATTTTCAATTTTAAATTTATAATTAAAAACTATTTTAGAAATTTTCTTTAAAGAAGTCAATCTATCATTTGTAATATAGACCAGTAGAACTCAGAGTTGCACCACCATACAATATATTTAGACATAGATTAGCAAAGAGCAGGTTATAATTAAAACTGGCCCACTACATTGGCAGATATTTCTAAACACTTGTGTACCATTGATATATGCTAAGAAATATGGAAAAACAAAACATCATTAATAAAAATACTGGGTCAGTGCAAAATGTCTTGAATGTTAATCATTTTCCACTTTGTATAGAAACTACAAAGTAAAGCTCAATAAAAATTCTAGGAACAAGTTTCAACTCCACAATATTTTTCTTTAATAATTCATATTTACCATAGCCAGTTTATGATTGTCTAGCAACAAAAGTACCTGACATTAGTCCATAAACCTGACTTCATAAATTTGTTTTTGAAAGACCAATAATGAATGAGCTCATTGAAGGAGTGACTCAACTGTTGTTGTTGTTCAGTCACTCAGTTGCGTCCGACTCTTTGTGACTTCATGGGCTACAGCACGCCAGGCTTTCCTGTCTTGCCCTGTCTCCTAGACCTTGCTCAAACTCATGTGCATTGAGTCAGTGATGCCATCAACCATCTCATCCTCTGTTGTCCCTTCTCCTCCTGCTCTCAATCCTTCCCAGTATCAGGGTCTTTTCCAATGAGTCAGTTCTTTGCATCAAGTGGCCAAAGTATTGGAGCTTCAGCTTCAGCATCAGTCCTTCCAACGAATATTCAGGGTTGATTTCCTTTAGGATTGACTGGTTTGATTTCTTTGCTGTCCAAGGGACTCTCAAGAGTCTTCTCCATCACCACAATTCAAAATCATCAATTTTTGGTACTTGTCATTCTTTATGGTCCAACTCTCACATCTGTACATATATATGTACATGGCTTACTAGAAAAACTATAGCTTTGACTTTTGTCGGCAAAGTGATGTCATTCTTAGGGACATCATAGAGATTCTTACTCTTTTCCATTTTAGTTAACCAAAGCACACCCACTCTGACTAAACAACAAATCAATATATTTCTATGAGTGAATTCTGTTTAAAAAGAAAGAACGAAGGAAAATGCACAACAACAAAAATCTTGACTTAGGTAAAACGATGACCTTGACTACATCTAAAGGCCTTCGTCCAAAATTCTTCCTAAAACTCAACAGGGATAATTACAAACAGAGAGAATATTCTAACCTCTCTATTTCCTATCTTTAAAGAAGGAAAGTTTCTTGACTGTTTAAGAAATTCCAGTTTCTTGACAGCTCTCAATTTTTTTTTTTTTTCCCTCCGTACACTAATCACTTCTGCTGTAAACAATGTAATGTGGTCAGAGGTGAACGCACCCCTACCACTGACTTGTTTTAGTTAACATAGTAGAGTCAAGTTGACTCACTCCTGACACTTTCCTATCAGCTCCCTCATTTCCATTTTCTCATCAAATCCTGTGTATTCTATCCATTTGCATCTGTCAGCTGCCTCCCTTCCTCTTTACCTTCACTACTCCTTTCATTCAGACTATGATCATTTTGTGTTTGTGTCTTACTAATTGAATAATTTTCCACTTGTCTCAAAGGCACATTCTTAACTCTCGTTCATGTAACTCAAACTCTTAAACACAGTTCATGAATTATCTCAGGGAGGCCTTCTTTACCATTTCAATTTGATGTTTCTTTTCTATAATTCCTTAACCCTCTCTATTTTAGTATTTATGCCATTTACTATAATCATCAATTTATAGAACTGTCTCCTCTTTCCCTTGAGGGCAAAGCTTACATTATTTTAATTTTTAAACTCTTGTTCCAAGCAAATGTGAGGCATAAATGCTGTGAATGTTTGTTCAGTGAATACTGTTACCAAGAATTTTATTTTTAATTCTTGATACTTGTACCTAAGAATAAGTTGAATTTCATGTCAAAAATAATATCAGATATATATTTCATAGTTTATTACATTCCCTAGATGAATTTGGATTATAATAAGAAAGTTAAGTTAATATAAAGTATTTTAAAGTTTCACAAATTAAGCCTGTGTATGTCTAAAGTGGATTTATTATCCTAGCCCTTCAAAAGTGCTATCAGAGTGCTAAAGTCATTCTACATGGTAACTGGAATTAAGACTTAGAACTTCACTAGATTCAGTATCTTTCAGAGTACCGTATTATGGCTGAGGTCCTTAACTCCTCAAATGCCTTTAAAAATAAAAATCAGCACATACTTTCTAAGTCCCTACCATTGTGTATTATTTCACCATTAAAGATTCCAAACTTTTTTTATATATATATTCCACACACAGTCCACTGTAGCAGATTGCTACACTTCTCACAGTAATCTCTTTAAGATCTGGACCTTGAATTATTTTTCATGTAATGTAAACTTCCATGTTTCAAAAAGAAGGAAGCAAATTCTATCAATTTTCCTGTTTGAAGGACCTTTCTTAGTGAATAATAATACTACTGGGTTTTAAACTACAAACACTGTTTTGTTTTTTAGATATGTTTATTTAACCTTCATGTTTTTAAAACTAAAATCTTCTAACCACTATTTTCAATGTTTTCCTTTTAATAAATTGAATTTTGTACCATGGAAAAGAAATTTTGCAAATATTAGTAGACTGAAAGCAAATATGGCATAAAATGCGACATAATTTAAATCACTGTAAGTTATCATTAAAATGTGGGATTTGAAGAAAGCTATTAGCTGATGAATAGCTCATTAAACTGCTACTGAAGTCAGAGTACTAGCAATTAAACTAAAATCCCACATAAAACAGTCTGTCAGAGTGTATAGGTAGAAATGAATTGAAAATGTTTTTATTTCATCACAAGAGGTTTCCTCTACAATGCCAATTAAGGATAATATTTGGAGGTCTTGACTTAACAATAGGAAATCCTGTCACTATCTTCACTAGTAGAAAGTAACTGAATTAACTGCAAAATACCAACATTATTCCTTTTCATGTGATGTGAGAAGAAATAGCATTACACGTCTTAAGAATACTAAAGTGTTTAAGGCAGGTCTAATGAGGGGTCACAACTCTACACCAACTCTTAACTTCCAAGTCATGGAAAAATACTACTTTCTGTTGCAGTCAGAAAAGCAAATATTATTCCCATATGTACAAGGAAGTAAAAAATTATATTTATCCCAGTTTAAAAAACTAAAATCACAATTAGAAGTCTGGATTTATTAGGAAAAATATAATTAAAAACTAGCTAGAGTTTTCCTAAGACACAAATTATAATTCTATTTTCTGATTGTTCATGTTCAAATACATGAAAATCTAGACAAAAAGGTAATATACCTCCTGTTACTACTGATTGGATGAAGCTCTGACCAGTAATCATTGTGCTCTGTATACTGTCACTACTCTATCAAGTATTCAAGTGAGAGCAAAGTTGGAAAGCAGCATAAACAGGTAAATAATGATCACTATTAAACAATAATATATTTCTGTTTGGATAGTCAGATACTAGACAGAAGGGACTGCTATCTAATCCTTCCTTGGAAGAAATTATTTTTAGAAAAATTTTCTGTTTTATATAACAATGAAATATATTTGACTACCATATATATATATACATATATACATATTATACAAATATTTTACTACCATATGTGTATATATATATAGATACATATATACATATACATATATATACACACACATACATATATATACATATATTCAATATTTATAGAGTACAAGATTTATAAGTTTGGTTCAGTTCAGTCGCTCAGTCATGTCTGTCTCTTTGAGACCCCATGGACTGCAGAATGCCAAGCTTTCCTGTCCATCACCAACTCCCTGGAGCTTTCTCAAACTCATGTCCATCAAGTCGGTCATGCCATCCAACCATCTCATCCTCTATTGTCCCCCTCTCCTCCTGCCTTCAATCTTTCTTGGCAAAAGCATCTTTTCCAACAAGTCAGTTCTTCGCATCAGGTAGCCAAAATATCAGAGTTTCAGCTTCAGCATCAGTCCTTCCAATGAATATTCAGGACTGATTTCTTTTAGGATTGACTGATTTGATCTCCTTGCTGTCCAGGGGTCTCTCAAGAGTCTTCTCCAACCTCACAGTTCAAAAGCGTCAATTCTTCAGCACTAAGCTTTCTTTATGGTCCAGCTCTCACATCTGTACATGATTACTGGAAAACCATAGCTTTGAGCAGATGGACTTTGTTGGCAAAGTAATGTCTCTGCTATTTAATATGCTGTCTAGGTTGGTCATAGCTTTTCTTCCAAGGAGCAAGTGTATTCCATTTCATGGCTGCAGTCACCATCTGCAGTGATTTTGGAGCCCCCCAAAATAAAGTCTGTCACTGTTTCCACTTTTTCCTCATCTTTTTGCCATGAAGTGATAGGGCAGGATGCCATGATCTTAGTTTTCTGAATGTTGAGTTTTAAGCTAGATTTTTCACTCTCCTCTTTCACTTTCATCAAGAGGCTTTTTAGTTCTTCTTCACTTTCTGCCATAAGTGTGGCATCATGTGCATATCTGAGGTTATTGATATTTCTCCTGGCAATCTTAATTCTAGCTTGTGCTTCATCCAGCCCAGCATTTCTCATGATGCACTCTGCATATAAGTTAAATAAGCAGTTTGACAATATACAGCTTTGACGTACTCCTTTTCCTATTGGGAACCAGTCTGTTGTTCTATGTCTGGTTCTAACTGTTTCTTCTTGACCTGCAAACAGATTTCTCAAGAGGCAGGTAAGGTGGTCTGGTATTCCCATCTCTTAAAGAATTTTCCAGTTTGTTGTGATCCACACAGTCAAAAGTTTTGGCATAGTCAATAAAACAGAAGTAGATATTTTTCTGGAATTCCATTGCTTTATCAATGATCCAGCAGATCTTGGTTATTTGATCTCTGGTTCCTCTGCCTTTTCTAAAACCAGCTTGAACATCTGGAAGTTCATGGTTCACATACTGTTGAAGCCTGGCTTGGAGAATTTTGACCATTACTTTGCTAGTGTATGAGATGAGTGCAATTGTGCAGTAGTTTGAACATTCTTTGGCATTGCCTTTCTTTGGCACTGGAATGAAAACTGACCTTTTCCAGGCCTGTGACCACAGCTAAGTTTTCCAAATTTGCTGGCATATTGAGTGCAGCACTTTCATAGCATCATCTTCTAGGATTTGAATTAGCTCAACGGGAATTCCATCACCTCCACTAGCTTTGTTTGTAGTGATGATTCCTAAGGCCCTCTTGACTTTGCATTCCAGGATGTCTGGCTCTAGGTGAGTGATCACACCACCGTGGTTATCTGTGTCATGAAGATCTTTTTTGTACAGTTCTTCTGTGTATTCCTGCCACCTCTTCTTAATATCTTCTGCTTCTGTTAGGTCCATACTGTTTCTGTTCTTTATTGTGCCCATCTTTGCATAAAATGGTGCGAAGACACCCTTGGTGTCTCTAACTTCCTTGAGGAGATCTCTAGTCTTTCCCATTCTATTGCTTTCCTCTATTTCTTTGCATTGATCACTGAGGAAGGCTTTCCTATATCTCCCTGTTATTCTTTGGAACTCAGCTTTCAGGTGGGTACACTTTTCCTTTTCTCCTTTACCTATAGCTTCTCTTCTTTTCTCAGCTATTTATAAGGCCTCCTCAGACCACCATTTTGCCTTTTTACATTTCTTTTCTTGGGGGTGGTCTTGATCACTGTCGCCTGTACAAAGTAATGAACGTCCGTCCATAGTTCTTCAGGCACTCTGTCTATCATATCTAATCCCTTGAATCTATTTGTCACTTCCACTTTTCTCTTCACTCTATGTAGCTTCTATTCTGTGTCTCAGATACTTATGTTCATATATTTTCTATTTCATTAAATCACAAAGTCCAAGAAGACTTTAAGAACTTTTGTTTGTTCTGACTTACTCCAAGTAAAAGTCTTTCTCACTAAGCCTCAAGCAGTGAGAATATAGGCCAAGCAGGAACTCCATCACTAACTAAGCTGTATGCAGTCTGGAATGTTACTTAACTTCTGTGGGTCTCCAGTTCCTCATTGGTAGCAAGTACCCTTTTGCATACTTCATGGAATTTTGGTAAAATCAAAGAAACACTATATATAATACCACTTGCCTAGCACACGATCAATAATGATAACTACACGGACTTAAACCATATCCCCCAAAACATGCAAGATCATTCTGATGGACCTTACATGCAATGAGAAATGTTTCCTTATAAATGATGCATGGATAGAAGAGGAGAAGGCCATAGGAAAACGAAGACAGAGATTGGATTTCTTAAACTCAACATGTATTACAAAAGGTTAATATACCATTGCACATGCATGTACAAGTGGGGAGATAAATATACTCAGCTGAACACATATTCCTGTATCATCACCTTTATCTTGTCAATTATTTGCATCTGTGTAACAAACTATAGCATCGGACCAGGTTAGAAGTTGTGACTCTGATATTAGTGGGCCTTATGGGTTGCCTGCAGATCCCTGAATCCCTGCCAAGCATGCAAGTATTACAGTATTGTCAAATCTGCCTTTTTCGAAGGAAAACATGCATAGGTTTCATTAAATCTCAAAAGGGTTTGGGATCACCAAAAGAGAAATAATCTCAAATCTGGAGGATTCTGAAGGCCCTTCCTGGCTGTTATATTGATATTATGTTTCAGGTTTTTATGCCTTTAAAACAGCCAAAGAGATTTGGCATGCTATTTTAATCAGTAAAATCCTTTCTTTGAAGACCAAGAGCAAGTCAAAGAAGACACTATGATAGAGGCTGTTTTAAGTAAACTTACCTTCCTCTAAACATTATAATGAAAATCTACAGCTTTCTGTTTTCTTATGTGCAGTCTGTCATTACCCACCATCCTCCAGAAAAGGAAATAATCTCTACAGTCAACAGTATAAATATAGACTCCAGGTTTCCTTGAGCTCTGAAATTGCTATATTCAAGTTAAAAGGTCATAGTAAGCATGAAGGCAGAGGATAAAAAAATTAATGAAAAATACAGTTTACTTATTTCTTTCAGCAAAAAAAAACTTCAAAGTCATTCTTATCAGAACAGTCATATTTCTGTGTTTTTTACATTAAAGGCTATCAAAGAAAGGTTAGAACAGAAAGGCATCTAGGAAGAATTGGCGGAGAAGGCAATGACACCCCACTCCAGTACTCTTGCCTGAAAAATCCCATGGATGGAGGAGCCTGGTAGGCTGCAGTCCATGAGGTCCCTAAGAGTCGGACATGACTGAGTGACTTCACTTTCACCTTCATGCATTGGAGAAGGAAATGGCAACCCACTCCAGTGTTCTTGCCTGGAGAATCCCAGGGACAGAGGAGACTGGTAGGAGGCCATCTATGGGGTTGCACAGAGTCGGACACTTAGCAGCAACTTAGCAGCAGCAGCAGCAGGAAGAATTGGACACCAAAGTTCTTAAAGTTCACTATTTTTCTTTAAATCCTTCTAAAATTTACCAAATAAAAACTGAAGAACTTTCTGCAGTTTATCATCTCATGAAACAAATGCCAAGAGTACAAACATAAATCATAGGTCAAGTGATTTGTTATAAGGAAAATATTTATGTTTCTCACCACTTTCAAGTTAATAAAATTTTAGTTTTGAGGTCTGAAGTAATATAAGACATCAGAAATATACTATGGATATGCTGTAGAGAGTGTGAAGAAAAAGAAACCCTCCCTATTACACTATAAGTGGGAAGGTAAACTGGTACAGTCATTATGGAAAAAAGTATAGAGGTCCTTAAAAAACTAACATAGAGTTACCATGTGATCCTGTAATTCCATTCCTGGGCATATATCTAGACAAAACTCTAATTCAAAAAGATACATGCACCTCAATATTCATAGCAGCACTATTTATAATAGCCAAGACATGGATGTAACCTAAACCTAAATGCTCGTCAACAGATAAATGGATAAAGAAGATCCACTTTATAAATGGATAAAATGGTATGTGTGTATATGTGTATGTATTCAGTTCAGTCGCTCAGTCGTGTCCAATTCTTTGCGACCCCATGAACTGCAGCACGCCAGGCCTCCCTGTCCATCACAAACTCCCAGGGGGTACCCAAACTCATGTCCCTTGAGTCGGTGATGCCATCCAACCATCTCATCCTCTGTCATCCCCTTCTCCTCCTGCCTTCAATCTTTCTCAACATCAGGGTCTTTTCAAATGAGTTAGCTCTTCACATGAGGTGGCCAAAATACTGAAGTTTCAGCTTTAACATCAGTCCTTTCAATGAATACCCAAGACCAATTTCCCTTAGGATGAACTGGTTGGATCTCCCTGCAGTCCAAGGGACTCACAAGAGTCTTCTCCAACACCACAGTTCAAAAGCATCAATTCTTCTGTGACAGCCCTCTTTATAGTCCAACTCTCACATCCATACATGACCACTCGAAAAACCATAGCCTTGACTAGACAGACCTTTGTTGACAAAGTAATGTCTCTGCTTTTTAATATGCCATCTAGGTTGGTCATAACCTTCCTTCCAAGGAGTAAGCATCTTTTAATTTCATTGGCTGCAATCATCATCTGCAGTGATTTTGAAGCCCCCCAAAATAAAGTCAGCCACTGTTTCCCCATCTATTTGCCATAAAGTGATGGGACCGAATGCCATGATCTTAGTTTTCTGAATGTTGAGCTTTAAGCCAACTTTTTCATTCTCCTCTTTCACTTTCATCAAGAGGTTCTTGACGTGTGTGTGTGTGTGTGTGTGTGTATGTGTGTGTATACACAGAAAGAGAGAGACAGAGAGAGAGCCTTCCCTGGTGGCTCAGTGGTAAAGAATCCACCTGTCAATGCAGGAGACTTGGGTTCAATCCCCAGGTCAAGAAGATTCCCTGGAGAAGGAAACGGCAACTCACTCTAATATTCTTGCCTGGGAAATCCCATGGATGGAAGAGCCTGGCAGGCTACATCCCATGGGGTCACAAGAGTTGGACATGAATTAGCAACTAAACAACAACAAACATATACACACATATATATGTATAAACACACATACACACACATACACACTTAAATGAAGTATTACTCAGCCTTAAAAAAGAATGAAATAATGCCATTTCAAGCAACATAGATGGAACTAGAGATTATCATATTAAGTTAAATAAGTCAAGCAGAGAAAAATAAACATATGATATCACATATATGCGCAATCTAAAAGAAAAATAATACAAATGAATCTCTATGCAAAACAGAATCTGGCTCACAAACATAGAAAACAAACTTACAGTTACCAGAGGGGATAACAGGCTGGTAGAGGAAGAGATAAATTAGGCACTGGGGATTAACATATACACAATACTGTGTATAAAATAGGTAACAACAAGGACCCACTCTACAGCACAGGGAACTATATATCATATAATAGAAGAGAATCTGAAAAAGAATATAAATATAAATATAAATGTATATATATATATGCTTCCCTGGTGGCTCAGATGGTAAAAGCATCTTCCTGAAATGCAGGAGAATCGGGTTCCATCCCTGGGTAGGGAAGTTCCCCTGGAGAATACATGGTAACCCACTCCAGTATTCTTGCCTGGAGAATCCCATAGACAGAGGAGCTTGGCAGGTATAGTCCACAGGGTTGCAGAGTTGGACATGCCTGAGCAACTAACACTTCACCACTTCACTTCATATATATATGCTCTCTGAATATATGCATGCACACACACACATAGGTATATACAAACCGAATCACTTTGCAACAGTACACTTGAAACTAACACACTGTAAATTAACTATACTTCAGTTTAAAAAATAAATACATTATGGATTATCAGGCAGTTTCTTTTGCAAATAAAAGCAAATGATTTTCAGTTTGTTTACTATGTACATACACATGAAGAACATAGGGAAAACAAACAAACAAGTAGAACAAGGTGGTGTACATCTAACAGCTCTTTTTATATACCATATGGACAATAGATGGCATCACTGATCCAATGGACATGAACTTGGGCAAATTCTGGGAGATAGTGAGGGACAGGGAAGCCTGGCATGCTGCAGTCTTTGGGGTTGTGACGAGTCCGACACAACTTTGCCACAACTTCGCGACTGAAGAACAACAATGGACAATAAATGCCTCTTTATTATTTAAAAGTACAAAAGTGATTGTGTGGGTGAAAGCCTTCCACTTGAAAGTCATCAGATTGGTTTTAAAAGCTGATTACTTTCCTCTAAGATGAACTTCACTGTAGCTTTTAAAAATAGCTTGGATGAATTGCTATGTAAGGCAATGGTAAACAGTGGCTGAGAGTAGAAACTCTTGCAACAGATTTTCAGGATTCGAATGTTTCCACCAATGAAAAGTTAAATGACTTTAGCAAGTTATTTAACTTATGCATGTCTCAGTTTTCTCTAAAATGCAGGTAATAGTAACTGATTTAGAGTTGTTTGAGGATTAAATGAGTTAATCCTGCATCTTAAATACATGGAATATAGTAAGTGTCCAATAAATATTAGTATAAATCTTAAGTCATTATGAAAACATTTTTTTAATTCATATTTTCTGTAATCTAAGTCTCAAAAGTTTTTTCTATATACCAATATCATGGCATTGAGATTTATAGGAAATGAATTTTTGATGTATTAACAATCATGTGGATCACTCATTCTTGTATTTAGGTTTTTATAATCAGATATCTGTAATATCTTATAATGTCTTTGTAAAGTCTTATAATCAGGTATTTGGATTATCTAATTCAAAAATACATAAGATATACTAATAATCCCATTTTGTGCTGTGCTGCGCTTAGTCGTTCAGTTGTGTCCAACTCTTTGAGACCCCACAGACTGTAGCCCATCAGGATCCTCTGTCCATGAGGATTCTCCAGGCAAGAATACTGGAGTTGGTTGCCATGCCCTCCTCCAGGGGATCTTCCCAACTCAGAGATCAAACCCAGGTCTCCCGCATTGCAGGCAGATTCTTTATCTACTGACCCACCAGGAAGTCCCATTTTACATATAATATGTTCAGTTTCCCCATTTAATATTCTCACAGGAGGTCAGAAATTTAATTATGCACCCATTATCTAAAAGTGTATTTAATAAAGCCTACAAAAACCAGTTAACCCTTTATTAATTAATCATACTTGTTCCATGGCAGTACATTCTGATGTGTTTTCCATTTCTTTTCAATATCATCTATTCTGTATCTTGCTTAAGGACTCACTCTCTTACAATTGAGTTTTCATCATGTGTGCTCTTTCCTTCATGTTGAAGTCTTCAAGAAATCATTACTCCCAACTGACACTCCTCAGGTTGGTATTTATTTTAAGGCTTCTAGATCAACCATAGAATGCATTTGTATTTCTCTTTCTAATACTTTCTGTTTCTATTCTTGCTATTATTTTTGCTTTTTCAAAAATTTTTGTTTAACTTTATATGCCCTTATTCAGCACGCTAAATACTTTTGATCTGATTCAACCACCAGGGAACTTCCTCTATTAGGTAATTATTTTGGTATTTTTTTTTTTAATCAGAAATACTGCTTCATTACAACTATATATTCAGTTCAAAAATATATTCCTTTATTATCATCCTTAATTCAGTCAAATTGTATTCACACAACACTGACATAAAAATGGGAGGCTACCAAATACAGAGCATGGATATAAAATTTACTAACTGTTTGACCTCAGTTGGTAAAGAATCTGCCTGCAATGCAGGAGAACCCGGTTCCATTCCTAGCTTGGGAAGATATGCTGGAGAAGGGATAGGCTACCCACTTCAGTACTCTTGGGCTTCCCTTGTGGCTCAGCTGGTAAAGAATCCGCCTGCAATGCTGGAGACCTGGATTCAATCTCTGGGTTGGGAAGATGCCCTGGAGAAGGGAAAGGTACCCATTCCAGCATTCTGGCCTGGAGAATTCCAATGGGGTCGCAAAGAGCAGAACACAACTGAGTAACTTTCACTTTCACTTTGACCTGGAGCAAGTTTCTTTGCTCTCTGGACACGGTTTCCTTATATGCAAATAGACATGATAATCCAGGGCATATGAAACCTTTAGAAACTCCCATGCTCTAGACTAAAAATACATAGTTTAGTGAAGTGGCTCAGTTGTGTCCAACTCTTTGCGACCCCATGGACTGTAGCCTACCACGTTCCTCCATCCATGGGATTTTCCAGGCAAGAGTACTGGACTGGGTTGCCATTTATTCTCTCATAAATAAAGCAATTTGCTTTCTTCAACTTTATAGAAAGTCGTTTTACTTTATTTATTATCCATACTATAAAAATCCAACCAGCCCTTTAAAAGAAGATGTACTGATACAGGAAGGATACCATATACACTGTTGATTAAAAATCAAGTTCTCAAATAAACTTTTTATGGTATGAGCCCATTTATTTAGAAAACAGCTAAGACTCATACTTAAACATATAAAAATTTATGCATACATGGTCATGTAAATATACACACATGTGTACATAATTGTAAATAGCATATTGTAACTACATGAGATTATGTAGAAAAA
The DNA here is from genome assembly GCF_014754425.2 of Oryx dammah. Classification (NCBI taxonomy): domain Eukaryota; kingdom Metazoa; phylum Chordata; class Mammalia; order Artiodactyla; family Bovidae; genus Oryx; species Oryx dammah. The sequence continues at coordinate 37,484,767 of NW_024070202.1, read as the reverse complement.
TGTTTGAAAGTATACTACACAATTTTTTAAGATAATGCTTATATAAAAGGAGTAGAGACAAAAATATATAATAAAATATGCATCCATGTTATATGACTTTTTAACCCAACATATCTGAGAATTACTTATGTAATTAAAATATCTAAATACAGCTCTAATCAGCAACTTATATATATTCATAATCTTTTATACTTCAGTTATTACTAGATTGATTTGTATATATGTATCTTAATTATGTTTGATTGGTTTGAAGCTGACAATGTTCATACTAGTAGTTCTTCACTAGGTTATTTTTAACATTAAAAGTCACTCAGTTTTTATACTGGTTATAACTGATTTTTGTATGCTTAAAGAAGCTCAAAAGCTGTTTATTAAAAACATAAGCATTGTGAAATCCTCTGTAATTAAACACCTGGGCAGATGAACATTTAGAAACTGCCATGTAAAAGGAGCCAAGTATTTATCCGGGTGGAGACACTGATGGCTCAGCTAATTTGAAGAGTCTCTGATAATTAATTTGAATATTAATTCAATGTCACTTAACATTCTAAGCTAGTGAAAGATGACAAAAGTCACACATTATTATAGATGCATTTGCTAATAAAGTTTAAAGGTGTTAGACCCTTGCATTTGCTAATAAAGTTTAAAGGTATTAGACCCTTTTTATTCTATCTTAATGCTAATAAAGTTTAAAGGTGTTAGACCCTTTTTATTCTATCTTAATGACTGACTTAATCTCATTTCTGAATGTTCTAAATAGTAGTCCACATTTGCCTTAGATCACATTAGCATGGAAAGTAAACAAAGGCTAAGAAAAATTAAAAAATAATGTAATGGGCAATCTTAGTCACAGCCTCACTAGTGTAATCTCTGGAAATCTCATCCTCAAATCCCCATGGCTAATTCCTAAAGCTCCCAGGAGATCTTACAACTATAGCATCCTGCTCCTCAGACACTTCCAGCAGAGACTGACAAGCTCCTGTCTCTGTGGTGACATCCTTGGAACCTTCCAAGTATGATGCCTCCGTCACTTATCTTTTGCAGCTCACTGAACTGAGGTGTGTGAATTGCAAAAGGGTAGAAATCCTCTTCAATCTCATGTTTAATTCCATCATAAAGTCAGAATCAAGTGCATCCTCAGCCTTCTGGGTACTTCATTGGCTCCATCAATGTTTGTTTTCTGAAATTAACTGCACTTTTACTCCATTGTTATAGTTAGCGCAGAAGGTAATCTGACTGACAGGATATTCTGTAACTCTCAACAGTATTCCTTTCCTTAGACTTTAACAAATAAGAATCCTTATTTGATTTACACTCTACTCTTGTTTCTTCAGAGTGAGCTTCTTTTCCACCAAAGATGATTATTTTTCAAGATTCTGCCTATATTTTATATATATATATATACACACACACATATATATAGACACACACACACACACACATATATGTGTAAGTTGTAATTATCTATGTGATTAAAAATTCCTGAGAGACTTAAAGATGCGACTTTGGTAAATTTCACTTCATTCCCAGCAGGTTCAAGTACCGATCTCTGCATGAGGCTGCTTAGTTTTCAGACATTGGAACCTAACTGGGCCTCCTCATGGGACCTCTGGAACTCTGCTGTAAAATAGAAATACAGTGCGAGTCATAGGCGCAAACCACATATGTAACTTTGTCTTTTACAGGCTACCTTTTAAAACAGTAAAGAATCAGATGGAAATAGTTTAAATAATGTTTTTGTTAGCCAAATCTATCAAAACTATTATTTCAATATGCAATCAGAATAAAATGCATTGAACAACTGTATATTTATTAAAAATTAGTATCTATTTTATACTTATAGTATGTGTCAATTTAGACTAGCTAAGACTGCAAGTACATAACTACATGTGGTTAGGGGCTATTTTACAGGTAGGTAGAGATCTGAATAGTGTAGAAATTCTGGGTATCAAGTGGCCCAACAGTTTAATGAAAAACTGTTTCATTTAAAGATGTTTCTCAAATATCATTCTAACTTCTGTATACCATGTCCAATGATGAACCCCTTGCATCCTGAGAAATGGTTTCCTCAGATCAATATATAATAGCTTGCTCTCTAACACATGGTTTATTCTGCTTGTTTAAAAAAATGCAGAAAGAATATTTCTTTTTAATGTAATCATTTTGCAATTTACACAGAGTTAGGAAAAACTGTTTTCTTTGTTTTAAATTACAAGATTAATAATAAATCCTCACTGTAAAACATCAAACACTATGCTAGTGCTAAGTCACTTCAGTCGTGTCCGACTCTGTACGACCCCATAGATGGCAGCCCACCAGGCTCCCCCGTTCTCTGGGATTTTCCAGGCAAAAACACTGGAGTGGGTTGCCATTTCCTTCTCCAATGCATGAAAGTGAAAAGTGAAAGTGAAGTCGCTCAGTTGTGTCCGACTCTTAGCGACCCGATGGACTGCAGCCTTCCAGGCTCCTCCACCCATGGGATTTTCCAGGCAAGAGTACTAGAGTGGGGTAAGCATATAAATTAAAAACTGAAAGCAATTGCTCCTCGTATTCCCTGTTTTGCTTCCTAGAGTTACTTAAGTTTGCTGTGTATCTTTCCAGACATTTTTCTATATTAAATAGATGTTTAGACAGAGCTATTAAATACCCAGATGTGTTTAATGGGAATGAATAGATTCATTGGCAAGGTCTAGTACATAAACGTGCTTGATGACTTGGAAACATCAGGTTGCCTAACGGAAGGTACTATACTCTCTTGCTGGAAGAGCTCCTATTTTGTCTGAGTATTCACAATTACTCTTGCCACGTGTGCAGAAAAGAGCTAAAAAGTGAGATATCGATTTGTGAAGTAATTCCCTTTTCTTAGCCAATGACTGACTCTGTCAGAGGTGTATGATGTAGTTTTGTCCAATAAAAACAGTGGACAAGGGAGAGATTTTTCTTGCTTGTAAAAACAGCTACATGAAAAATAAAAGAAAATAAATAGCTACATAGAAAAGACCAGTCTTTTTCTTCTCGATTTTGCTGTCTACCTGTGATGCCTACAATGACATATTGGGAATCACAGAAGTTAATGTATCAAAATCAGCACATGAAATAATGGACAGGATCTTTGATGTCATTGCAGAACTCTCTCTCGGATGTGAGACAATAATCCTCTTATTGCTACTGTTTAGTCTCAAAGTCGTGTCTGATTCTTGTGACCCTATGGACTCTAGTCCATCAGTCTCCTCTGTCCATGGGATTTCCCAGGCAAGAGTACTGGAGTGGGTTGCCATTTCCTTCTACAGGGGATCTTCCTGACTCAGGGATCAAACTCACATCTCCTGCCTGGCAGGCAAATTCTTCACCAATGAGCCATCTGGGAAGACCTTTCTTATTGCTAACCCACTATTAGTTGTGTTTTCTGTTATTTGAAAATTAAAACATCTTAATTGAGGCAAACATCCAAAAAAATATGTTTTATAGACATTAGTCAAAATGAAATAAGAATAATTTTCATTAGTGAAAGTGATTTAAGCTACCAGTTATTGATGAGGAAGTTATTAATTTTCTGTCAACTTATTTCCATAAACTATCCCAGTTATCTGCAAAGAAAGAGTAATTTTCAAAAGAACAAATAAACAAATGTTTAGTGTTACTGCTGTTAGAAAAAACATTGGTACAATTTAGGTAAGCAAAATGTAAACATACCATCAGAACTGTCAGTTTTAAAATGTTTTTGTATATATGCAAATCTTTAATAGATTATAGAATATCATGAAACCTGCTGTCAGTAGCAAGTTATAATTGTTTATTTTTGTAGTGTGGTGATTTTCTTCCTGTTCAGTTACAATAGTCTACACATTGCTCAGAGTGTGCCACATCCTGAATTTGAACAAAATGCAAGATATAAAAATATGTATCATATTTATCATATATAATACAACCTTAACAAAAATAGTTTTAGCTACCATTAATATCCTTTCAATGTTTCTATTTAATGTATAGTTTTTATACATAGAAATTAAGAAATTTGAATAGATTTAACTGATTGGGATCAAACCATATAAATTAATCATAAAGACTATAATTTTTATAAGCAAAATGATGAAAAGTTAGCAATTTCACATGATATGAATTAAAATAAACATTTAAAACTTTTCAAAAATATATGAAAACTCATATGGTTTTTGAATTTCAAAGCTTTTTTTCTTTTCATAATGATCATTGAAGTTTAGTATGCTTATGTCACTTACCTAGAAAAACCAGAACTAGAGCCTACTTGATAAGACAAGGGTAACATAGCAAATGGGACAAGGATTGGCTGAGGATATCATTTTTTTCTACATAATTCTAAGGCAAACATCTTTGATCAGTTATAACATTAAATGTTGGAAGATATAGTCATACAAAATATATAACCACATTTCTTTATAACTATAATGAATGTTTTATTTTAATTGTGAGAATAAAAAATACTTATAGGTATTTGCATATTCACAGAGCATGATGTTAATTCATAATTTTACCAGAGTTTATAGAGAGCATGATGAAAATAATATTTGCCATAAACTTTAAAAATACTATATATAGTAATGCTCTTATTTTTGGAATATCATTTACATGGAAAAGGATGAAATTGAGATTTCTAAGTTATTCAGCTGCTCTAAATGAGGATTACTATTCAATATCAAACTCATGGTTTGTGCTAAGTATGACAGAGGCTAGATTAAAATGAATAAATATATAATTAGGGTTTGTCAAATGGGTATGTTAGGGGTAATATTTTGTTTGCTGTATTTACAAAGCATTAATTATTTCTAGGTCTTAAAATACTATTGAGTCTATCCTATATTTTTAGCATTTCTCTGGTTCATATTATTTTAAAATAGCAGACAAAAATTTATACTTTTTTCCTATCTCATCCCAACCAATGGCTGTTATTCAGATTAAGCCAGAAGGTTTACAACTCTTCTGACATCATTGTGATATTCAGCAGGTGGGATTATCAATACTTGATGACTGAATACAGACGGACATATAAATGGGCAGAGGAAAGTGACAGGTTCAATCTGGCATTCAGGAGGATATACCAAGTAGTAGGCAGTTGATAAACCAATTTGGGACTCAGGAAAGTATGTCAGCTGAAGACACTAAATTAGGGAATTATTAGTATAGAGGTGCTAGCTAAAATAAGGGTCCTCCTAACTGACTCAGAGGTAGAGAATCTGCCTACCAAGCAGGAAACAAGGGTTGGATCCCTGGTTTGGGAAGATTCACTAGAGAAGGAAATGACAATCCACTCCACTATTCTTGCCTGGGAAATCCCATGGTCAGAGAAGCCTGGTGGGCTATAGTCCATGGGATCACAAGAGTCAGACACAACCTATGGACTAAACGCCACCACCAAGCTAAAATAACGTGGATGAAAGAACTGAAAACCTGGTCAGAGAATATAATGGACTGAATGTTTGTGTCTCTTCCAAATTCATACGTTGAAATGCTAACACCCAATGTAATGGTATTAGGAGATGGGATTTGGGAGAGGTAATTAGGTCATGAGAGTGGAGCCCTCTTGAATGTCTACCTATGATGCCCAGTTTAAGCCAGGTGAGGATACAAGAGAATTCCACAGTGCACAACACTGAAGAGGGCCTCCATGAGAACCTGTGAGATTTCCAGCCTCCAGAACAATGGGAAATAAACTTCTGCTATTTATAAATCACCCAGACTACGGTACTTTGATATAGTAGCCCTAACTAAGGCAGGGAGGGAAGAGAAATAGGAAAGAGAGATGTCTTAGAGGTTGAGACAAACATGTGGTTTTTTAAAGAGACATGAAATAAAGTCCCTGAGGCTGAGACATATAGTATATTTACCGAAGTAGACTGCTAAAACAGTTAGTGACCAAATCATGAAGAGACTTGCCTATAAAACTTTAGTTACTAGCTGGCCATCACATATTTTGAAGCAGGGAGAGACAAGATCATAAAATCTAATCTACCCAGCAATCCCACTGCTGGGCATACACACCGAGGAAACCAGAATTGAAAGAGACACGTGTACCCCAGTGTTCATCTCAGCACTGTTTATAATAGCAAGGACATAGAAGCAACCTCGGAGGAGGCAATGGCACCCCACTCCAGTACTCTTGCCTGGAAAATCCCATGGACGGAGGAGCCTGGAAGGCTGCAGTCTATGGGGTCATTGAGGGTCGGACATGACTGAGCGACTTCACTTTCACTTTTCACTTTCATGCACTGGAGAAGGAAATGGCAACTCATTCCAGTGTTCTTGCCTGGAGAATCCCAGGGATGGCAGAGCCTGGTGGGCTGCCGTCTATGGGGTTGCACAGAGTCGGACACGACTGAAGTGACTTAGCAGCAGCAGCAGCAACCTAGATGTCCATCAGCAAATGAATGGATAAGAAAGCTGTGGTACATATACACAATGGAGTATTACTCAGCCATTAAAAAGAATACATTTGAATCAGTTTAATGAGGTGGATGAAACTGGAATCTATTATATAGAGTGAAGTAAGCCAGAAAGAAAAACACCAATACAGTATACTAATGCATATATATGGAATTTAGAAAGATGGTAACAATAACCCTGTGAGACAGCAAAACAGACACAGATACGTAGAACAGTCTTTTGGACTCTGTGGGAGAAGAAGAGGGTGGGATGATTTGGGAGAATGGCATTGAAACATGTATAATATCATATAAGAAACAAATCGCCAGTCCAGGTTCGATGCATGATACAAGATGCTCGGGGCTGGTGCACTGGGATAAACCAGAGGGATGGTACGGGGAGGGAAGTGGGAGGGGAGTTCAGGATGGGGAACACGTGTACACCTGTGGCAGATTCATGTTGATGTATGGCAAAACCAATACAATATTGTAAAGTAATTAGCCTCCAATTAAAATAGATAAATTTAAATTAAAAAAATCTAATCTACAAGGTAGTAATCATCTCTGAAAGTGCTGTGTGTGTGTGGTGTGTGTGTGTGTGTGTCTGTATATGTGTGTGTCTGAGTGTGTATGTTAGTGGAGCAGGTTGCTAGGACAAAGAGAGAATTTTGGACCAGGACGGAGGAGCCTGGTGGGCTGCCGTCTGTGGGGTCGCACAGAGTCGGACACGACTGAAGTGACTTAGCAGCAGCAGCAGCAGAAAATATGTAGTTTGTCGTAATGAGGTGATCATTACATGGAATGGAATGGAAAGGAAAGGAAAGCACAGATTAAAATCTTAGATATGAAAATTAAGAGTACTTAGTAACAGCATGTAGAGACTGAAAATCAGCTAGGAGGAATTAGAGATAACAGTGGGAGTCAGAGACTGAGGTCACTGGCATGGTGGTGGTGGCCTCAGAATGAAAGTAGAAATGTGGGGAGAAAAACAGGTTTGGGTTGTATTATCATGAATTCCATTTTGAACAGACCAGCAAGCAGTAGGATACCCAGATCTATTGACAGAAATTTCAGACCTATAGATGTGGATCCAATTGATCCTCAGTGCAAAAGAAATTGATCCACATATTTTAAAATATTTTTAAATACACCATAGAAACATCCAACAAAATATGTAGTGCATTAATGGAAGTTGGTTTCCACTGATGGCATTTGTAAAACTATAATTGCCCATAGATAATCACTTTTACTGAAGTATAGTTAATCTACAATGTTGTGTTAGCGTCAGGTATACAGCAAAATGATTCAGTTATACATATAATTTTTCAGCTTCTTTTCCCTTATAGGTTATTATAAAATATCGAGTATAGTTCCAATAATAATTTTTAAAACTATATTTAAATGCAAAAAGTAAATGAAAGCCACTTTATTTCACATTTGTTACAAGTTATGCTTGCTTTTGGAGGGACACAAACTAGTTTTGTCATTTCTTTCCAACACATTCACTATTGTCATTAGCAGCTGAGATTTTTCCATAGAGTGAATGGTGCCAACACAGGGAACTTTGCCAAGTTATTCTAATTAAAGACTGTTTCTCTCTAGAGGGCATGGAATATTTTACCCTCTCTGTCAAAAGACACTCTTTTGTTTTGTGTTTCATGTAACAGTTTGTACGTAAGAAGGTGAGGAGCTTATGTGAGGCAATTTTAAATTGTTTAGCCAGCAGGAAGCTTATGTAATGCTTTGTTCCTTAATGAGGGCACCTGAATCTTCAAATGAAATTACCAGTTTTTCCAAATGCAGGTGATCAAATTAGGTGTGGGAGATGTGCCAAATGTATGTAAACAAAGGAACCATTTCCAAGGATGCTGACTGAAACAAGTGGAAACGGGATCAGACTAATCAGTGATGGAATTTAAAGGATTAAAAAGTTAACCTACTGGGTCTCACCAGATTGCTGAAATAGTTATAGCACTGCTGTAGAGAGGATGGGTACAAGCATTCCCAGTTTTTCTAGAAGGGTATAAATTTCAGATTTCTTTGTTCATTTGTTTCTTTTTTTTTTTGATTATTTTATTTTATTTTTTTAATTTAAATTTATTTATTTATTTATTTTTAATTTTTACTTTACAATTCTGTATTGGTTTTGGCATAGATTGACATGAATCCACCACAGGTGTACATGCGTTCCCAAACATGAACCCCCCTCCCACCCCCCTCTATTACAATATTTACTAGTAGCAGATCATATGTACAATTTTTATTTTGAAAAATTTACCATGGGTTATTTTGTTCCTTCCTAATAATCACTTCTCCTACTTAAGACTTTGATTTTAGTCCATCTACTTAAACCAGCTTCACTCAGCTGCGCATCCCAGCCTCAGTTCCAGGATGGGCACAGTACTTGACATCTACCCTCGGCTCCAGGATGGGCTAGTGATTGCTTATAGAAACCAGGCCTATGACAAATAGTCTATGTGATCCCCCTTGCACCTCCAGTTGGCTTAGTAAAGAGAATCCTACCTAATCTATTTCAGCTGGATCTTTGGGGGATGATGTTTTCCTAGGGATATCTGGGAAAGACAGATTCTTACCTTTTTAAAGACAGTCATTAAAATTAGCAGGCCTGTCATTCTGGCCACTAGTGATCAGCCTAGAACTCCTGCAGCTATCTCATTATGAGGATGAGGATAAAATGGTTTGTGAAGGAGAGCTAAAATAAAGGGAGGCCTGGCGTGCTGCGATTCATGGGGTCGCAAAGAGTCGGACACGACTGAGCGACTGAACTGAACTGAACTGAAGTTAAAAGAAGCTAGAGTCTTGATAGAACAACATTTTGATTGACCGCTGCCTTACTTTAAAGATTTGTTCAATTAAATAAGCAGTCATTTAAGACAATTCAGTTATCTTTGTTGTCAACAATTTGTTGTGGCGAAAAGCATCCTAATGGTAGTTTGCTTAAACCACAGTTTTTCACATTTCCATCACACATAAAACAACTCATACTTTCCTTCAGTCTCATGTTACATTATTTGGGAATGATTTGGGATTTACAGAAGAGTTGCAAAACACCACAGAGAGTTTCCGTATACCTTTCATTTGGTAAAATCTGATTGTGGTACAATGATCACAGCTAAGAAGTTAACAGGGTACAATGTTATTAACTACAGAATGTGTTCAGCTTTCACCTGTTTTTTCATTAAGGTCATTATTTTGTATCAAGGGCCAAACCAGGGTCCCAGGTTGCATTTAGCTGTCATGTCTTCCTAATCTCTTTTATTCTGTGATATCTGTTCATTCTTTCCTTGTCTTTCATGACCTTGACACACTAAACAGTCAGCTATTTTGTATAGTGTCACTCAATTTGGTTTTGTCTGGTGTTTCTCAAAATTAGACTGAGGTTATGCATTATTAGGAGGGATACCACAGACATGGATTATGTCTCAGTGCCTCATAATAGAAGCTCAGGATTTGATAAGTCTGCTGATGTTTACACTGATCATTCTATAAGGGGGCATCTTATACTTTTCCAGTAACCTGTAAAGTTACTACGTTTTTCTTTGTAACTGATAGGTTTGGGGAAGGGATAGATTGTGAGTATGCAAATAGCCTCTTTCTCCTTGAACTTTTGTCTACTAATTTTGCCACCCATCTCTGTGTCTTGCCTGCAGGAAGCCCAGTTAATTATCACTATGGTGTTCTAACTGTGATTTTCTATTTCCTTCATTTCTTCTACATTTTTAGTTGGAATTATTCTATAAGAAAGACTTGTCCACAGAAAATAGCAAAATTCTGTAAAGCAATTATCCTTCAATAAAAAATAAATAAATTATTAAAAAAATTTTTAAGCCTTGTCCATTCTCTCATTCACATTTTAATTTAATTATTTATTTACAATATCATGGACTCAGAGATATTTGTGTCATTCTCTTGGTAATAATCAAATACTTTTATAATTTGTTTGTTGCTCAAATTGTTCCAGCTTGGCCATAGCGAGCTTTTCCTGGTTGGCTCTGATGTCCTTCTGACACTTCACCATTCCTTCCTTTCTGTTCCCTTTTCTTCTTTCTTTCCTCTTTCTTTTCTTCCCTCCCTCCCTTCCTTTCTCTTCCTCCCTCTTTCCTTTCTTCCATCTTTCCTTCCTTCCTCCCTCTCTTTCCTTCCCTCTCTTTCTATCTTTTCTTTGCTTTTTTTAATAGCTCCAGACTCATCTTGCATTTTCCCTGCTTCAGTCAAACCACTCCAATCACTTCACCGAAGAACCTCAGCAACTTTAAATGGATAATGCTACTTACTAAAAATTCTTATTGCTGCTTGAGTGTCATTGTCTCTAGGTTCTGTCAATGAATAAAGACAGGAGATATTTGTATGTGCATTAACACATTCATATACACTGTTGTGCGCTCCAGTCTCTTTCTTATGCCCTGCTCCTACCCTCTGATCACATGATGGCATCTTGGAACTTGGACCTTTCTATGTTTATATGAACTTATGAGAATCTTTTGGCTGCTCCCTACAGTTTTCCTAGGCACAGAGAAATATTATTAGTGGGGTCAAATAATCTAATTCAAAATGATAACTTCCTAAGGTAGGACTGTAGAGATCTCTCTTATCTGACAGTTCTATCGGTGGTTTACCACAGTTGCAGATTTCTTATTTATACTCAACACCATGACGATACCATTCTCAGTTAATGTATGAATTGAAGGCTTGACCAGTTGGACAGGTGAAAGCCTGACACTTTTAGAAACATCACTAATACTCAGCTTATAGAATCATCAGTGCAATCATCTATTTATGGATAGCACCCATATACTTTATAATCCTGGTAAGGGACACATCCATGTAAGTATCTCTTCTTCTGACTCTAACATTGTGATATAAAGTCTTATCCCACAGTGTACCAGACTAAACAAGAACCAGGATGAAACATGAAATCATGCTGGAAATCTAGCCAAAGTTTTGATCATGAAGGTCTCTTGTTATTGTAGGACTCAGATCTCATGTCAGAAAACTTGATACTTCTTTATGTTGGATATTTTTGCTATTTCTTGTCACTGCCAAGAAGAGACTTCAGTGATATTCACTTTGTAATCTTCCATCCCTATGGACTCTCTGGTAAGAATGCATTAGATCGGTACACTGTCTTAGCACTCTGTTCTGTATGTCTATCCATTTTACTATCTTGACTGTGTTTTGCTTAACACAAAAGTTCTTTTGTTATCAGCTTTCACTCAGTTGTGGGTTCCATGAAATGTATTAACTGTTAATATTAGAAACTGTCCTATGAATACTTTCTTACACATTGTTTCAGTTTAGCAAGCTTTGTCTCTTGCCCATTTCCAATCACTAATCAACATTACATCTTATTAGACTATAATTGACTTTGTCCAACTTAGGTTAAACATATATATGACAATATAGCCCAACTATACTTTTCTCAGTTATTGCTGTGGTAACATAATATGAATTTATGGAAAATACACTCTGTAGATAGTATAGGGTCAGGTTGTGATCTAACATCAAACTCAACTCAAATACCTCACCACAATCCCTCACTGTTCCTAAACAGCGAGTATTCCAATACTCTGATATGAAAACAAACTTAATCACAAAAGAATATATATGAGATGAAGAGCTAGAAAATAAAAGAATGGCCAGGTTCACCAGATGGTGTATTTCTGGAAACTGAGAGAGAGAAAAATATTTGGAAGGCATTGCAACTAACTTCATACTATTAATGTAAGTGAAAGTCAAAGTTGCTCAGTCGTGTCTGACTCTTTGCAACCCCATGGACTATACAGTCCATGGAATTCTCCAGGCCAGAAATACTGGAGCGGGTAGCCTTTCCCTTCTCCAGGGGATCTTCCCAACCCAGGTATTGAACCCAGGTCTCCTGTATTGCAGGTGGATTCTTTACCAGCTGAGCCACAAGGGAAGCCCATTAATGTAAAGCCTTATATAAATACATCAATGAGGGCTTCCAAGATTCTCACATGTACTATCGTCGCTCATGAATGTGGAGATTGATGACAAGTTGGCTCCACTGAAGCTGAGAATGCTAGAGCAGAGGTGAGCTAAATCTGCCTGCAGTGGCAGGTGTAGGGTAACCATCCAGACAGCACAAGGATTGTGCCAAAACAGAAACGCAGTGAGATCCTGGGTCTAGCATTTCTCCAGGATCTTTCTATATACATCAGGTTTTCACAATATCAAAATGTAATCATTTTAGAGATGGCTTTAAAAGATTGTAATAATGGCACCATGATAAATGATGCCATTTTATTCTGTTGGTCAACTTTAGTGAATGAGTTAGTGAGGGAAAGGAGTGAAATAATTAAATAATATAAAGTATTGAATATGAGTGGCTTTTATAAAGTGATCTTGGGTTTTATTCATCCATTCTTTGCTTGCCCATATAGACAACTAAGTCAGTATTTATATGTAAAAATCAAGTATTTATATGTAAAACCCAGTGGTGAGTCAATGCTATCATACAGGTTAGAGTCCTCCCACTGGAAATATGCTGCATTCATAATGTCTAGAATTTGCTACTCTGCGTATTTGCAGAGCTTAAGCTAGGAGAATTCCAATCTTCTCTTAAGGAATCAAATACTCTCCTGAGGCTTAGTGACCACATAATTCACCTCCAGAAAACCTGTTGTTATACCCCTCTGTGCTTCTACAATATCTCTACATGTCTTTGTCAGCACTCATCCTATGGAATGCTACATACTTCACTGTGTATCAATGTCCCCCTTAGAACAAAATCCATGTTAAATGGTTTTATATCTCTTAGACTTCACATCTGTATAAGAGTGCATCTCTAAATATGTGGCACTGAGTAAAGACCAGCTAAACTAATTTATAAGCAGTAAACAGTATAGACGTTTATCTTTATAAACACAGTCTCTAGGAAAATATTTATAGGAAAATATAGTTCTAATTTGCTTAAATGTTTGGATTTATTTTTAAATAAATACTTCAGGAAATAATGTCAAACATGAAAATTTTAAGAAATCCAGTTTTTGAGAACAAAAATTAAATCAGATAAAGGTCCATGGTTTTAAAAATCTGAGTGAAGTATTAAGAACACACATTAATTAAATACAGAATGATGTCATTGTAAGTCACTAGCGTCTAATACTTTCCACTTCTAGCCCTTTCTAAAACAGTAAGTCTAGAGGAAACATTAAGTTACACATAACACAATGTCCCTTTCATTAAAAAGCTATGAGATTATTATTTTTTTCCTTCTAGAGGGTAAAATACTTTGTGGTTAAGCAAAAGTACAAAACTTCCTATGTGAATATGAGACACAAGAGAGAAGCAATGTAATCATTTTAATCTAATGAGTGCCAAAATAGTTCATTTATACTCTGAGCTGAAATTCAATAACCCACTTTTGCCCCAAGGTTGATTTATAGTTATTAAATATTTTCATAGTTGTTCCTTAATGACTGTGAAATTAAGTTGATTTTTTTACATAAAATATGAATAGTTCTATCCGAGATGAATACAATCGGAGTATACAGACAGCCTATTGTGCACCTACTACCTAACAGTTTACATACAGACTTATGCTAGACATTCAGAATCATTCAGTATTATTAAAAATCATTAGAGCTACATAACGAAATAAGCAGAATAAATAAACTCTTGTTCAAAGTTATATGCCTATATTGTTCGAATCCCGTTTTACAGCCAGAGTTGCATGACGTACTGCTTGTATGTTGGTGGCTCTGTGTATGTGTGTGTAGGTGTACCTGTTTCTAAATAAATAGTACAATTGTTTACGAAAGACCTTTTTGGAATTTTAAAGGTCAGTGTGTTTAAGAATAGCAAGCTTTTAAAAAATAGGCATTTTCCCACACAATAAACACATTTTATAAATAATTAATTTGTAGAAAACTTAATTTTGAGATAAAAATCATTTTTTCCACCAATCATTATACATAAGTACACTAGTAATTAATTTGAAGGTTTTAGAAATGCAGCTCCCATATTTTACTTTTCCTTTCTCATCCTTTTATCAAATGTTCCCTACAGACTAGTTAACATTATTTTATTTGGTTCAGCCTTATATATTTTGCTCTGGGCTTTTGTTCACTGAAATTATTCAAAATGAAATACTCTCCCTTTATTTCTATCTCTGTCAAAATTAAAACTTTCTTCAAAGTCCTTCTCAAGAAATGGATTATATCAGAAATTAAGAATTCAAAAATTACCAAGACCAAGAAATATTCATTATTAGAAGTATGGTAGAATATCAAGAAATATTGTTTTTTGTTTTGTTTTTGCTAAACAGTGTCATGATCTAAGAGAAATAAGGATAACTAGAAATACATGAAAGAGAGGTTACAAAAAGAAGATAAAAAAATGAGTTGCAATGGCAAAATTAAGTAGGAACAGAGTTGGCTCTAGAGAGTTGTGGTAGGCTGAATAATGGCCTCCTTAAAGATATGGACACCCTAATCCCTGGAATTTGTGAAGATGTTATCTTACACAGCAAAAGGAGTTTCAAGGTTGTAAAGAATTTAAGGTTTTTGAGGTGGCAGATAATCCTGGATTATCTGGATGAACCCAACACAATCACAAGGGTTCTTGAAAGAAGGGAGAAGGAGGATCAGAGTGAGAAAAAGAGGTATGATGAAGAAAGCAGAGGTTTGAAATGATTCAAGAAGAGGCCACAGGGCAAGGAATGTAAGTGGCTTCTAAATGCTATAAACGACCAGGAAATAGATTCTTTCTAGGGCCTCTAGGAGGAACATCCAACCCTTCCAACCTCCAGATCTGCAAGATAATAACTTTGTGCTCTTTAAAGATACTAAATTTATAATCATTTGTTACAGTAACCGTAGGAAATGAATACAAAAGTCAGTACAATTCAAAGAGTGCCACTTGAACTTTAACTGAGCCAAATTTGTGCTCCTAAGTTCCATTTTGCCATTTACTTACTGTGTGAATTTGGATCAACTACTTTCCCTTTTTGATCCATCCCATCCGCTGTAATATGCACACAAGATCTCTTTCCAAACACATGTCCCCAGATATGCTTCATGTGCATCTGACTCTCCAAACTAAGGTTTTTTTGGATCCATCTTGATACCAGACTCAGGCTCTCATTAGCCAAATTTTCCTTCCTGAGAATTTGGGGTTGGGCTTGAGAAAGAGCTATTAACACTGACATATCTCCTGAAACCGAAGAATAACCACTTTCTCTCTCATAGATACATAGATAAACCAAGACAAAGATACAGAAATAAAAGCAAATATGAGACCGATAGAGCTTTTTGCTTCTTGAGTTCCTAACACTGCCAGGTCCTTCTCCTTTGTTAGATTCTGCTCTTTTCTTAAGGCCTGGTTATATTGTGGCCATTGGTTCACGAACCATCACTTATCATATAATACACTTCCTCTCTTTGTTTAATTTAGCATAAATAATTTTCTTTGATGAAAAAACTGACATAAAATACACCTTGGAGTGGATGTGTAAAGATAAATGATAATGTAGTTAAAGTTTTAGCAAAATTCTTGAGATATAGTAAGAGTTCAATAAATGGTAGCCATGCTTATGTGTATATTTCCATGACTGCTAGCACTCATGTGAGGACAAGGAGGAAGAGAGGGAGAAGGGATAGGAGTCAAGAGAAAGGAGAAAGGCCGGGAGGGAACATTTTTATTAACTCTGAATATAGTAGAGAGGATTTCATATGTTCTAAGTTACAATGGGAATAGAGTGGATGGGAATTTTGTCTCTCTAGTTCTGTTTCGGGATAGGAGCAATGTCATTTCTGTGTCTATCCCTGCCTCATTCTGAGGAGACACAATAACGTTAATAATACCAATGGAATATAGTAGAAAACATGAGAAATACAAGCCATATTCTCTGTAGTCTTGAGGTGGTCATAAATCACAAAATTACCATTACATATGAACAACCACTGCCTTCATAAAACTAGTATACTATGAATATATAGTATACTATGAATAGGAATATCTTCCAGTTATTATACTACCAGGTTGAAGAAGTGAGAAAAGGTTTCATATTGGGGGGGGGGTGCATAAAAGCAAAGGCAAATACTATTTAAACAGCTTCTAACTACTCACAATAAAAATGGCATAGCTTTTCAGAACAAAACTGGATGCTGCTAGAGATACTTTACTAAGGACAGCAGAAGGTACTCTGCCCCTTGTGCTTAGTTCAATTCAATCACTCAGTCTTTGTGACCCCATGGACTACAGCACACCAGGCTTCCCTGTCCATCACCAACTCCCGGAGCTTGCTCAGACTCATGTCCATCGAGTCGGTGATGCCATCCAACCATCTCATCCTCTGTCTCCCCCTTCACCAACCGCCTTCAGTTTTTCCCAGCATCAGGGTCTTTTCCAGTGAGTCAGTTCTTCACATCAGGTGGCCAAAGTATTGGAACTTTAGCTTCAGCATCAGTCCTTCCAATGAATATTCACGACTAATTTCCTTTAGGATTGACTGGTTTGATCTCCTTGCAGTAACCTTAAGTTTAGTTGTTTAACAAGTTAATTCTAATACCATCAATGAGATGGGTAGAGCTTAAATTTTTTTTAAATTTATTTATTTATTTTTAATTTTTACTTTACAATTCTGTATTGGTTTTGGCATAGATTGACATGAATCCACCACAGGTGTACATGCGTTCCCAAACATTTTAAAGTGTAAAGAAAAAGACCAAAGTTCAATGATTATCTCATAAAAGTAAATATCTTCTAATCCTTTAAGCCACATGAATATGTTGTCTGCTGTAAAAATTTGCACTACGTAAAATATTGTATAGGGCTTTCCAGGTGGTGCTAGTGGTAAAGAACTGGCCTGCCAATGCAGGAGATATAAGAGATGGGAGTTCAATTCCTAGATCAGGAAGATCCCCTGAAGAAGGAAATGACAACCCACTCTAGTATTCTTGCCTGGAGAATCCCATAGAAGAGGACCCTGGAGGGCTATAGTCGATAGGGTAGCAAAGAGTCACGACTGAGGCCACTGAGTACACAAGCATAAAATACTGTATAAAAACCTAGTCATTTAATCTTTGGAGCTGTCTACTACAACCCAATGGTACTTCAAAGAAGTACTTATTACAACCACTTGCATTCTTTGGATATGTCAATCCTCTTGCACATGCGTTCTTTAAAAGCTGTAAGAAAATTAAGGCATTAAGAAACTGAATAGGAAGTTAAATTCATGTAGAGCTTATCTCACCAAAACATTTACTGTCAGAACTTTCTTCAGGTAGTGAGAAGGAAGATTGATATCCCTAATTGCATGGTTCACCTAATGAACCACAATACAATCCCATTTCTGGAAATACTGATAAAGTGCTGCCTCTTAAACTGTTAGAATAAAGTGCATTAGTGCGTTTGCAAAGCAAACAGTTTCAAGGTGGAGGACTGAGGTATTCCATCCCTTACTCCTGAAAGTGAAGCAAAATTTGTTTAAGAAGCAATAAGTGTATAGAAATAAAGAGAATGGGGAAAAAAAAAACACAAAGAGAATGCCTCGCTTCATATATATTGTTCCATTTAGTCCTATGTAGTCTGAATCAAGTTGTCTATAATTTATGAAAAAAATACATGGATGTCAGGGCTCTTAGATGGTATTCAGGTAGAAATGATTCAATTTTTCTGTTTTAAACCTAAGTGGTTTCTTCTTACTAGTTAGATATGCATAGAATCCTTTTATTTTATGAAATCTTAAATATGTACAGAGATACAATTTTAAAATTAAGAACAACTGAAGCAATTAATAAAAGTTTTCATATCTCAAATATGAAATTGCCCAAATTACCTTTTGGTGAAGAGCAGTCATTAGATATCTACTCAAGATTCTGCAGCTTTAGGTAACTTTCCCTGGTAAGAAAACTGAAAACTTTCAGATTACTGACTACACCTTAAACTGCAAAACCTTTGAATATCTTGAGTTAAAGAATGAAGGCAACAATATGGTTAATGGTTCTTCCTGTCAGGGTGATCTACAAAAGCCATTGAATTGATGATTTGTTAGCCTTGATATTTTAGCAGCTCATCCATTTCCTAAGTAATTTCATGAGATTAAAAATGTCAGGTTGGATATTATTGTTTTAAACAAACATATGTGTTTTCCTATTTGCATATTATATTGTGACCAATATAAGATAGGATCTACTAAAGTAAAGCTTCCAAGAATATTTGAAGGTAAGCTAATAGTAGCATAATTTCATGATTTTTGTTGTATTAAATATGAAGTGTAGGATGTGATGTATACCACCAATCCTTAAATGTCAAATCCATCGGAAAGATGCTACATCAACTTATACCAATGCTTTCTGGTCAGCACAACAGGCAATAGTTCAGGAAGACTGAACTTCTACGTGAACACTCAGAAGTGCTATTCTAACTATAGAGATGATGCTGAGATTAGGTCCTACTGAGCAAATTTGTCTTTCCTTTTGAATCCTCAATGTGAAGTGATCTAAAGTGCGTGTGTTAGTCCCTCAGTCATGTCTGACTCTTTGCAACCCCATGGGATGTAGCCTGCCAGGATCCTCTGTCCATAGAATTCTCTGGGCAGGAATACTGGAGTGGGTGGCCGGCCATTCCCTTCTCCAACGGACTTGCCTACCCAGGGATCAAACCCAGGTCTCTCACGTTGCGGGTAGTTTCTTTACTGTCTGAGCCACCAGGGATGCCTCCAAGGCAGTACCTACATAACTTTAAAGAAATATAGATTCAACTGGTTGGCTATTGTGTCCACATGACAATAAATAACATGTTTGATTTATTTTTAAACTTAATTGACTTTCATTTTCTCTGAATATTTGAAAGTTGCTGAATGTTTTGGGATCATGGTATCAGCCTAAATCTCAAGACATAAACTATAAGGGTCATAAAATATCTTCTCTACTCACTTGAACACTTTCTCTACCTTAATGATTTCCTTACTGTACTATCTTGAAGAGGCCTTGTCTTCATATGTTAATCTTAAAGGAATGGGAGGGCGTGCAGGGGGAGGGCCACCTGTATTGATTTAGTCAGACAATTGTAATTCTTCACTCTCAGTATTACCTATATGAAAGAATCCATGTTTTAAATATTTTATAAAATATTAAATGGACTGTGGGTTTATTAGTCAATTCACAAATAATTTATGAAATAAAAACTAGAAAGCTTTAAGTATGAATAATGTGATACTATTCTCAAACTGGACAATAATGACTGTCCTGAAGAAATATTTAGAGCTGAAATCTAAAGAATTAGTAAGATTTAAGAAGGGAGAGCAAGAGTACAAGAGGATGAATGTGCAGAGACAAGCACAGAAGCGGGGAGTAGGCTTTATCTGGGAAAGGCTGGTGAACTGGGAGAAATGGTAGGGAGACGGACGCAGACCATCTCATGAGAAGAAGCATTAGTGACCGTAATCAAATACCACTGAGAAATTTTAACTGGTCAGGTGGTATAATCAGACTGAATTGCTTTAAAAGATTATTTTAGCATCATTCAAGAGAATAAAGAGGAAGACAATAAAAGAAAGAAAGAATGATGCTCAGTGTCATTCTGAGCATATAAGGGATGACTGAAAGTATCCAGATGATAAATTATCTGTTTTCTGGGGTTTCCCTGGTGGCTCAGATGGTAAAGAATCTGTCTGCAAAGTGGTAGACCTGGGTTTGATCCCTGGGTTGGGAAGATCCCTTGGAGGAGGGCATGGCAACCCACTCCAGTATTCATTCTTACCTGGAGAATACTCATGGAGATTATAAATTATCTCTTTTCTAGGTTTCTCATATTTCAATATAACTTTTACTACAAAGAAATATAGCATTTTTAAAAAATAAGAAATTTTTAAAAGAATAAAATTTATTTATAATCTTATTATACTCTTACAAAACTACTTTTATTTTATATGTTTTTAAAATTTTTGTCCAGAGCATGCATGCATATTTTACATTATTGTAAATGTAGCATATATACAACGGTGTAATTTGCTTTTGTCATGCTTTAGTTTATCATAAGCATCCCCCTGTTCTTGTTATATATTATATTCCATCAAGATAAGGCATAATTGGTATAACCAGGCTATTATTGTTAGTCTAGAAATACTATAATTTGAAGTACATGTATATCCATAGGCTGCCTTATGGGAATCCATGAATTGTTTGAATTTGGATGCAATGTTTTGAATGTACATGAAAAGTTTTGAATTTTTCTAGAGAATACATATTATTCATCTGGTTTTCAAATGGCATGCAATGCAAATGGCTATGAGTATACATAAGCATTCAAAGTTGGTAAAATCCCAAGTCTCATTGTCTGAAAGAGCTAAGGGAAAGAAAAGTGCACTGTGGTACAACTTGCAGCATAAAATTGCATTCATTTTAAGGATTCAAGGGATGCCTGCCAAGAAGTAAAAGAAAAGCCATCTGACAAATTTCTAGGAATTGAGAAAGTATAGAGAAATGTCTAACGAATTACTATGTACTGAGAAAGATAATTTAAACATTATGCCGTATGCAATGTATTCCTACCTCTCTCTCTGAGTTAACTCTCTTAAAAAAATTCTAAATAATATTTTAACCACTGCTATATATTTGATCATATAGAATAACCATGAATTTCAGAAAATGCCCCATCAATAATACAAAAGGAAATGTTGAAAATATGTATTCTAGTCTCTTACTTAAATATTTGTTATGTGTTTTCTTCATTCTCTGTTGTATTTTAAACATTACCATAATAAAATTAAACATTATATACTGAGTGAGTATGGATAAAGTTTTAAAAAAGCCAAAGAGATTCCCTTCTAGATGTATAAATAATTTTTAAATTTGTTAAAATGAACTGGAAAATAAAATCAAGATATTTATGGAAAATATTAAATCTTGATTTAAAGACAAGCTATAGATAAAATTTTTGAAATTGTATACTATGTATTAAATATGTAAAGCAAAGAATGCATCAACTTTTCACAGTGAACATAAGACTATCTTAGAGACTAGCAGAAGCTGGACTTTATTCTGAAGGTCACAGGATGAAAGACATAGAGAGTTCACTCTACCAATCTCCTCTGCTGTTCTGATTTTCCAATCTTGACCCTCTGTGGGTATAATTTATGAAATAACAAATACAAATCACTTGGCAAAAATACCTACAACATACATATGCATAGTGAAGAAATCTAGAGCTACTACTATTTTATATTTTATATTCTGTACAATTAAACAAAGTATATGTAAAGAAAATAGTTTTACATTTAATTGGCATGAACGGAGTTATTAAAACTTTTAATTCAAGTTATTCTTTGGTTTTCTTAGATCTTATGGATATTACAAATGATATGACTGTGACTGAACAGTTTTACAGGATTAACTGAAACACTGCCATACAATCCTCAATGTCCCCTGTCCATTCTCAAGAATTTTATCATACTTTCGTCAAATTTCAAATCCCTTTTTATTTTGAATTGTGTCCCCCAAATTTATATGTTAAACTTTAAACTTCCAGTGCTGCAAAATGTGACTATACTCAGAGATAGGCTCTTTAAAGAGTTAATTAAGTTAAAATGAAGTAATTAGGATGGGGCCTAAGTGAATGTGACTGGCATCATTTATAAGAAGAGGAGATCAGAACACAGATAAGCACAGAAGGACGATCATGTGAAGACAGGAGAAAAATGACCAAGCCAAAGAGAGAGGCCTTCGAAGAAACCAACCTTGCTTACACCCTGATCCTGAAATTCTAGTCTCCAGAATTTTGAGAGAAAAATTTCATTCGTTTAGGCCACCCCACTTATGGCATTTGGAATGGTAGTCCCAGCAAAACAATACACATCTTTCTTTCTTGCTCTCCTACAGTGGAGGACCTTGCTTCACATATAAGTGGGAAACTAGAAGTTGTAAGAAGAGAAATCCCTGTCCCTGGGATTCTCCAGGCAAGAACACTGGAGTGGGTTGCCATTTCCTTCTCCAGTGTACGAAAGTGAAAAGTGAAAGTGAAGTCTCTCAGTCATGTCCAACTCTTTGCGACCCCATGGACTGCAGCCCACCAGGCTCCTCCATCCATATGGGATTTTCCAGGCAAGAGTACTGGAGTGGGGTGCCATTGTCTTCTCCCCTATACTCTGCAGCCCTTTGCATTCCTCTCACAACCCAAACTCTGCCCTGCTTTAAAATCCTATCTCTAACCTAGTCAAGGACTTTATCCCTTCTTTGGCATCATCAATTGTTCCCTCTCACCGGATCATTCCACCACCAGGCCAGCATGTGGTACATTACCCACCTTTAGCCATTGCTCCCCTTGACCTCAGGTCCCCATCCAGTCACCACACAATCTCTCTGCATGTTTTCTCCTCCAGCAACATTCCCCATGAGGAAGTAGCAACTCCATGATTCCAGTTGTTTAGGACAAAACCCTTGAAAGCATTTTTTGGCTCCTCTCTTCCTCTTACATCCCACAAGAATCTATCATCTAATTCTATTGCATCTATTTTTAACATTCATATGTTTTCTATTGCCATCAATACCACTTACCTCCAAGCCACCAGATTCCTTTACCTGAATTATTTATATAGCTTCCAGACTGGTTTTCCTGCTTTAAACTTTGTTCCTAAAGTCTATAATATATAATAGTTATTCAGCAGTCAGGGACCTCTTCAATCTGAAAGTCAGATCAAGTTATCTGTAACTCAAAACTTGAATGGTTTCCTATTCACATGGCTTAAGTCTACTCTTCAGCACAGCAGACAAGACCCAGAGATCAGCTCTCCATCTGCCTCACTGATTTCACCTCACCATTTCTCCCTGCTCTGTTCACTGTTAGAATGGACAAATGACCTTCTCGCTTCAGTGCCTTTGCACTTGCCAGCCTACCTGTTCATCATGTTTTCCTTCCGGGTTTCCATATTTCTTTTAGTTCTCTTCTGAAATACCACCTCGTCAGAGATACTCTTTCCTGATTACTTCATGTAAAACAGAACCCCTGACACTTTTCATCTTAACCTGCTTTACTGAATTTTATTCAGGACGGGTACATTTTACAGATAATTCCTAAGACTTAGGTAGTAAAACAACTAAGGACACACACCCAGAATTTGACTTTCCAATTGATGAGAAAAATAAGGAAACAAAAAACTTCCAAACCCCCACAGTCTTCCTGATTCTGAGTATATTCTGATAATTGCATGTTTGTCCAGTTTAAGCCTTCTTTGCCTAATTTTAACCCTGGGTTTTAAAGAACAGAGTGCTCCAGTGTCATTAAGGATGAGGTAAAACACATGACCGTCTATTTCTGGGATAGGTCTACTCTTACACTGTGGAACAAATTCTTTCCTAACTTCCAAACAAGATCTCTCTGTCCTTAAAACATAAATATTACAGAAGCTAATATTTCCACAGAAAAATATAATGAAGACTAATCTATATACTACTGGAAAGATAGTTTAATAAACTAAATGGAAATAACCTTTCAAGACCCCTATCCATAATTCAGCCTGTTGTATTCAAACAGTACAGACAGACATTGGGTTTGAATCCAGGTTTGTTGTTTGCATTTAAATAACTGAGCCTCATTTAGCTTATTCATAGAGTATGAATAATAATATGATGACATTTGGAAGATTTGAGATGGTGTACATATGTCATTGAGCAAATAGCAGGCACTTAAAATGAGTAATTTTGCTTCATGACAGAAGAAGCATGTTAACTTCATGAGTACTCTAAGACCTGAAATCAATGGAAACTTGTGTTGTTTTGTATCTCCCAGTGAATTCATTTAACCCCTCTTGCCCTTCTCACCATCCTCCTGTTGATAAGAAAACAGCACACAGAATGCAATCTAAGACATACAGAAGTAAAATATGGAAAGGAACTGTCAACTCTCCTTTGTGAATCAAACTGTATGATTGCTTGAGCTAAGCCTCACAATACCATGCTATTTTTAATGGAGCACTGTAAATGACAAAACAATATGAACAGACTACTGTTTTCATAACATATTCTTTCTTACTCTTTTCATCTAAAATTAAAATAACAAGGGGCTCTATCTACTATCTACAAAAAGAAACAGATTCACTCTAATGCAATGTGAGAGCAATAGCTCATAAATAGTTCATAAAATAATCCATATTAATACGATTAACAAAGCTTTTGAATGAAGATTGTCTCTATTTTTCTGTATTTAATAGTCTTTTGTATTCTACAATCCATGTGTCAACCTTTCATCATAATTTTTCTTTCTTAATGCCAAGATGGTAAAACTAATGTAAAAAATCAAGAACCAACTCAAGACCAGTCCTACTGAGGATGGTGTAAGCAAATGAAAACTAGCATTTTTTCATACACTTCTCTTAGTTGTCATTAAAACTGCATATTTCATCCTGGTTTCCCATTCCTTCCCATTAGAGAATGTGAAATGTAATTTTCATCAGAAGCATTTATTGAAAAAAATGTAACAAAAGTGACTTCTGAGGATGTAGCATTTTTAAAGCCTTTAAAATATGAAACAATATTCATATGTAAATATGTAAAGGCAGGGAAACAAGAATTCCAGAAATAATGGTTTAGTCTCTCAAAGAATTACCAAGTCTGTGGAAATGAGGATTATCTCCTTCACCCTTCAGTCTTTGTTGCTGTTGCCAAGACAGGGGAGTGACTGTGTTTGCCCAAGTGATCATTTAAAACTATACCTGTCACAAGTTGTCACTTCACTCTATACTTTAGACGCATAAGCAAAGAGAAAAAAGAGGATAAGATACAATTATATAGATAAGTCTCACTCCTCACATTCCTCCTAAATCCTACAATCCAGGAGATGACAAAGCAGCCAGCCAGATTTTATTCCCAATTCAGCACTGCAGACAGCCAGCCAGAAGCTGTTTTCCTATTCAAATACAACAGATGCTGTTTCTTCCTTGTAAGGAAAGAATTTCACAACATGTAGTGTAGAGAAAGTTGGCATGGTACAATCAGTTAGGTAGAGTGACACCTGAACATAATCTATTTGTATACAGAGAAAATAGTTTGCTTAGTCATGTCTAGGAGCAAAAATGTTTTCTTCCCAAATAAATGTGTTGCCAATTGTCAGTCAAGAGAGGACAGGTTAGGATGCAATGAAAAAAACAACCCCGGAAATCTCAGTGGCTTGAAATAACAGACATTTATTTCTAGCTCAGTTTATGTATCAAGGCAAGTCTTCAAGTGAGACCCTGCTTAGCAAGTAACTCTGGGACCCAGGGTATCAGAGCCTCCATCTTGGCAAATGAGGCCAGGAAAGGAAACCTTACATTCTTGGTCTTAGTTTCTGACAGTTTTTGCATAGAAATGGCGCTTGTCCAATTCTGATTTAATTTAATTGGCCGAAGCAAGTCACAAAGCATGTTAACATCCGAGATGAAGTGGGGATGTACAGTCCTATCATACACACAATGAAGAATCCAAAGATTAAAAAACTGTTCAAATGATTCTACACAACAACGTAAATGTTTAAGTACTTCCTATTATTATTAAGGAGAGGATTTATCTGGTTGAATCAAATACATATTTACTGAATACATGTATGAATATATGTAGTGAACATATCTATGACTAGAACAAAACACAATATTCCTGGCAGAAAGTACAAATGAACACAATACAGCTCGTCCCCGACATATTTGGACAAGACCACTACTGTCACCATCTTCATCACAGCTAAGAACAGTAGCTAATATCAACTGAGCACTTGCTTTGTGCCCAGCATTGTTCTAAGCAGTTCAGTGATAGCCATAAAGCTTATAGTTCTACAATTAACCTAAAGTTACTAACTTTGTTACCTTTAATTTGAAGTTTGATGCCTCCAAACAGTTCTAAAATGTGAATATACTGTTCATAAAGCTTATATTATTTATGGATAGCACTTAATTCAATAAGCCTGTTTCTAAACACCTTACTTAGCAGACAGTGCAGCATTAAGGGACCTAGTTACAGAATAAAACAATGATGAAAATGTAGGGAAAATACAAGAGCTTAGACTACAGCTTACAGAAAACACAGACTCAGATGGGCTCTACCATCCTGGGGGCAGCCATGAGTGAGCATGAGGACGCCTAGAGAGTTGGAAGGGGAGTCTGTTTCTGTTTTTAAGGAAAGTGATTTACAGATAAAATGACATGAAACTTCTAAGATGATAAAAATAGTAACTGTAATAATGCCACACTTCATATATCTCTATCATTGTTTTTAACACTTGGGGAAAGAGGTTTGCACACATACACCCACACCTTCCCACCTAAAGGCAGACTAACCATAAAACAAGTCTGTCGTAAGTGAACCAACCACACAACATGAGAGAAAATGGCAGAAGTTTGGGGGAGTTACCTTAGACATAATAAAGCGCTTGTTTTCAGTAAGCTTTCTAAACACTAAGCCTTGCTCAATATCAAGAGTTTATTGTGGACTCTCTCTCTCCCATGGGCTTTATTTATTAAATGGAATTTTTTCATCAGGAAAGGTTTTAAACAATCCTGCCTAAAGTTAGTAACATGGATTAGCATGATTAAGAAAAAGGAAAAAAAAAGTCTACAGTAAGTACCTGTGTTGTAGGTTAAATGTATGCCCTTGAAGAATCTAGACCATGAACTACAGAATATGTTAAGGGCCTTTCCAAAGCTATGCTTTTATAATTTTTATCATTAGGTTCAATTGGGGGTAAATAGCTGCTGTTAATTATGTGTGAGTCTATTTTCTTAAGCTTTTGGCAAATAGCATACATACTGCAAAAACATTTCAAACTATGGCAACAATTGTGACATACAGTACAGAAATATTTGGATTATTACAAAGCTTGATGTAAGTAGCAAAGGCAATTGTCATTCATGTTATAAAGTATTTTATATAAGAAAAAATCTGGCTTTTCACTTCCTAATTTTTGTAAAAGCACATTCTAGATCAAATAGAAATATCATATATCTCACATTAAACATAACCAGCTATAAGATGGAACATTTTGCCAGAATAGGAAAAGAAACTATATTTGAAATTTTATCTTATAAAGGTCAAAATTTGTCACATTTCAATGTCTTCTAATAGAAAGAATCTGGCAAAATGGCACCAGTCTATTTACTCAATGGTTTTTCCTGTTCTTTTTTTTTCAAAAGTTCAGCTTTCTGCTAAAAAGCCACAATTTCCACATCATTTTTGCCTTTGCATCAGTCTGTAATTCCCTACTCCTTATTTTTCCTTTCTGAAGTCCTACCTGTCTTTTAAAGACCAGATGTGATCTGAGATTCCACCTCTGTCAGAAAACATTCTTCAAAACTTCCAACTGACACACTTTACACTCTTTATTTAAACATTAATTTGGTTAAAATTCCAAAATATATGCTAAGAATAATTATTTCAAATGGAAAATAGAAAGTGTAAGATATACTTTAGTCTAATTTAAAATATTGCTGTTACCAATTCCTTTCCATCATTAAAATATTTTTATATATTTTTTTATGTTTTACGTTCCTATACCTTCACTTTGCTGTGGTATTTATATATATATAAGTCTCTGAGAATGACCAATTTCCATTTCACACATGAAAGCCAATAAATGCTCTAGGGAGGTTAACTTTAAAGGAATGTCAAAATGTTTTTCCATAATAGTTCCAAAATACTTTTCCTCATCAAATATTTTTCCATAACTGTGTTATCGAGTATAAAGAACTCCCATTTCCTTTATTATATGTATAATTTGGATACACTGGTAACCAAGTGACTATATGAAATAGGAAGTTGTAAATCACTGATGAGTTTTTTAAAAGGTTGCTTCAAGTACTAGATCTTACCAAACAAAGATACTGATCTAGAATTCATATATAGTAGAGCAGCCCCTAAAAAGTATTCTTTCACAATAACAACAAAATAATATTATTCCAACCTAAAATGATTAGGTTTATGGATACCATCTTTTTAATAAATTTGGAGTTATCATATTTGTGAATAAGTTTGGAGTTACCACATTTGTGAATAAATTTGGATGAACAGGCTATCTGTGGCTCTCCTAGGGTAGAGAAAGATTCTTTTGTGCCACTGAAGTATAGCTTTTCTCATGTTTCTTGTGTAGAATGACTGCCAGAAAAGACAAGTTGACCACAACACAATGCATTCATCCATGTATTTAATAAGTTCTTACTATTTGCTAGATATTGTGAAATGTGTTTGTGATATAGTGATGAATAAAATATTATCCCTACACCTAATGAGTTCACTGTAGTAAACTAAATAGATAAATAGACAATTGGAATACAGTTAAAAAAATATTGTAAAGTGCATGGAGTGCTGTGGAGGTTAAAAAAATGGCTGGCAAAAGTGTATCATGTCTAAATTCCTAAAAATGAGCAGATATTAACAGTAAGCAGCACAAGAAGCGAGGCTGGAGACAAATGGAAAAGACATTCTAGGAAGCACAAACAATATACAAAGGTCCAGAGCAAGGAGAAGTTTGACAGGTGCCCAGAATGTCATGAAACTCAGTTATTACTGGAGATTGGAACTCAAGAAAGACACAAAGCAAAAAAAGGGGAAGGATAAACAGGGTTCAGATCACAAAAAGCCTAGTATACCATGCCAAGAGGAGTGTGTTTTCTCTAAAAAGCCATATCTATCCTTCCATTAAAGATTTATTATGGGGAGCTGAAATGAGTAAGATTTGCATTTTTAATGATCAGTCTGCTTGTAGTATGAAGAGCAGATTGGATTGACAATAAGATATGAGTCAAGAGGCTGCAGTAATAAAGCAGATGGACCGTAAAAACATTAGTGGGACCAGACAAATGCAGTGTTCTTTGGACTTGACCACCCACCTGACTCAACACTGTTCTTAGTCATTCTTTCTCTACATTCAGAATTACAAAAAAGTATAAGTAGATTATAAACTAATAAAGAGATATAGGAAAAGAGTATTTGATAAAGTTAATCCTTTAACACTAAGTAAGTTTGGCAAAAAAAGTTTATAGGTTTTTTAAAAAATTAATTTTAATGATGCTAATTTTTTAAACATTGTCTTCCATATTTTTATAGAGCTTACTGTTTGATTTACACAGAGTTAATGAAAAAAACTCATTCTGAAAAATCATACGCCTCATTTTTTCAAATCACAAGATTTTCTACAAATACCCAGAGAGATTGGGAAATCTACAAAATGACAGCAAATTAAAATTATAAAATCAAGTGATCATAGTTATGATGGTATTTTAATTCTGTTATTCTGTTGTGGTGATCGTTACAGATTCTTTTTAACTAAAAAATTTTAAGACATTTAAAAATCTCTTATTTATTTCAGCAGTAAACAAAGATTGTATTTTATTTCTTCATATTAAAGAATTTCAAATGAATGTTTCATTTACCATATGAAATAGATTATTTTATAATACTTACATAGAAAATTAGCAATGACATTTACTGGTCTACACAATCCTTGAAAGCCAAAAGCATACATTTTTATATTTTCTAATTTAAAAATCATCTTTTATCTACATTATACTTCTTCCAAAAATACTGTAATTAGCCTCCAATTAAAATATATAAATTTATACAAATAAAATAAAATTGAAACAAACAACAAAAAATGAACCCATAAAATGTATATTTAAAAATTTTTAAATATTTTTAAAGAATTTCTGCAACGAATGCAAGTTTTATCATTCCTAACTAGCTAATAGTTTCCTAAAGACAATAAAAGTGGTCACTGGTATTAAGAAAATTAACTGAAAACACATAATAGCAGAAATAGCCTGAATTTAGGAATGTTTAGCTATAGATTTTGTCCAGGGCATCACAGGCTGTTGTTACTCTGCTTCTGATTCACATTCTGCACAGCAGAGTATAGGAGAGGGTTTACTTTATCTTTAACAAATAAACCACAAGTGCAAAATAAAGGAAAGAGCTGGCTTAGAGTCTATGTGAAAAGCTCTTAGAAGAACTGACAGTCATCTCAACATAAACCAATAGGCTGGCATATTTGCCTAATAAGCTACTGTCAACTCAGGTGGCTTTAATAAATAAAAGACACCAGTTAGCAGTGCCACTATTTTGTGAACAAGGCAGGCATCTCTTCAGTATTGATTGTGGTGCTCCATTTTAAGGGGGGAATTAACAAAGAGGGGCCTGATCAGAACACTGATATCAATCAGGACAACCACGCAAGGAATATTCACCCACCAACAAAGGGCATGAGAACTATTTTTAAACATTTGGAGGTCTGTTGTGACTTATAATCTTATTAGAGGAAAGAACCAAAGCGAAACAGTAGAAGATACAGTAAGGTAGATTTGGGATTAGGTATGTAAATACTTTTCTCTTTATCAGAAGATTCAAAACATGGAATGGACCTCCTTCCCAGGCAGTGATTTTCCTTTCCATGAGAATGTACAAATTCAAAATGAAAAATGTGTCTGACCACCTGTCTAGATGACATGAATAGGATTAAATCACTAAAATTCCTACCTTCAATAAACTTCTCTGATTTGGGTAAAATTCCACAAGCTTTCCTAAACTCCAGGCTTTTTCTAATTATTGATTTTGGGGGAAGGATATAGAATAAGATATATAAAATGCGAAGTGTGAAATACAGGTCTTAATTGTGTAAGTGTAGTTATTGGTTTTGCCACGTTCCAGGAGTGATTCCTCCCTCTCTCCCTCCCTTCCACTCTTCCCTCCCTTTCCTTTCCCTCATTTTTTTCTCTCCCCTCCCTCTTGCTCCACTCTTGCTTTCATGTCCTCTCTTTCCTTCTCTCTCTTTGACTTTTCATCAAATACTTAGCATTTACTATGCGTCAGGCAGTGTTCTACCTGCATTCAAACATTCATTCATTTAATCCTTATCAAAGACAATCAATGACATAGGTACTATTTATCATTTGCCTCTTTGAGTCAGAAAAAGTTTAAGTAACTTGTCCAAGATTACATGAATACATTTGCTTCTGCTGCAATTGTTTTCTAAATGGTACTGAAAAGTGGAAAAAATAACAATGTGCAAAACGAACCATTTTGAGCAGCCAGGTATAAAACAGTCAAATCCAGATGAGGAAAACATTTTGGAAAAAACATCATTTACCAATTTTTTAAAAGTTCAGCAGAAAGAAATATTAGGAAATTAAATGAAATAATAAAGTTAGGAATGGACCCACCCAAAATTATTTAGATGCCAAAGTAAGCCAATCCCAGCTGTTATTCTTTACTCTGGCTGCCATCCTCAGCAAGAGCAGTATGGGGGAGTGTGGGCAACCGGCTGTAGTAGCAGCTGGGCCTATTTGTTAAGAGGAAAAAACCATCAGTGAAGACAAAAGGAAATTTCAGTGGCTAGGAGAGTGAATGGAAACTCAGAGCCCGGCTAAGAGAGTCTTAGAAGTGAAGTGCAACCGAGCTGTCAGCAACCAAACTGCAGTACTGCACAAACCATTCACGGAGAGAGTATGCCCTATAGTCATGCTTCTGCTGGCAAGAGTTTATTCCATCATGAGTAAAATTTACTAAAGATAAATTTTGTATATATTTTCTCATATTACCAGAATTCTGGATGTTCAAAAATTAAGCAATATCAAGGTCTGTTCTAATTAAACAATGGGTATAAATTAGCAGACTAAACTGGGCAAATGGCATTTCCAAACTAAAAAAAAAAATGTGTTGTTACATAGTTCACTAACATAGAAATGTAAATGGGTAGTAAACATAATCACATATTCCAAAGCATAACTGCATATAATAAAATCCTAGTATTCCATTTATTTAACATCCCCTAAGACCAATATTATAGAAGGCATCTAAATGTGTTTCTGAGTGATCATTGCTCGATTTGCATGTAGACTTTCTAATCAGTATTAATTTTCTACTTTTATTTTTCATTTTTATTCTTGCTCAATTGTATTGACATCTTAGAGACTTCCATTTTTTCCTCCAAATATGAAAAATTCTTCTACAATCCTAAAATATATCAGACTGCAGTTTGGGCATACACATTTTGGAGCAAGCAAAAAACATTTGGCAAAAAAAAATCTGTCAAAAGCAGTGCCCAGCACATAACTTTTGTCTTATTTCTGAGAATTTTAATGACAAAGATACAATTATAGTCTTTTAATTATAAGCATAATTGACTTAACTGCAATATTTTTCTTCTTTCTATGGTTATTTAAATATTAGTGCAATGGAGTTTTGCTTTGGGGAATTACTAGGAAGTCAAAATATATTAATGTGAAGTTTAAACATATCGTGTGTGCAGTGTGCGTGCATGCTCAGTTGCTTCACTCATGTCTGACTCTTTGCAATCCTATGGACTGTAGCCCGCCAGGGTCCTCTGTCCATGGAATTCTCTATGCAAGAATACTGGACTGGTTGCCGTGTGCTTCTCCAGGAGATCTTTCCCAACTCAGGGATCAAATCAGCATTTCCTGCATTGCAGGCAGATTCTTTACCACTGAGCCACCAGGGAAGCCCTTAAACATATTACCTTCTCATAAGTGGAGCAATAAAGTAACAAAATTGGTATTTTTTGGGTGGCTCATAATATCCATTCCAGTATTTCAAAATCCCATCTTTTACTTTTCTTCATTCTAGATGAACAGAGTATTTTGTGTTCCTTTATTAATGGGAAGGTGCAATTTTATGGGCAATTGAACATGCCAACAACTAAAATTCTAACATTTGACTTTGAAAAATTTTTTTCCTTTTAATTTAAATTTTAAACATGGGGTAGTATGACTATTCTAAGAATTCACCATATGGTTAACTCAAGTTTTTTCAGACCCTCCCTTAAAGAGCCAGCAAGCTCAATATCCTAGAACCCATTTTAAGCAATTATAAAGTATCTGTTAGATATCATTCATCTGACCAGAAATATGTATAGCATCTATGCATTGCAATAGTGTCAAACTTGAAATTTCCTTTTTATCTCCTTTATTTTTTTTCTTTTTGGTAAGGAAAAATTAGTTATGTCATTTTGATCAATAATGAAAGAGCTACTTCAATTTTTATTTCCCATTACTTTATCCAATGTTTTCTTTACAAAACATATTATTTTTCTACTCCTTATAGTAAAAGGCAGTGATAAATGTGTGTTTTCACCTGAATTTATTTATGACATTTCTATTTATATCCATTAATTTCTTCTTTTATGTTAGGTGTATTATATTTGATTAATTCATATGGTGCTAAAAAACCTCAAAGGTACAATATTTCAAAATATGTTGTCAATTTTTATAAGGTTTATACCCAATAAAGTAATTTTTTTTCCTTAGTCAAAATTTTCATTGGTTCTTTCCCAATTAATTTTGGTTGGAAAATATCTTACATAAGCTATAATTATAAAAGTGGTAACAATTGTTTATTCTTCTCACAGTATTATTACTGAGAGCTCTGCTTTTAAAATTTGATCAATTAACAAAACAAAAAGGCAGCATAGTCAAATTATTCATAAAATAACCTCTGCACAGGGATTAACTGATAAAAATGAAAAACATTCTTGCTTTTGATCATTTAGGGCATCCTTTAAAAACAAAACTGCAGGTAAGTTGCTATGGTTTCCAAAGTCCTGACTAGGCTTTTGGCTTTGTCACTTGACTGCATGCATTGCTGGCCTCTCTTTTCATCATTCATCACTCTAGACATGAATGAGATTCTACATTGGACACTGGAAGATCACAACTGGGGCTAATGGGAAGAAAAGGTAACTGAAATGGGACATTGATCATGTAATGACCCAGATGAATTCAAACCACTCTCTGCCAAAACTGTGTACTTTATTTCAATAAAATATGAATATTTTCTGAAAATGTTTTAAAGCTGTTCTGGATTTCTATTTATAAGTTTTGTAACAGAAAACCTGAAGCCAAACTAGAGGCTAACATTTTGAAGCAGGGACAGAAGAGAAGTATTCCTATCATTTTTCCTGACTTCTGAATGCTCCCCCAAGTTCCATCATCTCACTTTCTGCCATCTTGTTTTCTTTTAGGAATCTAGTTATATATTGCATCAGACAAAAGAATGAAGATAGATAATACTAATGTGAATAGACATTAAAATAAGGGGCTTCCCTGATAGCTCAGTTGGTAAAGAATCAGCTTACAGAATTGAGACCCTGGTTCGACTCCTATGTTAGGAAGATCCTCTGGAGAAGGGAGAGGCTACCCACTCCAGTATTCTTGGGCTTCCCTTCTGTCTCAGCAGATAAAGAATCTGCCTGCAATGCAGAAGATCTGGATTCGATCCCTGGGTTGGAAAGATCCCCTGGAGAAGGGAAAGGCTACCCATTCCAGAATTCTGGCCTGGAGAATTCCATGGACTGTATAGTCCATGGGGTTGCAAAGAGTCGGACATGACTAGGAGACTTTACTTTCACTTTCAGACATAATGAAATATTTTTACATTAAGTGAAATAGGTAAGATTATTAAGTACCATAAATTTGTTAGATCCTAAGGATTTAAACAATTGAATGCAATATACTTGCCTTAAAAACTTTCAAAATCTATTCATGAATGTGTATTAATCTCATATTAGTCATACAAAGAAAATAACAATTCCTCAAAGTCATATAGAAATGAGGCCAACTTAATTTAACGTGAATAGAGAGCGCTTGTGATGCTACCAGTAGTACAACTATGAATACAATGAAATTCAGTTAATTAGATACCTATATTTCTAGGAGGAGACAGTGTATTATATGTAGAGGGGTGGCACTGGGAGATTAGCAGGAATGCTGGCAAGATGGCCTAAGACACATAGTTTGCTCATTGTTTTTCAACCAGTCTCCTCCTATTTACCTCCAAGACTGAGCTCTAGTTGTTTCATCCCCCACTCCATGTTTCCATAGCACTTTGCTCTAACCTTTAGTATGTTAAAAAAAAAAAAAAATCCTGCTTTATCACAACTTGTCTCTTTTTACAACCAGTCTTAAGCTTCTTGGAGAAAGGGTTTGGGTAGAGGCACTAGTTTGTGTGTGTGTGTGTTTTAATAAACTTTTAATATTAGAATAGTTTTAGATTTACAGAAAAGTTATGAAGCTAGTATAAAAGTTTCCATAAACCCACTGCCAGTTTCCTCTATTATTAACAGTTTACATTAGTGTGGTACATTTGTCACAGTTAATGAGCTAACACTGATACATTATTATTAGCTAAAACTCATACTCTGTTAGGATTTCCTTAATTTTTACCTAACATTCTTGTACTGTTCCAGGCTACAACCCAGTATACTAAATTCCATTTAGAGAACTATGTTTTTTATTCTAAAATTCCTAGCATGATGCCTAGTATCTAAAACACTGAAGAAGCTCAACAAATAGTTATGTATTAAGTGAATGACTGAGTGAATAATTATTAAAAAGATATAGAAACTTCTGAATCCATTAAGGGAAAGATCTGGATATATAACAGGAATGAAATGCACCTAGCTTCATTAGTCTGAGATAAAGGATACCTGGAATCTTACAAAATGCTTTTCCACAATCCAATAATTTTAAATGTTTTCTTATCTAAACTCAATGATAGTACCATGTGTCACAGTTTATGCCATAAAATTTATTAAAAGATTTAATTTATATGTTAAATCATTATCAACAACTGTATATACTATATATATATATATATATATATATATCTTATCTAATAGAAAAACATAGTAGGCAGAGAATGGCATAATCGATATTTATGAATTTAAATATATTTTTGAAGATTAAGGCTGGAAATTTAAATAAATAACACCTTAACCTGGTGTCACTTATGGTGTATCTGGGTGATAGATCTGAAGGAAGAAAAATGAAAAAGTTAAGGTGAAAGCAAGGCTCCTCTGTAGCATCATCCCAAACACTTAGCCTAGTATTTCCCATGCTTAAGAGTGCATTAATAATTCCCTGCAGGGAATAGAGACTCGGATATAGAGAACAGACTTGTGCACACAGCGAGGGAAGGAGAGGGTGGGATGAATAGAGAGAGTAGCATTGAAACATATACATTACCCTGTGTAAAACACATAGCTAATGGGAAGTTGCTGTATAGTACAGGGAGCTCAGCCTTGTCCTCTGTGACTCTCTAGAGGGTGGGATGGGGTGGGAGGTGGGAGGAAGATTCAAGAGAAAGGGGGTATATGTATATTTATGACTGATTCATGTTGATATATGGCAGAAACCAAAACAACATTGTAAAGCAATTGTCCTCCAAAAAAATAAAAATAAAAGAATCCCCTGCAGGATTTGTTAAAACACAGAATCCTGAGCCCCAGAATTACTGACTCAGTAAGCCTAATTCTGGAGTGTGAAGTCAAGTGGGCCTTAGGAAGCATTGCTGTCAATAAAGCTAGTGGAGGTGATGGAATTCCAGCAGAGCTATTTAAAATTCTAAAAGATGATGCTAACCCAGAAGTGGCCACAGGACTGGAAAAGGTCAATCCTTATCCGAATTCCCAAGAAGAGCAATACTAAAGAATGTTCAAACCCAGATAATTGAATTCATCTCCCATGCTAGTAAGGTTATACTCAAAATCCTCCAAGCCAGGCTTCAGCATTATGTGAACCAAGAGCTTCCAGACATCCAAGCTGGGTTTAGAATAGGCAGAGGAACCAGAGATCAAATTGCCAACATTCACTGGATCATAGAAAAAACAAGGGAATTCCAGAAAAACATCTACCTTTGTTTCATTGACTACGTTAAAGCCTTTGACTGTGTAGATCATAACAAACTGCAGAAAATTCTTAAAGAGATGATAATACCAGATCATCTTACTTATCTCCTGAGAAATCTGTATGTGGGACAAGAAGCAACAGTTAGAACCTTGTATGGAAAAAATGACTGGTTCAGGATTGAGAAAGGAGCATGATAAGGTTGTTCATTGTCATCCTTTTATTTAACTTACATGTAGAGCACATCATGAGAAATGCCAGGCTGGATGAGTTACAAGCTGGAATAAAGATTACCAGGAGAAATATCAACAATCTCAGATATGCAGATGATACCACTATAATGGGAGAAGGCAAAGAGGAACTAAAGAACATCTTGCTGAGGGTGAAGGAGGAGAGTGAAAAAGTTGACTTAAAACTCAGCATTAAAAAAAAAAAACCACAAAACTAAGATCATGGCATCTGGTCCCATCACATCGTGGCAAATAGAAGGGGGAAAGGTGGAAGCAGTGACAGAGTTCCTTTTCTTGGGTTCTAAAATCACCATGAATAGTGACCATAGTCATGAAATTAGAAGATGATTGCTTCTTGAAAGGAAAGTTATGACAAACCTAGACAGTGTGTTTAAAAGCAAAGACATCACTTTGCAACAAAGGCCCTTATATTCAACGCTGTGGTCTTTCCAGTAGTCACGTACACTTGTGAGAATTGGAACATAAAGAAAGCAGAGCGTGAAAGAGTTGATGCTTTCAAATTGTGGTGCTGGAGTAGACTCTTGAAAGCCCCTTACCCAGCAAGTAATCTTAAAAGAAATCAATCCTAAATACTCATTAGAGAGAATGATGCTGAAACTGAAGCTCCAATACTTGGGCCACCTGATGTGAACAGTCAGCTCACTGGAAAAGACTCTAAAGCCGGGAAAGATTGAAGGCAGAAGAGAGTGACAGAGGATGAGATGGTTGGATGGCATCACCAGTGCGATGGACAGGAACTTGGGCAAACTTTAGGAGATGGTGAGGGACAGGGAAGCGTGGCATGCTACAGTCCATGGGGTCGCAAAGAGTCAGACATGACTTGGTGACTGAACAACAGCCTAATTCAGTAGCTCACAGGGGATGCTAATGCTGCCAGTCCCGGACACTTTGTACAGCACTGGATTAACCCCAGTGTCTATCTCCTCTCAGCCCCTACTTTGGAGGAAGAGTGTAAGAAAAATATCATAAGTAATATTGTCTCCCCTGAGATGAAGCTCAACTAAGCCTCTCTCAGGTTAATTATTCAGCAGCAGCTCTACCTCTTAAAGAAATAAACTTTTGTCATTTTGACCATAACCTGGAAGCCAAAAACAATCATAAAACTTTTTTTTTTGTTTTGTTTGTTTTGTTTTTACTCAGTAGATACTAAACCTCCAGCGTTTAAGAATGATCCGATTAAGTCACATTATTCTGCCCACAAGGATCTCACCAAAAAAATACTCCTGCCCTCAAGGATGTTAAAACATAGTTAAAGACACACAAGTCAGAAAATATAATAAGTCATTATCTCACAATATCCTACATCTCCATGGTATATTTCTATTTTCTACAACAACCACATGAGATAGAAATTAGTTCCTGTGTACTTATGAGGAAATTAAGCCTCCAAAGAAGTTCAATGAATTAGCATCAATAACATGACATCAAATAGGATAAGCTGTAGATTCAAACCTAGGATTTTTTAAAACTCTGAATCCATACATACTCTTTCCACTAGCACAGGCTGTCGCCTAATAAAACGTTCAAAGTGTTTTGGAGAAATGAGACACACTGGGAGGTCTGGGAGGAGAAGTAAAGAGACCTACATTTCTAGAATTGGAAAGGATCTCTGAAATCACATGGTCCATGATAATTTTTTGACTCAGGGTTAGGAAAAAAGCAATCAGCAGGAGTGAATAGCTATATGCAACACGGTCAGCACATTTCTTCTTCAGCTTCATTTCCACAGTGCATCCTGAGCTTTGAATTTAAAGCTCTCCTCAGTTCCCATCATTTCCTGGGAGGAAACTAGTCAGGAGGGAAAAGGTCAGTGTCCCCAACTGACCCCTCACTTTTTTATTCCCGTTTTCACTGCTGCTGTTCTTTTCTGGTTCTGGAGTTGGCTGAGTGACCTAAAGCCACCACTGAGACATAGCCTTAGGGATGCTACTCTTCTGCTCTTTCCTGTAAATAAAACACCCTATTGTGGTTTCAAAGAGTTAAAAAATCGTAACTCAGAGAAAATGAACCAAAGCTACCTAGAAATAGATAGTTTTACATAATTAATATTTTTATACTAAGCTCAACATTATCCAAAGAGGGAACAGGCTGGCAGGCTCTGCTCAGGACCCTAATTCTTCCCTCCCAGTCCCCACAGTGCTGGGAACATCAGCCACCCACTGGTTACACAAACAGGGGAAGTTGTCCAAGTCACTAGTAAGCTATTTACTATTTCATTATTTCCTAAGCCATACATTTCAACACATTTTTAACACCTAATGAGTAAAGTTATGTCTTCTATTCATTGAACTAGCCAATAAAATAAATACTCAGGTAAACTCAGACCAGTAAATAGACATCATTCACTTAAAATGCTTTCATTTCACCTTTGGCTTAAAGT
Organism: Oryx dammah; assembly: GCF_014754425.2. NCBI lineage: Eukaryota > Metazoa > Chordata > Mammalia > Artiodactyla > Bovidae > Oryx > Oryx dammah. The sequence goes on along the minus strand of NW_024070202.1, from coordinate 37,445,107 downwards.
AGGGAAGAAATCATATCTATCTGGAAAAGAAAGGTGGGGAGAAAAAGAGAGAAGGCAGTTGGTAACAACACTGAGGAGAAGTCAAAGCAGCAAGTGACAGGAGAAGGAAAGGAAGTGGTTGTGGCAATCGTTCCAGAATGACAAGAGCATCAAAAAGCAGGTTTTGTTTTGTTTTAAAGAGGACTGATTATAGATTAGAGAACATGGCTGACCTGTTGGAAGGTGTCTGGAGTCCCAGCAGCTCCGCACAGTGCAAAGGGAGGTGATGGAAGGTGAACAGGCAGAGAAAGCCCAGCCTTTCTCCTCATATATGTTTTATCAAAGGAGCCCTAAATATTTGTTCTGGATACCTTAGTTTCTTTGGTACTCTTCACCCCACCCAAGTATCAGGTAATTCTTTAAAAAAAAAAAAAAAAAAGGCTGCTCTAAATCACTGTGCTTTATTCACATACCTGGTCAATGAACGTTGACTGAACACCTACTAAGGGTAAGGAACTGTGTTCGGCAGCATATACTTTACCTGTTTGTCCAGGGAAAAGGTAGAATGAAAAGCTTTCTCTCACTTTCAAAGCAAACAATGTATGTTGGGCTGATTGCTTACAGGCCACTGTTTGGTTTAACTTCTGACACTCTGATCTGTTCTTAGTAATATCTATTCCATTGTGTCTTACAAAGCTGGGTCTACAATTACCTTTGTTAGTAACTTCTGTTTATTTTATGGCTTTGGTCTCTTGTCTCCAAAGTGCCATCAGATAAAGTTCCAGCTTTCCTTAATTTATCAATAAAATATCCTTATGGTAACTTACAAGCATAAGAGATACCAATATCCTATTTTCTTTCCAGTCATCTACTCCATTTAGAGCTGGACTTCATTTAAAAACAAAACCAAAGAAACTTTGTTTTCAAGTTAAAAAAAAAAACTGTTGATTAAAGATTTTCTCTTATTTTAAGAGGTGAAGTTAATAATTAACTCATGATTGCTTTTAGAATAAAAAAGGGAACAAGAGTAGGCTAATTCTCCCTGAACCTCTTCTGATTCATGAGTAATTTATGAAAAGCTTCCTAAAGCTAAGGTATTTACCACACTAATTTGCAGTACCTCATGTAATTCTTTCAGGATGCCGCAAGTTAAATATTATCCTATTTTAAAAATGAGAAAATTCATACCCAGAAAAGATAAGCAACTTTCTCAAGTCATGTAGCCATAAGCAACACCCAAAACCTAGAGTTTTTAGGCCATTGACATGAGAATGCGAGAGTGTCTTGTAATTCTTGGGCCTAAACTACTTTGCTGTGTGCACTGTGCCAAGGCTATGAGCTAAGTCCTTGACCAGAAAGCAGTGAAGATTAAAGATAGAAGTAGAAATATGTTTTTAAGCCCTGGAAATCAGGCAAGTCATGAATTTCTCATTTCCTTTTTCATACTAGTTGTAGAGTCAAAGTTACCAGGGCAATGGGGCCTTATGGTGGGAATATTCTGAACAAAGCATTGGACCCAACACACCAATTGCTTTGACCACCCACCGGGGCTATAGGAAATCAACATCAATTCCACAAACATTCCTGATTTTGAAATCATCACATTCTCTGACAGAAAATGTTCTCCACTAACAGAAACTATAATACTTGGTTCAAATGAGGTATTAACATATCTTTTTCATTCATAGTCCAGAAAATTCAGCTGATAAAATATCCAGTCTTGTCATTATCATCCTTAACATGAGTACAAAGAATAATGCTTGCTTAAGCCCAAGAAATAACTAATGACATTGATAGTTTCTCTTACACTCCAAATGTTATGTAAAACCATACTTGGAAAAAATTCTTCATTAAAATAATCATCATCCTTTGTATAGTTTATATGATATTCCAAAGTATCGGATGTTGTGCTAAGGACTACTAACAGCAATTGATCCTATCTATTGAAATCAAGAAAATAATCGAAATCTTTACACCTTTAAGAAAATGTTGGAAGTGGTATAATTTCAGTTTTGTTTTCTTTTAAATTCTCTGAGACTGAACCTCCCAGACATTTTAACACTGCAGTGGCTATGTAAGGGGCATGCATGCATGCAGAGTGCCATTTCTGGATTCCTGCAGACTAAATTCCCCTACTAAACCACAGAAGAGTTTTACACACAAAGATAAAGTAAATCTTTTGTGTAAGTCTTTGTATGCTCTCCCACGAAGAACCCCCCAGGATGATTCCAACAGATATCTTGATGAAAGAAAACTACTTAACAGACTGTTAACAATAATTTTTTACTAGCAATGACTAGTTGGATGTTTGGTGCTTTATTATGTGCTCATAGAACTGGGGCCACCAAGTCATCTTATCCCAGATGGGAAGAGAGACCATCTCTATGAAATACCCTCATTAAATGACAAATCTGACATGGACAATAAAATAACACTGTAACATAAATTTTTGAAAGAATATTCCATTATGAAAACATGATTACTGCATGTATTTTTTTAGTCAAGGACAAGTATTGGTTCTTTATTATGTACAGAACACAGTCTTCACAAAATTTTTCAGACATGATTTTATATGACTAAGTCATTTTTTGGTCCAAAATTGGCCTCGTTTATTTACCACTTTCTCTAATTCTGACCTCCCCTCACCCTGTTTTACATTAAAGATAACTGTTTTCTCACTGTCATACTCAACATATACATATGAACTGAATAATTCATAGAGCCATTCGGAAGCTTTGGATTATCCAGGTGCATTTCTGTGATACACGAGCAATATTTGTAAATAACAGATGAAAATACAAAGAATAGTCTTATTTAAAATCCTCACATAGACTTCTATGAAAAGTACATTTTGTGTAAAAAGAACTCAACAAAACTTATTGTAATCCTTTCATCTTACCCAGTGGCTTCTTTTTTTATTTTCAAATATAAACTGTTTCTTAATAAACATCAATTAATTCTCACTAACTCTCCCTCATGGAGATCTGGAGATCTGGTTTGTATTCACCCCTGGATCCTTTGTAACTACTTTCTTTATGAATCATGCCTTATAACAGTTTTATTTATTAACCACACAGATATGTGTAACTAATGTCATTTTATTGATAATACCTAGTTACTGGCTGAGAAACCCAAGCTATGAGCCGGTTCAGGAAAAACCAGCTCAGTCACTGCCTTTTTCTAACTGGCCCTGGATGTAAAATAAATACTACAACCTCCAGGATAATCATTCAGAACTTATTTATTATTGTATTATCCTAGAATTTTATCTCATTTTTTTGTATAAATGGGAAAACAATTCTAAAATATGCGGTGTAAGGTGAGTATGCATAACAGATATATGCAGACTTCTATTGCAAAAATATTGACCATGAATCTTGGAATATGCAGATGATGTAATTATCTTATAAATTACTATAAGTAGAGGTTAAAGGTATGAAATGGAATTTCGAGTGAATGCATTCAGGATAGATTACAAATTTTATGCAAATCACGACCAAATTTTGCTGTCATCTATTCTAGCATTATAGATGCTGGGACTTATTGATATCCAAACTTAAGGCATTTCCAAAAGTTTTTTTTTTTATCTTTAGACTATGTTTCCTTCTAATATTCTCATTTTCTAACAGTCTTCAGGAAACATCAATAAGAAAATTTTTAGGTTATAAAGTGTGCTTTTATGGTATTATTGTTCTGTTTTGATCTCAAAAACCCAGTGAAAAATATCAGTACTCTCACTATTTTCAAATTAAGGAAACTGAGGCACAGATAACTACCATTAGTATAAGTGGAAAGATTATACCTGGAGTAGAGACCTCTCACTTCAAATCTGAGCTCTTCCCTGGTGGCTCAGAGGTTAAAGCGTCTGCCTGCAATGTGGGAGACCTGGGTTCGATCCCTGGGTTGGGAAGATCCCCTGGAGAAGGAAATGGCAACCCATTCCAGTACTCTTGCCTGGAGAATCCCATGGACAGAGGAGCCTGGTGGGCTACAGTCCCACAGGGTCGCAAAGAGTCGGACACGACTGAGTGAGGCACAGTACAGAACTATGAAAAATATGCATTTAATTGCTTATAATATTAAAATACAGATAGACTAGTTAATACTACCCCATATGTATGGATATGTATTCAGTGCTCAAATCTGCATTTAAATATCAACCTATTTTAGCAGTGGTCCCCTGTCATATTTGGGCTTCCCTGGGGATTCAGATGATAAAGAATCCATCTGCAATGCAGGAGACCTGGGCTCACTTCCTGGGTTAGGACGATCCCTTGGAGGAGGGAATGGCAACCCACTCCAGTATTCTGGCCTGGAGAATCCCATGGACAGAGGAGCCTGGTGGGCGGCAGTCCATGGGGTCACAGAGTCAGACAAGACTGAGTGACTTTTGCTGTTTAATTTCTGCCATATTTATGTCTTTATTTAGCTATCTTTTCATCAAACATCCTGGGATAACACCCTCTGCTTATCAGCAGCCATTCTGCTTGGCTTCTGCAATTGTGAAGTCCCTTCTGGGGTCTTTGAACACCCCCATCTGGAACCTCCCTTGATTGCATTTCTGGGACTTTCCACATGCACTAGGATTTCTTCTTTGACATGGGCTTCTTTCCTCATTTGTTTTTTTTTCTTCTTTGAGCTCCATTATCAGGAAGGCTATATTTTTGCCTTCCCCGTAACCTCATTAATGCAGGATGGTGAAAAGTAAGGAGAGACCAGACATCAGCAGAGAGAAGTGGCTGAATCCACCAGGGCACCTCTCCCTCTATCTCTTGCCTTCATTCTCTTGCCTTACTGTCATGAGGCTTATAGCTACTTTTCAAAGAAATCCTTGCATAGAATATTATAAATGTGTACTAATTATGTCAAAATTACCCTCTTTAGGGTATTGGCTATAAAATAATGATAAATTCTTAACGGTTCAGAAACTTTCAAATTCTTGTCTGACATAGTTAATCTCAACCGATATCTTGACTGAACATTCTGATAGGACAGGGTAGAATCTTGCTGTTTTTTCTTTGTATGTTTTGGTTAATCCAATTTATCCTGAACCTGTAAAATGAATTCAAAGATATATGTATTACCTCAATAAAAGCAAATATTTCATTTCTTTATTTACAAGGCTTGCCTTAAATTAGCATCTTTGCTTAATATCAGAGTGGAGTGGATATTCAGCAGAAGAGGGAGAATTCAATATTATCCCACTGTGGGTGGAGAGCAATGAGAAATAAGCTATCAGATGCTCCATACTTGACCCCAATGTTCTACTTTGTCCCCCTCCCTCTCCACCTTTTCTCCCTTTTGATCCTGATGGTCTTCTCCTCCCAAGCTCTGTTGAAGAACATGCCACTTGCAGGCTTAGAGAAGAATGAAGGAGAGAGGGAAAAGGGCAATTCCTGGATACTTTTTTCTGAACATATTTTTATATCATTTAATTCAAGCTTTATATTAATATATGACACTGAGACTTTCCCCTCCTCTTTGGGAAGAAACACGAGGCGTGTGGTCTCCAGCACCATCTTGATAATGGAAGTTATAAGAAAGATGCGTGTCCTTTTCCCACATGGCATAGACCATTGCTATGAAATGAATCCCTGGATATATCTAGTAGACCACTTCCAGGAAGCCTTACTGGATTTCTCCACAGGGGATCAGGCAGCAGTGCAAAGGTGCTAGATTACTTATGTCTCATGTATCTTATTTTTAATGACCATACATTCATTTACAATATTAATCACCTAATTTACTGACTACTAAAATTTCACCTATTTGAATATTATTTATGATAGCAAAAGAGTATACTCTAAAATATTCTGTCCCCAGTTTTTGGACACTGCTAAAACGTCCATTGATTCTGAAGTGTAGAGAGGTGAATGTGTTATTTTTACTCTATTAATGGGACAGAATGTCCCTACTCTGACAGTTCTGTGCTTCCCTTTCAATGAAACACCTGCAGTGCAGAGGCATTTGCTGCTTCAGGTTGCATCTCTGGTGTGATATTGTAACTGACTTTGGCTATTAAATTGCATAGGTGGGAACATCGTATTTTCAAGTAACTCTATACTATCTTTACATAAAAGCCCAACATTGCACATTTTCAGCTAGTGCCATTAAATCAAAAGGTTAAGAAAAGCCAAGAGAAAATCTTCCAGCAGTTTTCAGTTTAGTATCCATAGATACAAGCAGTGGTCCTCCCACATCACTTAACACAACTCGTAAAATCAGTTATAGTTACTCCTCTGATCAAGAGAGATGTGTTGAAGATGAGGCTGATGACAACATTATGTACCAGAGTTCTGGTATGCTCTAACTAAATTAGAAGTTCCCCAAGGAAAAATATTAAAATGAGATATCTCTGGAAACACTGATATTGAGCTATCAAAAAATAAGCGTCCAAGTAATAAAGTATAGAAGGTTGATACCATACATAGCAGAATGGTAACTTGACAAATTTGGCAGCTTATCCACTTGTCTAAAATAGAAAAAGAATCCATTATTATGTTTTCTTTCTCTGACATCCTTATGTGTCCATATTCCATCACATCAAATTTTAGCATTTAGGTATAATTGATCCTAACTTCTTAGGAATATGTATGTTGGTACATACCATAATACATCTTTCCAAATCAAATAAACTCTACTAATTCTAAGCACTATATTTTAAATACTTTACAAATGCAGGGTCAAGTGTTTCTTAAATTTATGCTACATACTTGGGAGTATTATCAGAAATCTATTTAAACTAAGAAAATATCCATAGATTTTTAGCTGTTCTAAAATGAGACATTTCTAGAATCAAATCAACTGATAATTGTCCAATAAAAAACAAAAAAAATAGTGACGTTAAAATTGAGGCCTCCTATTTGGTTTCTTCTTCTGGTAAAGATTACACTCATGTTTTAAAAATACAGAATACTTTCTACAGTGGGAGACAATTTAAAAGCTTACACAATTGAAAAATGTTTCTTATGTAATTTTCACTATTCCATCTATTATCTGTCTCAATGATTAATGATAACAAATACTTCTTTCCTGAAAATTTATTTCAAAAAACTTTTAAGTCAGCAAAGTCACTTTCATAGAGTATAGGTTTTGTTGTTGCTTGTTTGTTTGTTTATAGGAAGTGTCATCAAACCTATTCATGACTGGCTTTTAAGGGCCTTGATGCAAAAGCTACCATTTGATCATTTATTTATGACTAAATGCTGCTTTACAAAACATAGTAGCAGAATAAAATAAGCATTTCAATTGAAGATAGATCTTCAATTAAGCAATACAAATTTACATTAAAAAAAGAATAGATGCTAGTGTATAGTATCTAACACTTTAAACTAGTTTACAGGGATTGTTAACTGATTTTTTTCTTGCCACATATAAAAAATTTCTAATAATTTAATTAGAAAGCTAGTTTATAATAGTTGTGAGTCATTTTAATCACGCAGTGATGACTTTGTTACAATGGGCAAGGAATCATTTTATTCTCAAGAATCTTTTTTCCTCTTCTCATCCCCATTATGGACAACACAAAACAAAAAAATCAATTGCACCTCTATTTCTACAGCCCTTCCCTAACATCCTTGCTTCCCTTTATGCATGAATTGATATTTAAATACCCACTGCTAACTTGGTGGATTCAGCCCCTCAAAGCTCTTTACAACCTGCTTCCTTCTCTCTCCTGTTGTGTCAGCTAGTTTGTGAACTTATTAACAAAACCTAATATTTACAAGACAAAAATAACATCTCTAAAGTTAGCCTGTGATTTTACACTATTTTCAGCTGTGGTTAGCTATGACCTATTCATTAAAGGTACTTAGAAGCTTCAGTCAGTTTTGCAATCATTTTTTTCAGGTGCATGTTAAGAGTCTGGAGACCAAAGATCAACGTTAAATGATTTTAATTTTTTTCTCCTTTTTTTCTAAACAAAAGGTCACCTACCTTTATGTGACAGGCGTAAGCGGGGGTGCGGGGTATCAGCTGTGTGGCCCCCTGTCCACAGCTCCAGCAAGTAGCCCCACAGCAGCCAGGTGAGGAGGTGCCCAGCCGATGCCATGCTGCCTGCCGCTGCGATCCTCACTCTCTGGCGGGGTGAGTTTTACTTAGGACTCCCCTCCAGGGGCAGCGTACGAGAGAGAGGCTTTGTCACAAATCGAACGCGTTGTCATCAGAAAGCACAGTTCCAAAGTGCCATTTGTCAGGCTGTGTTTGGATATGTAAAACCTGCCTTTCCCCAGGACAGTTGTTTATAAGCCGGGAGCAAGAGGACATTCCAAGGAGTGAATCTTCACTGCCATGTCCTGCCTAGAGCTCTTTTCAGTCACTAAGCGGGGAGATTCAGGAAGAAACTGTATTATCTGAGTCACTTATGCAAGCGATTCATTCAGAAAAAACAACAAGCCCAGCACACGCACTGCCTTCGCCCCCGTGGAGCTCCTCTTCTCTTCTGGCTCCTTGAAGCCTCTCAGAAGTCAGCTTCTTGCACTGACTTGCCAAACAGCTAGTTTTAATTCACCTTTCACCTTGCTAATTAAAAACAAGAAGTGCCATTCCCTCCAGGAGTTGCGGGATCCACCCAGCAGGGATGCCGCTGTCGGCGAGCTGTGTTTACGGGGAAAGTTCAGGCGGGGTTGAGCAGCATACTCGCTGTTTCTAGGAAGTGTTTCTGATCCACGTGCCCTCGTCCCACCCGCCCTCCCGGTATTATTGGCCCCGCGTCACTCAGCGACAGGAGAGAAGTTCACATTTTGATGGGAAAGGGGAATCAGGAGGGAGAATGATATACAATAGGCTGCTTACTTAAAAATCAGTATAACCTAAGAGGATGAAGGGTCAGGAAGGGCTTTTAAATTCTCACTCATCAGGATTAACCCTTGAGTAAATACAGATTCATTTTAAACAATCTATCTGTCACCATTCAGTACCCAAATTGATTTTTTGTTCCGTTTCCACTGAAATTGCATTTTTTTCCCACATTTTTGCATTTTTATATTGATTGCATCTTAGAAATGTCATTTTCAACTGCTATAAGGAAAGCATTTCAAGAACCTGAAAAAATGTGTCTGTGATTGTTTTGTCGATAGGTTAAAACCAACAAAGTTTCTTGTGTCATTCTTCAAATGTGCAAATTCTTCAAATCAAAAGCAAATTCTTTTTTATAAGCAGATCATAAATTCCATCTCAAATTTTGGAATAATTAACTTTGAGGTGATTCTTTTCCTATATAAGATAACTATAGTGAGTGAGATTCTCTATGGGACAGATCTCAGTAGGTACTAGAAAACTTGGGATGTAAAATACCTTGGGGTTCAACTGCTATGCACTTTTAGAATTTATTTTCCAAGACATTATGTTTGTGTAAATAAGCTTAACACAATAGGTCAACTTTACAATCTACTTTCAATCAATTTCAAAAACTAAACCAAACACTCCATAGCTGTTGGCATGGAAATGAATGGTATTATTTTAAGATACCAATAAAGTTGAATGGATATTTGACTTGATAGTTTAATGATCAACAAATGATTTCAACTCTTTTTCTCATTCTGCATTTTAAAAGGTAATGATTAAGAACACTTCTTGAGAATTATGGTTCTAAAATAATGCATTTATAACAAAAAGATAAAGAGTTATTTTGCATTATATATAAACAAACGTAGAACCAAGCATTCTTTGTCCATTTTCCTAAGCATGATATGTTCTACTACAAGCAAAGTACATTCAGCAACATGTAAATGTCACTGGATATTATAAATAATTAGATTTCCAAGGTCTACAAAAGATAACAAACTCTAAACATTATTTAACAGTACAGTAACATGAAGTATTTAGATACTTTTAAGCCGAGGTGGTCTTTGTAGGCACTTGCATATTTTAAGAGCCAGTCTGATGAGCTATAGACCTAAAAGCTGTTCTAAGTATGCTATAACATACCTTTGGAATCCTCTTTTACTTTCTTCCAGAATTGAAATAACTAGAAATTAGATGTGTTATCTAACAGTAGGATTCCAGAAAAAGTAAATATGATGGGTATAACTTTTATTACAAATGCATGCCTACACTCATGCAAACGAAATTCCATTTAAGCTTGTACAGGGCCTGACCTAACCCTATTATGAAACTAAAGCAATGTAACATTTCACAACCATTTCATAGGATACAGAATTCACACCATTAACTACTGATGCAGGGATAAATGTTATGGATGCTAGTTACATACATACTGCTGTACACCCAGATTCATCTTCAGTGTTTATATGTCCTCCTTTAGATAAGGTTAGAGTTGAAGTCTGTGCAAGATTCATGAACTCCTTTGGGTGTCTCAAAAATGTGCTTTGGTTTATCCTTCAGTCATCAATGTCATTGCTTACTCCCTTTAACTTCTCTCTATGTCCTTTTATCCTTTTTTCTAGTCTATACAGAGCATACAGATTTTGTCCCCCCAAAATGACTATTAAAAATACTAACCATAGCCTTGGCTACCCCTGTATGGCTCTAGCCACAAGCAAAGGAATGAAGAGTCATTAGGACCAAATCAGTCATTCACATCATAAAATAAAAGAATTCTCAGGAGCAGGGTCATCATACAACTTATCATCGAAACCAAACTTTTTTTTTTTTTAAGTAGAAGAGTTTTCTATTAATCATCATGGAGAAAGAATGTTATAGACAAATTAGGACATCAGAGCCACCTTCCTTGGGAGAGATTTCTTGGCACCCTTGGAAAACATGTAAATAGAAATAATAATAATAAAACTGACAGCACCAACAGTGAATGAAGAGCTTAAGTAAATGGAAAGGCTTTTGGAACTAGCAGTAATATCTATCGATATTATTATATTTGATCTGAGAGGAGTGAGACTGCCAGTTTGAACGATCTGAAACAAAAATAAAAACCAAGTAGGAAGGAAAATGGTAATCCTGAAGGCATTCCCTACCAGGTCAAATGCTTCTGTCCAAACCCTTTGTTGTTAACTGTTGCAACAAGGCAGTGAGAAAAAAGGCCAGAACTGAGAACTTATCAGCAGTTCCGGGCTCCCCTGTCCCTATTTCCCCAATTTTAACAGCAGAAGAGCAACTGGCCTCTGAAACAATCCTCCCAGCCTGTGGTCCAAGACAGTCTGCTGCTGAATCACGTAGGGTATCTGCTAAGAGCAGATTCTAATGACCCACCTTGTACTCCCAGTTTACTTAAAGTTTTACGTACTAATATTTCAGTTTCACGGTGGTTCTTTTAGGTCAGTGTTATTAGAATATGAGATATCTGTTTGCTACTTTCTACCATTTTTATCATGACTATAGTATCTGCAATTTAAGTTTAAATTTATATAAAATGAAGCCACAGCTACAGCATGCACTTACATTTTTTCAAATACATGTTGAAAACAAGCAAAAATTGTAAAAAGCTTCTCTGCACCACTTAAAATTATTTCACATATTGTGGGATGGGACTCTCTACTTACTAATACCCTTGAGAATATCCATTCTTTCTTTTCTTCCTCCCCAAGAAAATGGGATATAAATATGGGAGCCTACATTTCTCAACCCCTTGGCAGTTATGCTAAGCCATGTGACAATTTTTCTTTTTTTTAATATTTATTTATTTGTAATTGATTGATGATTGGTTTACAATATTGGTTTCATTTCTGTCATATATCAACATGAATGAACCATAGGCGTACATATGTCCCCTTCCTCTGGAGTTTCCCTCCTACCTCCCACCCATCCCCAGCCTCTAGATTATTACAGGGCCCTAGTCTGAGTTCCCTGAGTTGTACAGCAAATTCCCATTGGCTCTCTATTTACATATGCTAGTGTATATGCATCCATGCTGCTCTGTCCATTCATCTCACCCTCTCCCTCTTTTCCCCCACCCTTGTCCATAAGTCTGTTCTCTGTGTCTGTGTCTCCATTGCTGCTCTGTGAACAGATTTGTCAGGACATCCTTCTAGATTCCATATATATGCATTAACATACAATATTTGTTTTTCTCTTTCTGACTTACTTCCCTCTGTATAATAGACTCTAGGTTCATCCACCTCATTAGAACTGACTCAAATGTGTTCCTTTTCATGCCCGAGTAATATTCCATTGTATATCTGTCACCACATGTGAAAATTTCTGACCAAATAAATGAGCAGAAGTGACATGTATCACATCTAGGCTGAGGCAGTGAAATACTACTAAGCAATTCTTCTTTCTCTCTCAAGTACTTTCTGCAACAAAGGCTGAAGAAAAGAAGGAGGCCATATGTTGGAATGTGAAGGTACAAGACTGAGGCATCTTGGATACTGAATCATCATAGTAGGGACAGTTGCCCTGGAAAGTTATCCAGCCCACAGAAAACTTATATAAGCAAGAACTAAACATATGCCGTGTTAAGCCTTTTGGTTTACTTGTTACCATTAGCATACATAGTCTCTCCTAACTAAATGCACCCACTTACTGTGCTTTGGCGGAGAAGGTGATGGCACCCCACTCCAGTACTCTTGCCTGGAAAATCCCATGGACGGAGGAGCCTGGTAGGCTGCAGTCCATGGGGTCGCTAAGAGTCAGACACGACTGAGCGACTTCACTTTCACTTTTCACTTCCATGTATTGGAGAAGGAAATGGCAGCCCACTCCAGTGGTCTTGCCTGGTGAATCCTAGGGACAAGGGAGCCTGGTAGGCTGCAGTCCATGGGGTCACGAAGAGTTGGACACAACTGAGCGACTTCACTTCACTGTGCTTTGGGAAACAGGCTCATGGACAAACATATAGCATAAATAAGTCACTAATATTGTATTTCTTCCTATCTACTATTAAAACTTATTTCAGTAGAAGTTATTATACTAATACAGCTAGAGAGAGATGTGGATAGTTGAGGGTTGAGTGAGAGGTAACATGAATCCCTATGTTACTTTTAGAATGGGATGGCTATGCCCTTAGCTTTTCCACTTGAGCACTGCACACAAAAATGTCATGAACAGTATTTATAGGTGAACAAATAGTGCTGCATCTCAAGAACATCATGATTAAACCATTAGTAACCACATGTCATGACAGCAATGATGATGATCCTTTGTGAACTAAACTTTCTCTTCAGTGGTCATGACCTTCCAGGATCACTAAACCTTCTTTCACTTTTGCTAGCCCTACATTCTGGAGCATCTCAAATCACTCACCAATACGGCCAGCTACTGCTGCCACTACAGCATCAAGGCTGATGGGTTTTATAACTAAGACTGTTGATGTGTTTATTGGTCAGGATTCCAGAAGTCTGGATTCACTTTTTCCCACATTCAACAATTCAACAGGATGATGGAAAAGGGAAAACTAAATTATCCCTGATTTGTATGTTATTGAGAGTAGTTCACTACCAGCCGGGATCCAATCTAGTTGCTTTGTGTGAAAGAGATTTGGCTGATGCCATTCTGATGTCATCGACATAGTTAATTATTCTAAAACACTGAACTTTTATTTTTCCACTTTGATCATCTATTATTAAAAAAAAGACATAAAATTTGGACAAAATTTACATTTGGTAGAATCTTGAGTTCTTTGTTTCTGACTCATACTAGATTTATTCTAATATTTTTTATGTCCTTGAGAATAAAGAAAAGCATAAGCATTTTGAGATAGGTATCATCTTCAATTGATTTTAATCAAAGAGCAGTGACTTTTTATGCCCTTTTTATGGCAAAATGAAATTATGTGTGCCACTAACTCTAGAAATCTTTAATTTATAGATCCTGGGAGGTTTCCCTACATACTCTTTCTTATAGGTAATAGAGAATTCCTTATAAAGGCAGAAATCCAATTAGTTACCTTTAAAAATGCAACAGAAACTTCCATAATAATACATTATAATTTGCTGGGTTTTTGACCAACCTAGATGGCATATTAAAAAGCAGAGATATTACTTTGCTAACAAAAGTTCATCTAGTCAAGGCTATGGTTTTTCCAGTGGTCATGTATATGGATGTGAGAGTTGGACTGTGAAGAAAGCTGAGCACCGAAGAATTGATGCTTTTGAACTGTGGTGTTGGAGAAGGCTCTTGAGAGTCCCTTGGACTGCAAGGAGGTCCAACCAGTCCATTCTAAAGGAGATCAGTCCTGGGTGTTCATTGGAAGGAATGATGCTAAAGCTGAAACTCCAATACTTTGGCCACCTCATGCGAAGAGCTGATTCATTGGAAAAGACTGATGCTGGGAGGGATTGAGGGCAGGAGGAGAAGGGGACGACAGAGGATGAGATGGCTGGATGGCATCACCTACTTGATGGACATGGGTTTGGGTGAACTCCAGGAGTTGGTGATGGACAGGGAGGCCTGGTGTGCTGCGATTCATGGGGTCGCAAAGAGTCGGACACGACTGAGTGACTGAACTGACTGACTGAACTGATACCTGTTTTAACACATATTTTTGAGCTACTGGTGGCACTGATGGTGACTTGTTCTTAATCCATGATTAGTATCTTAAGCACCTAGCACTGAACTTCAAATTTATTCCATTTCAGTAGAACAAAAATGACTACTATAATAATAATAACACAAATTTTTACTTGTTTCCTACCTGCTAGAATCCATACAGGGCACAGTCACATACAATCCACTTTAATCGGGACAACAGCTGTATTCAGTGAAGCCATTTATACCGCCATTTACACAGAAGAAGAAGAATCGGGGACACAGATGTTAAGTAACTACTTGCCTGAGGTGAAGCTGAAAGTGTCAGTCGCTCAGCCGTGTCCAATTCTTTGTGACCCCCTGGACAGTAAGCCCCCAGGCTCCTCTCTCCATGGGATTCTCCAGGCAAGAATACTAGAGGGTGTTGCCATACCCTTCTCCAGGGGATCGTCCTGACCCAGGGATCGAACAGGGTCTCCTGCATTGCAGGCAGATTTTTTTACCGCCTGTGGAGTACTGATAAAGCAACAGATCTGGACTCTCACACCCAAACTCCAGGGCCTGAGTTCCAACCATTACACTTGCTTTCTTGGAGAATACTATTTAAAGACTTTATATTGACTCTTCCAAAGTATTACACTATCTGGAACTTATCTTTAGTAAGTATTAATAAGGACATAACATGGTTTAGTCGCTAAGTCATGTCTGACTCTTGCCACCCCATGGACTGTAGCCTGACAGGCTCCTCTGTCCATGGGATTTTCCAGGCAAGAATACTGGAGCAGGCTGCCATTTCCTTCTCCAACAGGAAGTAGTATAGTTTTGCAGTAAAAACCTTTCAAGGCAGTTTGTACTTTAATCAACAGCCAGCCTCAATGACAGATTAAACTCAACACATAAAAGCCTCCATCCAAGGTCATGTCAGATGGCAGTGTACTCTCTGTTCATATCATTCCATAAGCTGTTAGGTTTGACTAGGGTCTTTGGAGCTTGGTAGTCAGGCACAACACTGGAGCTAAATACAGTGGGAAAAATTACTTAAGATCCAATATCAAAGGCACCCAAGAAATAGTTTTTTTTTTCTATTAATAATCATTATTCCATACAGCAACATGCAGTAATTGTGCAACAAATAGGTATTAAAAGAAGATAATAATAGTGACTGTCAGATAATAATAATATCTGTCAGATAATAATGGTGACTATTTGTGGAAATATATACGTATTTATATACACATATAAATATACACACACTTACAGGCATACATACACACACAAACACATCTCTAGTTATGGTTGCAGGGGAAGAAAGAAGTTTCTAAGAAAGGATTTAAGGCTAATAATTCACTTACCAATAGTTAATGATGTTTATATTATTTTGTCCAAAAGATTCCAACATTTTCAAAAAAAATGTTACCACTAATATACCTAAAGGAAATAAAACAATTTATAGTCAGTCCACTTAAGAAAGGGACTCAGTATGAGGCCAACAATAAATGCCATAAACTGTAATAATGAAGTTATCCATCCATGGGCTTCTTTAATCTCATTCTAGAATTTAAGACCACATGTAATTTTTTGTCTTTCTGGTAAGAAGTGATCTAATTTTTTCAAGATCAGTGTATGGATTATTTACTTTAAAAAAAAAAGGAAGGAAGGAAGATGGGAAGAAAGTAAGTGATAATTTAATGTAATATTTTTTCAATTTTCTTTTATTTCAATTCTTGAATCCTCTTTCATTTTCTCTATGATCTCCACTGTCATTTAACTCTCACTGGTTAAACCAGACCCAAACAAGCTGGCATAGGGTAGTTTATTCAGTAAATATTTGTGTGATAGAAGCAAGGCTCTCATATAGCTTAAACTATCTAGAAGTCAGAGATTAATTTCTTTCTGTTAATTATTTGGGTCATTTATTCAATTGTTCACTTTGATTCTACAGAGGACAATGGCCAATACATAAAATGGAGAAAACAATTGTATTCCATTATGAAAGAAAAGGATTTACATAAAGCCAATGCAATTCTCCATTAGTCAGTTGGCAAGAAACTAAGGAAAAAGGCCAAATATTTTGTAATATTTTATAGTATCTTCAACTGTCATACAGTTGGCAGATGGATATACACTTTTATATATCACATAAAGCTGCCATCAACTTATAATGTACCTGTTTCATATTAACATAAATGGAAACAAACATTAACTTTAAAGTTGTGAAGAATCTGACAGAAAATCAGAATATTCAAAATAAATCACATTTTGGCTATGAGAGTGAATCTTAGACTTCAAATCTTAGACTTCAAAGGAAAAAACCTGGCAGAAGTCTTGTGAAGACTCTTTCCCCCCAAGGACTTCCTTTCTTTAACACCATTCCAAATAGCCATCTATGGAAGAGCGAAAACAATCCATAGAAAAAAGAACATGATGTTGAACCCACTGGTGAGATCCCAAAGATGAAAGAAGAAATCTAAACTTGTTACTTCAGTTCACCTTTTGTTTAGCATTGCTATAATTTCCACAAATGATTTGGCAAAATTGTTATTGCTTATGAGCCAGATTTTAAAGAAGGCAGGATTTCAGGTGTAGTGTCTTTTCATTTGAATCTGTTGTTTCATTACTGGAATTATATTTGATGGGCTGTATGAGTGGTTATTTTGCATGACCAGGTAGTTCTGGCTTGTGATGTCCCAATACATAACACTAGCACCATGTGGAGGCCAAGGCTGGTACTACATGCTTTCAATTGTAAACAAAACCACATTGCAAGCCTATTTGTGTTCACAATTTGTTTCCTACTACAAAATAAAGAACATGCTTTAACCCTTTATATTCTGAGCATGACCACTTTATGTGGCTGATAGATGGATCTTGGTGGTTAAGGAAAAATAATTTAAATGTGCTTTATAGAGCATTTAATTTAAAAAACACCAAGATTTCTGTTCAGAAACTATTTCTAAACAAGAGGCTTAGAATTTTGAAGAGATGACCATAAATATGTCAGAAATAAACGTATTAAATAGAAAAATATCTCCTGTGAAAATGTGCTTTAAGTATAAGACACTATGACACTACTGTGTTTTATTCTTGAAACATGTCTAATATTACCATTACACAATGATATAATTGCATGTAAATATGTCTTTATATAATCCCATGTTTATACTAGGTAATAAATAAAGAAAAATATGAATAAAATATCAAGTAAATCCCAACCTCACTCTATTTGCTTGCCAAAAAATATAACCACATAAAATAATGCCTTTCCCCAGAGATCTAAAAGGAAAGAATATTTCAATCTAGAGGTTCACTTTGTATTAGATTTGACTAATAAATTAGCACGTTTTCAAGAATAAATTAGTATATGTGTATTGACCTCTGCCTAAAATTAATTGCAGGAGAATTTAAACAAATTGCTTAATGACCTGAAGGTGGATAACTTATTGCAAGAAAGGTATAAAAGTTGAATTTCCATAAAAACTGTACACTTTGAATGAAATTTTAATAGCTAAGCATGAAAAGCTAATTGGTACATCATATTCTCACAATAAACTTGACAAGCTTTATCCAGAACTAAAATACAAGAAACAATGTGTGTTGCAAATAAAGGTGAAAATTAAACATTTCCTGATTGATGTATGTTTTAAAATGAAAAGTCTACTTCACCAGTTATTTTCAACCAAGCAAGCTTTACAATATTAAAAATATGGTACATCTTTTCCTGAAAGCCTGGTTGAAAATTATGCAAAGTTGCTTGTATCCCAAGAATACTGGTTTTATAGTTTTCAACCATAATATTAACATCTATATAAAAGTATAATTCAAATATAATTTCCCCATTCTGAATAAGCAGACAAGTAAATATTTCTCCAAGAATTCTATTATTCCTATTTTTCACCTCACAATTCCTTGTATCAATTTAATCCTTTTCTATAGGATAAATGTGAAAGTGTTAGTTGCTTTGTGTGTCCAACTCTTTGAGACCCCATGGACTGTAGCTCTGCCAGGCTTCTCTGTCCATGGAACTCTCCCGGCAGGAATACTGAAATGGGTTGCCATGCCCTCCTCCAGGGGATCTTCCCAACCCAGGGATTGAACCCAGGTCTCCCTCATTGCAGGCAGATTCTTTACTCTTTGAGCTACCTGGGAAGCCCCATAAGATAAATAATAACTCCCCATTAGATAATCCCCAATCTTACAGAAAAATGTAGTAACATATCCCATCATAAAAAAACTCTCCCTATTTTCACTGATCCAACTAGGGACCAATTTATAGATAAAATCCTTCAAAATAATTGGCTATAATCTGTCTTCATGTGTTGACCTCTTATTTTCTACTGAATCTACTCTGTAAGTTTGAATTAGGTTTGATTGCAGGTGGCAGAAAACACTAATCAATAGTGGTTTAAATGTGACAAATTTTACTTCTCCCTTTTGTTAAAATGGTTTGAAGGTGAGACCAGGGCTGCTGTCACAAAATAGGGAGCTAACTAATGTATAACTAAGAGGAGCATTTTCTGTCTTGTTACTAGTGCATGCGTGCAAAGTTGCTTCAGTCGTGTCCAACCCTTTGCAACCCATGGACTGTAGCCCACCAGTCTCATCTGTCCCTGGGATTCTCCAGGCAAGAATATTGAAGTAGGTTACCATGCCCTTCTCCAGGGGATCTTCCCAACCCAAGTATTGAACCCACATCTCTTATGTCTCCTGCATTGGCAGGTGGGTTCTTTACCACTAGCACCACATGGGAAGTCCTGTCTTGTTGCTTATCCATTCACAGTAGGTAGCCTTCATCTCACAGTCCAAGCTCCAGCCATCACATCCTCTTTGCAGCCAAAGACATTTAAGAATTAATGAAGGATGTGCCCTCTGAATTTAAGGACATTTGCTAAAAACTTCATATTGCTGACCTCTACTTTGAGTGCCACACGATTCAAACCTACAACCTTATCTCTTCTCTACCTATAGTCACCCCTTCTTGTGGATTTGCAGCAGGTCATTTTGGCTACATTTCCCAGGACTCCCTTTCTGGCCTGTTTCCATTTAGGTTGAGCCAAAGGGGAAATTCTTGAGAGATTTGGAGGGTAGAAGGGAAACAACAATCATTTTGTAACATACATATTTTCTCATGTTTATCTCTGCAACTGCTCCACCTTCCCAAGAACCCCCTTCTGCTTCTCTGTCTCCTGGGTCAGGTGTATGTGTTTAACTCCATGACTAAGGGCCCTGGCTTTTGCTATACACCCACAACATCAAGGTCAGAGGTAACAACTGCTATCAGGGGTTTCAGTCTTCCCTCCTTGGGTTCCAGTTCATACTTGTAGGTTCCAGCTAGTAATTCCTCTGCCATTTTACATCCTTCTTCTCTTCTTACTGCCTTCCCTGTGGACTTCAAATTCCAGCATCAGACATGAGTGCAACAACTTTAAAGAGACTTACTAAGCAGTTGCACAAATGCATAAGGTTAAATTTCTGTAACAAATCTATCAGTATGCTCTAGAGGTTCTCCTATTTCCACTGGTACATTCCCTAGTGCTCTCACCCAAGACCATGGTATTTCAGAACACCTATACACTGAATATCTCAAATCCAGCTCCTCATTCTGTCCATGAAACTCAAACAGATTTGTATATTTGATTCCAGAGATTTCCACTTGTGTGTCTAATAAATATTTTAAACTTAACTTTTTAAAATAGAATTGTTGATTTCGACTTGCCTTTTACCTCCTCAGTTTGCAAACCTGCTTCCCCCATCCCAGTAAATGGAAATGTCTAGGTCTCCTCCCATCAATGCTTTTCTGCTCTATGTCAATTAGAATAAAAGTCAGATCTTTATTGTGGTCTCTGAGGTCCTTTTTGATCTGGCCCCTGCTGTGTCATTCACTTTACATACCATTCCTCTCTCAGGCCACTGGAACCACACTGAATTCATGGACAGCTTCCAACCTGGCTAAGCACACTCCCACTTCAGAGCCTCTGCAGTTGCTATTTCCTCTGACTATACAGCTTTCACTTCAGAAATCCATGTCTTACATTATAGTAGCTCTAAATTTTTCTAACAAATCAAACCTAAGAAGATGTAATTACTAAGAAATAAATGCTGAACATAAATTATAATGTCAAATATTAAATATCAATTTCTTATATATCAGCTATCTATAAATATCTATCGTATTTGTAAGTGAAAGAAATTTTTTTCAGATCTATAGAGTAAAAAGGCATGTTTTAAATCCTACTTTAATACTATGGAACTGGGTGCCCTTAACCTAAATATTTTTTCTGAGCGTCATTTTCTAGCATCTGTAATGGAGAAATTATAATAAGAGATCAAGTTGCTAACATCTGTTAGATCATAGAAAAAGCAAGAGAATTTTAGAAAAACATCTACTTCTGCTTCATTGACTACACTAAGGCCTTTGTATGGATCAAAACAAACTGGAAAATTCTTCCAGAGATGGGAATACCAAACCACCTTACTTGCCTCCTGAGAAATCTGTATGCAGGTCAAGAAGCAATAGTTAGAACCAGACATGGAACAACGGACTGGTTCCAAATTGGGAAAGGAGTTCATCAAGATTGTACGTTGTCACCTTGCTTATTTAACTTATATGCAGAATACATCATGCGAAATGTTGGGCTGGATGAAGCACAACTTGGAATCAAGACTGTCAGGAGAAATATCAATAACCTCAGATACCCAGATGATACCACCCTTATGGCAGAAAGTGAAGAGGAACTAAAGAGCCTTTTGATGAAAGTGAAAGAGGAGAGTGAAATAGTTGGCTTAAAACTCAACATTCAAAAAACTAAGATCATGGCATCTGGTCCCATCATTTCATGGCAAATAGATGGGAAAACAATGGGAACAGTGACAAACTTTATTTTCTTGGGCTCCAAAATCACTGCAGATAGTGACTGCAACCATGAAATTAAAAGACGCTTACTCCTCGAAAGGAAAGCTATGACAAACCTGTGTGTTAGTTGCTCAGTCATGTCCGACTGTTTGCGATCCCATGGACTGTAGCTCACCAGTCTCCTGCTCATGGAATTCTCCAAATAAGAATACTGGAGTAGGTTGCCATTCCTTCCTCCAGGGATCTTCCCAAACCAGGGATCGAACCTGGGTCTCCCACGTTGCAGGATGATTCTTTACTGTCTGAGCCACCAGGGAAGCCTGTGACAAACCTAGATAGCATATTAAAAATCAGAGATATTACTTTACCGACAAAGGTCTGTATAGTCAAAGCTATGGGTTTTCCAGTAGTCACGTATGGATGTGAGAGTTGGACCATAAAGAAAGCTAAGCACTTAAGATTTGATGCTTTTGTACTGTGGTATTGTAGAAGACTCTTGAGAGTCCCTCGGACTGCAAGGAGATCAAACCAGTCAATCCTGAAAGAAATCAGTCCTGAATATTCATTGAAAGGACTGATGCTGAAGCTGAAGTTCTAACATTTTGGCCACCAGATACGAAGAACTGACTCACTGGAAAAGACCCTAATGCTGGGAAAGATTGAAGGTAGGAGGAGATGACAGAGGATGAGATGGTTGGATGACATCACTAACTTGATGGACATGAGTTTGAGCAAGTTCCCGGAATTGGTGATGGACAGAGAAGCCTGGCGTGCTGCAGTCAATGGGGTTGCGAAGAGCTGGGCATGACAGAGCAAATGAACTGAACTGAAGCTTAAGTAGAATAAGTATTTTGAAACTGATATGATTATATTCAAAGCCTTAATATATAAAAATTTCTGTATTTCTCTATATTGTTTTATATTAATACTGTAGAGTAAACTAAGTTCTATTTCAATTTTGAGAGCATGAAAAGATCTGCATCAAGGTCAAAAAATATGTTAGGTTTTTTTTCTCCTAATATTTGAATAATGGGTTAATTTTTTTTTTCTTTTTAAGAACTATCTCCTATCAGATACTTCTAGAAGTAGCATTACAAATGAATCCCTGATTTTTCAGGATTTAAATAACTTAACTCCTGTATCATGTCTAATGTTCCATGAATTCAGAGGCAGTGCTATAGATATAAACTGTCTCCTGCATACTGTAAGAGATATGGGTACCAGGCAACCCAAAACCTCTCCATTCTCACTAGTGAAATGGATGACTGCAGAAAGACAATCTCACCTCAGAATAAAAGAGAGCTAATATCCTACAATCAATATAGGAATATATATGTGTCTTTAACACATTTCAACAAGGTCAGAATTTAACAAAGTATAAAATGCTTTTAAAAACCATGCTGAATAACTGAATCTGCAGAGCAAAATATTTTATAAAATCTGTATCTTAGAATAATTTATTTTAGGGATGTGTTTCTTTGTAAAATTAAAATATTTTGTATAGAAATCTCTTATCCAGAGATTTTAAAAGAAATATTGATTACTTATATATTCAATATTTATTCTAACCAAATTTATACTCCTTGATTAGATGACATTATCCTTAAAGCCTGGGCATGTACTCATCTCAATATTCATCTCAGGGTACTCATTTATTCATTACTGAAGAATGAAAGAACAAATGAATGAAATAAATTGTATCAAATACTTCAAGTTAAATTAGGATTAACTTTATAATATGACATTTTATTAGAATAATATAGTAATAATTAAAAACAAACTTTTGGGGGTGATGGATACATTCAGTATCTTGATTTTAGTGATAGTTTCATGAGCATGTACATGTTTCAAAACTTACTGAATCATACATCTTAAATATTTTCTTATATGTCAGTTTACCTCAATAAAGAAGTTTAAAAATTAACAATTAAAATATTAGGCATAAGTTTTTGAACTTATAAAATTTTTTAGAATATAGTCATTCAGGATTAGTCTAGTATACAGATATTTTGAAAAACATCTTAACTCATCATGCTCTGTTCTAAATATAAGTAAGATGATCATTTAAAATTCTATTTGGCCCTAACATAAACTCCTCACATGATAGAGTTTGTCTAAAAAATATTCTTTGGCTCCTTCTGGCTGTGACCAAGACTTTGATTAGATGAGAATAAAGCCTCAAAGCTCATCTCTTCCTCTCCCAACAGGATAGTTTGGGTTTCTCACCACTCTGGTCTAGAAGCTGAGGAAGCAGCACAGACTAATCATATTCATTTCCTATCCTCCCCCAAAGCAATTGCTTATTGTTTTAGAAAGCTCCACTATTTTGGCGCTTGCACCTTTTGAGCTAACCACTTTCCCTCTATGAATGCCACCACAACCACATCATGCCTCCAATCTTTCATCAGAGACTATAGCACTAGATCCTGGCACTCAAAGGACTCTACGATATGAATGAATAACTTTCCAGGAACCCTTTCAGCTCTTCGACCCTCTCATCACTAGTGATTTGCTTCTCCCTAAGCAAAAATCTCATGGTTTCAACCTGGGTATTTTCACTATGAAACATCTCTATTTTAAAATGTATCAATTCAGTAGTCATCTTTTGAATAAAAATTCCTCTACTCCAAGTTTAATTTCTCAATTCCTGATCTTTTTGGCCTCACACTTACTTACTACATTTTTACATGCCTCAAAATATCTGCCTTTGATAATCTCTCAATCATTTTACAATGTAAAAACCTTTTTTCTTTTTTACTAAAGGTTGTACAAAACCAGGTTCAGATTTGACTATATCTCATCAGGACCTTTAGATTACTCACCTTTTGACTTTCCTCCAATTCGTCAGCTCTCTAAATGTCTTTATTTCCCTCTTTATCGTGATTTGATTCTAAGATTGTGCTATTTTAATACGATTGCCAATAAGTTAATTCCTTAGTTTCTCTCTTATTATTCAACCATCTGGCAAAACTCCTGCCTTGGATTAGCTTGATTATCTGTTTTATTAATGACTAAACCCAAGGTTGCTGGACACTGCTACAGAAAATCAGGGAAAGGAGGAAAGATGTTCCTTGAAAGATAAAAAAAGCTGACTTAGTTGGGCTTGCTATACTCCATGGCAATCTTAGGAAGTTTTACTGTTAAACTCACAGTCCTATTCTTCTCAGTACTTTCTTCCAAAGATTTTCTTCTCAAAGCTGTAATCAACCCTTCCTTCAAATCTCTCCTTAGTCATAGCAGATTATCTGGATGCTTAATTCACAGAAAAAGCTAGAACCTTACTGTAGCTACAGTTTCCTTTTTCTGTTTGGTTAAATTAGATGTGGTGTCCTTCCTTCACCTGCCTTCAGATATCCAGCTGTACATTGGACTCTTTCACTCTTTTTGAATTTTACATAATCAGTTGTTCTTTCTCTCACTCCCTTTCAATTTTTCTTAAAGTTAATGTTTAAATATTTCCACCTTGGGCTTCCCTGGTGGCTCAGCGGTAGAGAACGTGCCTGCAATGCAGGAGATGTGGGTTGGATCCCTGGTTGAGGAAGATCCCCCGTCGAGGGCACAGCAACCCATTCCAGTATTTCTGCCTGGAGAATCCCATGGACAGAAGAGCCTGGCGGGCTACAGTTAATCGGGTTGCCAAGAGTCGGACACGACTGGAGCAAATGAGCACAAGACTGTCCACCTTAAACACACACACAGGCAAATCAATCTTCCTTCAGAAACCTCATTTCCTCATCTCTTCATCCTTCTCTTCCTTGATGCAGCGATTATTTTCAGTCTCCTTTAGTCTTTTTTTCCATACATCTTTTTTTTTTTTCAATTGCTACCTGTAGTCAGGCCACCCCTTCCATGACCAAAGTAGAGTGATGTTGTCTATGCCACTAAATCACTGCTCATTTTCCAACTCTTACTTTAAAAAATTAAGCAAAATTAAAAAAAAAAACAGCAAACAAAACTCAGAAACAATGGTCATACAACTCATATCAAGATTTGCCACAGCCTCTAACCATTTCCTTCTTCCGTTTAAAGACCTGCTTTCTCAATCACCTATTTAATAAACATTTAATTTTCAATAAAAAATGTCCTGAGCATGCGTTAAAAAAAAATCATTATCAGTATTCCTTTCACATCATCCTTAGAAATAGGGACACACACCATGGTACATTATCTACCGCTGAGGAACAATATTACCACAAAGTCAAGTGTTTAAAACAACACATTGATTATCTCACAGTTTCTGTGGGAAGATTCTGGTATGGGTCCTCTGCTTAGGGTCTCACAAGGCTACAATCATAGTTTCTGTCGGGGCTGAGGTCTCAGCTGAGATTTCACTAGGGAAGGAACCACTTCCAAATTCATTCAGGCTGTTGGTAGAATTCAGTTTCTTGTGACTGTAGGAGCACTAGGTTCAGTTTCTTACAGTCTGTCCCCGAGGGCTGCCCTCAGTCCTAATGGTCCCCTGTAGGTTCTAGTCATGTGGGATCCCCCGACAGTCAGTAGCTTCCTCAGAGTGAGCATAGGAGAAAGAGATCCAACCATATGGGCAGTGCAATCTCATAAAACATAGTTACTCAAATGTTTTTCTAAATATGCATTAACTTTACACGGAAAAAATATACCCCAGTGACTTCACTTCATATATCCAAGCGCACACACTTCCTTGAGGTGATTCCTCAATTGAGGTGCTTATTCATCTTCTGAAATCTATAATTTGCTATGACTACAGCCCTTCTTATTTTAGGTTCAGGTTGTTAAGCTGAGTAATCATTACTCATTCTCCAATGAGTACTCATTCTCATCCTTATTATGTTTTCCACTAGTCTCTTAAGATACCAAGGCCTTATGAAATGAGACAGTCTCATGCTAGGATATTAGACTGCTATTTAAAAGTATGTGTTTCAGAAGCCCATTTAATAACACATAAAACGCTTAGGAATTAGCATTTGGTGGGAAATTTGGAATAAAAAATAGCACAAAACATTTGTACGTATACAAAAATATCTTGCTAAACTGAGAGTTTAACAGTGTCTGTTCCTGACGGAAATAGTTTCCAGGATTTAAAATTTCTCCTTTATAATTTTTGATATATTCTATAAGCATATATACATAACAAAGGGCATTTTCTTTTCATGACTGTCTTATTTTATTACTTTTTTATTATCTTTAATATGATTTGCAGGTGTTTGAGACTAGACCCATCCTATTTGCAATTCTGTACTTTGGTTTCATATATCCTATTACTTTGGCCTCAAAAGTCACTTTATGGAACACTACTGTGCAGTAGAGTCATGCGCAGTGCTCACTCTCCGTCATGAATGAATCTTTGCAGCCCCATGGATTGCAGCCCATCAGGCTCCTCTGTCCATGGAACTTTCCAGGCAAGAATGCTGGAATGGATTGCCAGTTCCTACTCCAGGGGACCTTGCCCACCCAGGGACCGAACGCATCCCCTGCCTCTCCTGCATTGGCGAGCATGCGTGTTCAGTCCCTTCAGTCCGGTCCAGCTGTTTACAACCCTGTGGACTGCAGCTTTCGAGGCTCCGCTGTCCATGAGATTCTCTAGGGAAGAATACTGGAGTGGGTTGCCACCTCCTCCTCTAGGGCACAGGCAGGTGAATTCTTTACCAATGCACCATCTGGGGAGCCTGTGTTGTAGAACAGGGGTCATGGAAATATAGCCATGGGTAAAGGGAGCCCAAAGTAAGCTATAAATGATTTTAAATGGAAGGGGGATAATCAAAATAAGAATAATATTTTTTGACATCTGAAAACTCAGTTAAAATGTTAGTGTTCATAAATATAGTACTGTTGGAACACAGGCATTCACATGTTTCTGTATATGACTGCTCTTACACTGAGCAATTACAACAGAAACTAAATGGCCCACAAAGCCTAAAATATACACAGTTGCACCATTTGCAGAAAATTTGCTAACCCCCATCAAGAGTTTGACCTCTCAAATTTTATATGCATACAAATCACAAAGAAGACCTTCTTTTAGTACAGATTTTTATTCTGGAACCTGAAACTCTGCATTTTAAATAAGTTCCAAGTGATGTTAATGTTGTTGGTCCATGAACCATAGTCTGAGTAGTAAAGCTCTGGATTGCCATTACAATGTAATATGTGAAATGTACTAGTTATATTAAAATAAAAAAGGAAAAATATACATTATTTCCAGGGCATTTCCATTGTACGTACATGCGTGTGGGACCTTAGATCATCCTTCTACTGAAAACCAATGAAAATGGATGTGGACAGATGATAA
The DNA here is from genome assembly GCF_014754425.2 of Oryx dammah. Classification (NCBI taxonomy): domain Eukaryota; kingdom Metazoa; phylum Chordata; class Mammalia; order Artiodactyla; family Bovidae; genus Oryx; species Oryx dammah. Next base: position 37,417,628 of record NW_024070202.1, on the reverse strand, counting down.
GTATGGATAGGGAAAAAAAAAAAAAACAACTAATAAAATAGTTACAGAACATTGATGTACAGTAAACTTTTAGTAAAAACAATTTAAATGTTCTAGCATATATAAGAATTCAATATACTGACATATACCAGTAGATTATATTTTCTAATATAATATTCATGTAATAAAAGAAGAATTAAACATGCTACATTCCTACAGAGATATCAAAATGTTCAATTCTAATATACTAGCAATAAATGCACATATAAAGTCTATAATAATTTTTAGCTTATAATTTCTTATTTATTTCCCCTTCTTGAGAAAATTATCTCAAAGAAAGTAGTTCTGGTAAATTATTTTAAGAATTGGCTCTACACCATAGAAATGGCCCTAAGCCTGTCTTTCTCAACAGGACAAAGTAGGCCATTGTGTTGGAAGAACTTTCCCAGGGAGGAGCTAAGGGGTTACAAACTCTGTTTGGAGTGGTCTCTGTTTGGATTCTCCCTTCTTTCTAAATTGCTTCCTTTCCCCTAGGCTGGTGTGGCAAAGATGAGATTGTGATTATCTCTTCTTGGGAGGTCCTTTGTTCTTGAAAGATCTAGCAAAACCAGGGAAAGAACACCTGGAGTGGCCAATTTATGGTGGCTCTTCTCTAAACCTTAAGGAGAAATATTCTTTTAATTGGGTTGAAATTCTTTGCCTCTTTGTCAATAGGAAAGGATGCTCTGAAGAACAAGATCAGGAAAAAGTCCATTGAGCCTAATTCTAGTCTAGACCTTAAACTAGAGAAATAGTGATATTCCCAGAGTACTTTAGGGTTAGAGCCCTGCTAATAAAAGCAAACAAATAAACATAAATCTGTACATTCGTCTACACTGTGGTTGCAAGAGAGGAAAAGAAACTGGGCTTGCACATTAAAAAAATCGTTATATACATTTGCATATTATTAATATCAGCTTATCTAACCTATTAATTCATTTCAGGCATTTTGGTAAGCTTCTCAATTTTCTTTGCCTATCTCATTCTGAGTTTGGTTAACAGCTAGTTTCCTTCATTTATTTCACATCTACCAATTACATACCCATGCTCATCACAGTGATTAATATTTTCTTATTCTAGTTTAGCCTTTAAATCAGAACAGGATCTCTATCTGTGAGGGTGAAATTGAGCCTTTTTACTCCTATGTTCAAATTCTATAAATGTATCAATATCATTTTATAGTTTGTTTCCACTGAATCTATGAAAATTATAAATTTTATGCATCTAAAATTCATCTACACAGGAAATCCCTTCACCTACTATTGGTACCTAGTCTTATGCCTTTATATTTTAAGTCAATTTCTCTTTGGAGATCTGTTTTAAATTTCTGCTAAACACAAGACACCTGAATGAGTAGCATAAGAAACCGATTATAATGCTTTCCTTTATAGAATATTATATTTTCCGGGAAATAAGCCAGAGTCTGATCTAATTCATCTCCAGCACTTTTAGCTTTGAATACTTTACCACGTATTGCCTTGCAAAATCTTCTACAAACAGTTATAAAATATATTCTTCCAAAATAAATTGATTACCGTTTATACGCATTTACTAACAACCTTATAGGACTGTTTGGAGAAGGAAATGGCAACCCACTCCAGTATTCTTGCCTGGGGAATCTCATGGACAGAGGAACCTTGTGGGCTACAGTACATGGGGTCACAAGAGTCGGATACAACTGAGTGACTTTCACTTCACTTATAGGACTGTTAGAATAAGGTGAACTTTAATTCCGTTTTTTCAAGACCTAAATTGTGACCAAGGGTTTTTATGAGAAATTACCATTTTTACTGAATTTAATGTTTTTCCTCTTTTCTTTTCACTCCAAGTAAAATGTGCTATTAAATCAAAAGAGTTCCAGTCCTAGAGTGGTTTCTAAATGGAGAGTTAGAGTAATTTATTTCCTTTTTGTAATTTAGGAATGGGCTTCCAGGTTGATTCATAAATCTAAAAACAGGACAGAATTTATTTTTTGCTTTTCTTAGGCAGAAGTCACTTCAACAATTTCAAAAGCACTGTAAATGACTACCTTTGACAACCTGGAGGCCAAGGAGGTACTCACAGATCTGGAAATGGAAACAGCTGGACTGGTTATGTGGTGATGAATCAGCCTGAGTCACAAGCCCACACCCAGATGGAAAAGGCAAACCCTCAAGGTTCTAGGGGATCCCCTCTGAGACCTATCACTGTGTCTGGATTGGCCCAGGTTTCAGAGAGTATTTCTAACCCCTTTAATTTTTGTATGGTCCCCCACCCTATTCATTATAATTTATAAAATTCTCTACTTGCATTTTTAATAAGTAAAAGGCTTCCCTGACAGCTCAGTTAGTAAAGAATCCACCAGCAATGCAGGAGACCCCGTTTCTATTCCTGGATTGAGTAGATCCCTGGAGAAGGGAAAGGCTACCCACTCCAGTATTCTGACCTGCAGAATTCCATGGACTGTATAGTCCATGGGGTCACAAAGAGTCAGACACAACTGAGTGAACTTCACTTTCAATAAGTACTGTTGAGTGTGAGCAATTGCAGATAAATTAAAATACACTCAGTGCACATTTGACATGACACAGCCCAGGCATCAGCCTGCTCATACCCTCCTATAGGCTGAAGGAGCCCAAATTTCTGGAGCTCTAGAGGCATTAGCACTTCATGGCTAACATTTGGGCAAGTAGATTTAATGAGATATAGCATACAAGATTTATAGTACTATCTCCTTGCCCTCCTCTCCCATTCTAATTAAAACAATATTTAAAAATTACCAGTATTTAATCTGGCCAGAAACTCTACAAAACACTCTACACCCTTGAACTCCAATAACAGATCACAACTACTCTCATTGTAACTGTTGCAGAGAAGAAGCCAATTCTGACTCCATGTTGGAACCATTTCTTTGACTAGCTTTTCATTTCTTTTGTCATTATAATCCTATAGAATGGCCTGCCTCAGAGAATTCTACCTCTACGCCTGATTGTTAAAGAGCCTTTGTTCAGAACACTGTCCACCTGTCTACGGCAGGAAGGAAGAAATTAAGACATCCCTTGCCTAAGGCTTGCCATTCTAGGAGATATTTGCAAAATCTGTGTCATTTTTACACTGCTGCTTCCTCACCTCCCCCCATCTCTGATCTCTAAAAGAACTCAGCAGCAAGATCTCAATAAGATGGTTATTTTGAGTTGTTAGCCTTCTAATTTCTTGGTCAGCCAGCTCCCCAAACAGTCTCTTCCTTACCTCAGCCCCTCATCTATCAGATACACTGGCTTATCTTGCGGAGAGCAGAGTGAGCTTGTACCCTAACAATATGGCTTAACCAGCCAGAAGCCTTGCTGCTTGTGGCTAACTGACCCTGATCAGGGAATATTGAGGCTGGGACGATCTGTCCTGAGGTTCTTTCCTTCAAGATTCCCTGAAGCAGCACTGGCTTCCCCTAGTACTTGGCAGTTGAGACAAGGAACCTACAAACTTCTATGAGTCCACAAACACCATTTCATTTGTAGGGTGAGTGTACCCAATTCAATATCCAGTTCAGCCGGTTTGCTTGTTTTGTATGCCATTTTGTGTTATGAGCCAATGGGCTTGATTTTGGAAGGTAAGTTGCTCTGGTGTGCACATCAGCAACATTTTTTCCCCCTCAATTTGGGCTTTTCCTTTATGGCACACCTGGAGAAGGAAAAGGCTATCCACTCCAGTATTCTGGCCTGGAGAATTCCATGGACTGTACAGTCAATGGGTCCACAAAGAGCAGACACGACCGAGCCACTTTCACTTTATGGGACAAGTCAATTTGTTTGGGGTACCATGTTGGAAAGGGAAATTGTTGGACTCTACCCCGAACTGGTTCATTGGGGAACTAGTTCTTGTGGGGCAAACCCACCCTAGTTGGAATTCACTTATTTATTTTGTAGGGCAAATTTATTTGGAATTTGGTTCAGTTGGAACCATTCCATTGGGGAAGTAGTTCTTGTGGGAATGGGTATCCTAGTTGGAATTAGTTGATTTGTTTTGTAGGAAACATTTATTTACCTAATTGGAAAATCAATTTACCTGATTGGAAATCAGTTGTAGGGTACATTTATTTACCTAATTGTGCATTAGTACTGAAATTTATGCTGTTTTTTTTAATTGAAATTTGTCTACATCTTTTGTGTTTTGGTGTTACAAAACTTATAAAAATGGGAAATATTTCATCTATCCCGAAGAAAAGATCTTTGGGGTACATATTAGATATGGTAAAATCAGAAGAGCAATAGCCACTGAGTGGCTCACAATTATACAATGGTAGTCGGAAGCACTTCACAAAGGAGAGGAACACTTTAATTATGAACAGGCCCAGGGGCTCCCTTGGACTTGAGGCATCCAGCTCTAATTTCCCCTATGGGTGCCATAGGTAACTTTGACAGTGAAACAAGTTGATCGATTCTCTAATAGATACTACTTACTCTCCTTTAAATTAAATGCTCGAGTAAACTTGTTCTCAGAACAGCTTGACATCATGGTCCCACTGGGGCCTTTTTGAATTTGTCCAATTTGGGGAGCTTCAGTTCCCATCTGGGGGGCTTTGATTCCAACTTGGGGTGTTCTCCCAGTGAAGGGAAACTCCATTTATAGGTGCTTTGGAGAAAGGTCACTGGTTTAATGGGACTGGGGAGTCACGTTAATGTGACTTCCCAGCTGGCTAAGTGTTGGTTTATTCTGGTCACATCGTTTGATCCCTGGGTTGGGAAGATCCCTTTGGAGATGGGAAAGGATACCCACTCCAGTATTCTGGCCTGGAGAATTCCGTGGACTATATAGTCCATGGGGTCAAAAATAGTCAGACCCCACTGAGCTGTCCCATCACTTCATGGCAAATAGATGGGGAAACAGTGAAATACTTTATTTTGGGGGCTCCAAAATCACTGCAGATAGTGATTGCAGCCTTGAAATTAAAAGACCCTTACTCCTTGGAAGGAAAGTTATGACCAATCTAGACAGCATATTAAAAAGCAGAGACATTACTTTGTCCACAAAGGTCCATCTAGTCAAGGCTATGGTTTTTCCAGTGATCATGTATGGATGTGAGAGTTGGAGTATGAAATAAATTGAGTGCAGAAGAATCGATGCTTTTGAACTGTGATGTTGGAAAAGACTCTTGAGCATCCCTTGGGCTGCAAAGAGATCCAACCAGTCCATTCTGAAGGAGATCAGTCCTGAGTATTCATTGGAATGACTGATGTTGAAGCTGAAACTCCAATACTTCGGCCACCTGATGCGAAGAACTGACTCATTGGAAAAGACTCTGATGCTGGGAAAGATTGGGGGCAGGAGGAGAAGGAGACAACAGAGGATGAGTTGGTTGGATGGTATCACTGACTCGATGGACATGGGTTTGGGTGGACTCCGGGAGTTAGTGATGGACAGGGAAGCCTGGTGTGCTGTGGTTCATGGGGTCACAGGGAGTGAGACACAACTGGGTGACTGAACTGAACTGAGCAACTTTTACTTTCACTTTCTTTTTGGTAATGTGAAGTGAGTGAAGTCACTCAGTAGTGTCTGACTCTTTGCAACCCCGTGGACTGTAGCCCACCAGGCTCCTCTGTTCATGGGATTCTCCAGGCAAGAATACTGGAGTGGGTTGCCATTTTCTTCTCCAGGGGATCTTCCCGACCCAGGGATCGAACCGAGGTCTCTCGCATTGCAGGCAGACGCTTTAACCTCTGAGCCACCAGGGAATCCCAGTATCAATTCAGTCACTCAGTCGTGTCCAACTCTTTGTGACCCCATAGACTGCAGCACGCCAGGCTTCCCTGTCCATCACCAACTCCCGGAGCTTACTCAAACTCGTGTCCATTGAGTTAGTGATGCCATCCAACCATCTCACCCTCTGTCGTCCCATTCTCCTCCTGCCTTCAACCTTTCCAAGCGTCAGGATCTTTTCCAATGAGGCAGTTCTTTGCATCAGGTCCAAAGTATTCAACGTCAGCATCAGTCCTTCCAATGAATATTCAAGACTGATTTCCTTTAGGATGAACCGATTGGATCTCCTTGCAGTCCAACGGACTCTCAAGTGTCTTCTCCAACAACACAGTTCAAAAGTCAGTTCTTCAGCACTCAACTTTCTTTATGGTTCAACTCTCACATCCATACATGACCACTGGAAAAACCATAGCTTTGACCAGATGGACCTTTGTCAAGAAAGTAATGTCTCTGCTTTTAATATGCTGTCTAGATTGGTCATAGCTTTTCTTCTGAGGAACAAACGTCTTTTCATTTCGTGGTTGCAGTCACCATCTGCAGTGATTTTGGAGCCCAAGAATACAAAGTCTGACACTGTTCCCACTTTTTCCCCCTCTATTTCCCATGAAGTGATGGGGCCTGATGCCATGATCTTAGTTTTCTGAATGTTGAGTCTTAAGCCAACTTCTTCACTCTCCTCTTGCATTTTCATCAAGAGTCTTTTTAGTTCCTCTTCACTTTCTGCCATAAGGGTGGTATCATCTGCATATCTGAGGTTATTGATATTTCTCCCTGCAATCTTGATTCCAGCTTGTGTTTCATCCAGCCCAGCATTTCACAAGGTGTACTCTGCATAGTAGTTCAATTAGCAGGGTGACAGTATACAACTTCGATGTACTCCTTTCCCTGTTTGGAACCAGTCCATTGTTCCATGTCCAGTTCTAACTATTGCTTCTTGACCTGCATACAGATTTCTCAGGAGGCAAGTAAGATGGTCTGGTATTTCCATCTGTTTAAGAATTTTCCACAGTTTGTTGTGATCCACACAGTCAGTGGCTTTGGCGTAGTCAATAAAGCAGAAGTAGATGTTTTTCTGGAATTCTTTTGCCTTTTCTATGATCCAACAGATGTTGGCAATATGATCTCTGGTTCCTCTGCCTTTTCTAATCCAGCTTGAACATCTGGAATTTCTCAGTTCACATACTGTTGAACCGAGAGCCTTGCTTGGAGAATTTTGAGCATTAATTTGCTAGCATGTAAAACAAGTGCAACTGTGCAATAATTTGAACATTCTTTGGCATTACCTTTCTTTGGGAATGGAATGAAAACTGACCTTTTGTCCTGTCCTGTGGCCACTGCTGAATTTTCCAAATTTGCTGGCATATTGAGTGTAGCACTTTCACAACATCATCTTTTAGGATTTTAAATAGGTCAACTGGAATTCCATCACCTCTACTAGTTTTGTTCATAGTGATGCTTCCTAAGGCCCACTTGACTTCACACTCCAGGACGTCTGGCTCTAGGTGAGTGATCACACCATCGTGGTTATCTGGGTTATGAAGATCTTTTTTGTATAGTTCTTCTGTGTATTATTGCCACCTCTTCTTAATATCTTCTGCTTCTGTTAGGTCCATATCATTTCTGTCCTTTATTGTGCCCATCTTTGCATGAAATGTTCCCTTGGTATCTCTAATTTTCTTGGAGATCTCTAGTCTTTCCCATTCTATTGTTTTCCTTTCTTTGCAGGAACACTTAGGAAGATTTTCTTATCTCTCCTTGCTATTCTTTGGAAGTCTGCATTCAAATGGGTATATCTTTCCTTTTCTCCTTTGCCTTTAGCTTCTCTTCTTTTCTCAGCTGTGTGTAAGGTCTCCTCAGACAACCATTTTGCTTTTTTGCCTTTCTTTTTTTGGGGATGATCTTGATCACTGCCTCTGACATGACGTCACAAACCTCCATCCATCTGTCTATCAAATCTAATCCCGTGAATCTATTTATTCCTTTTACTGTATAATCATAAGGGATTTGATTTAGGTCATACCTGAATGGTCTAGTGGTTTCCCCTACTTTCTTCAATTTAAGTCTGAATTTTGAAGTAAGGAGTTTATGATCTGAGCCACAGTCAGCTACTGCTCTTGTTTTTTTCTGACTGTATGATGTATATTCACTTTCCAATGTGAAGACATCTGGTACTAACTGCTTCCTCGAAGTCTTCTTCTATGGTTTTCTCATTTCTTTCTCCTTGAACCTCTCTTACTGGCAAGTGGCTGTGGAAACAATTGAGGAACTTACTCCAAGGTTACCCTCTTGTGTGTTCCTAAGGCCCACAGCCCACTGTGCCCCAGTAGCTGTCACCCAAGCACATGAAGGCCCTCCTTTCCTCTTCCTCCCTGAAGCTGAGGACCAAACCTATGGGATTAAAGGACGGATTCCTCTTCCTTGTTGCCTTTGCCTCTTTTCCCTTTGGATGGAACCTGGCTGTTGCCTCTCAGTTCAGTTCAGTCACTCAGTCATGTCCGACTCTTTGCAACCCCATGAATGGCAGCACACCAGGCCTCCCTGTCCATCACCATCTCCCAGAGTTCACCCAGACTCACGTCCATCGAGTCCATGATGCCATCCAGCCATCTCATCCTGGGTCATCCCCTTCTCCTCCTGCCCCCAATCTCTCCCAGCATCAGAGTCTTTTCCAATGAGTCAACTCTTCGCATGAGGTGGCCAAAGTACTGGAGTTTCAGCTTTAGCATCATTCCTTCCAAAGAAATCCCAGGGTTAATCTCCTTCAGAATGGACTGGTTGGATCTCCTTGCAGTCCAAGGGACCCTCAAGAGTCTTCTCCAACACCACAGTTCAAAAGCATCAATTCTTCAGCACTCAGCCTTCTTCACAGTCCAACTCTCACATCCATACATGACCACAGGAAAAACCATAGCCTTGACTAGGCAGACCTTAGTCGGCAAAGTAACGTCTCTGTTTTTGAATATACTATCTAGGTTGGTCATAACTTTTCTTCCAAGGAGCAAGCATCTTTTAATTTCATGGCTGCAGTCACCATCTGCAGTGATTTTGAAGCCCCAAAAAATAAAGTCTGACACTGTTTCTACTGATTGCCCATCTATTTCCCATGAAGTGATGGGACCGGAGGCCGTGATCTTTGTTTTCTGAATGTTGAGCTTTAAGCCAAGTTTTTCACTCTCCTCTTTCACTTTCATCAAGAGGCTTTTTAGCTCCTCTTCACTTTTCTGCCATAAGGGTGGTGTCATCTGAATATCTGAGGCTGTTGCCTCTGGGCCTTCCTTATTAGCCTTCTCCCTTAGGCTAGAGGAAGAAAAGTGAAACTTTCCAGCATGGGTGGATAGATATATCAGTCATTGTTGGGAGGGCCACCCAAGTCTTTTGGGAAAGGAGGGAAAAACAAAACTGTCCTTGGTTTACAAATGTAGGCTTTACAGGTCAGGCTTCCCTGGTGGCTCAGATGGTAAAGTGTCTGCCTGTAATGTGGGAGACCTGGCTTTGATCCCTGGGTCAGGAAGATCCCCTGGAGAAGGAAATGGCAACCCACTCCAGTACTCTTGCCTGGAAAATTCTTTGGATGGAGAAGCCTGGTAGGTTACAGAAGAGTAGCCTGCAAAGAGTGACACAACTGAACAACTTCACTGGTTCACAGGTCAGAAGGGTGGTTCCAAAAATCCTTTGAGCACTTCCCAAACCTTCCCTGTTCATTTTATGAAGTTGTAAATAAGAGTCGTACACAACTGAGCGACTGAACTGAACTGAACTGAACTGAACTGAAATATTAAACAAAGTCATCCTAGAAATAACTTGCCTGCATCTCTGAGATGCAGATGTCCTCTCTGTTCTTCTCAGAAAACTCTTACCACTGCTGTTTTTTTAATGTAAATTTCAGAAAGTGTAAAATAGACATGACTGAGCAAATTCCCTGGTTAGAAAGTATAAAATAATTTCGACTTGGCTTGTTCAAGGTGATTAAATTTTCTTTTTTTCAAATATTAATATTTAGCCATGTAGCCAAGGGAGCCTGACTTATTTCATTTGTAAGAATCCCAATTTTAATCCCAACCTCTTTTGCAAACTGATGGGCTTTACATTCCTGACATTTACATTCTGGGCTTTACAGTCCTGTACCTGACTCAAAACTGAAATCTTGAAGTAAGAACTCTTTTGTGTGCATACACACACACACACACACACATATATATACCCATATAGGGCTTCCCTGATAGCTCAGTTGTTAAAGAATCTGCCTGCAATGCAGGAGATCCCAGTTGGATTCCTGGGTTGGGCAGATCTGCTGGAGAAGGGATAGGCTACCCACTCCAGTATTCTTGGGATTCGCTGGTGGCTCAACTGGTAAAGAATTTGCCTGCAATGCAGGAGACCTAGGTTCAATCCATACAGTCCATGGGGTCGCAAAGAGTCAGACATGACTGAGTGACTAATTTTATATATATATATATGTATATACCTTTGAATAACATTGCCTTGGTTGATTTGTAAAAAGAGCTCTATTTAATTGACTTAAGTAACAGTAACAAGTGATAATAAACAAACAAACAAAAAATTCTAAATACGAGAGAAATCAAGTTAAATGAATTTCAGGTGCACATGAACTAGGAACCATGTAATATTAAATTAGTACCTGATGTTAATGTTTAAGATTGTTGATCTAATAATAATATAGACATGTCTGAGTCATCAACATACTACATATAATATTAAGTATAATACTTTCATTGTACCTAGGTTTAACATAAACATAGTATTACATTTAATATAAATTTGTCAGCCAAAAAAAAAAAAAAAAGAAAGAAAAAGAAATATCTCAATGTGGAAAAAACTTTAAGGAAACTAGGATATGTGTTTTCAGTATAAGATATGAGGAAAAAAATACTGACAAGGGTTTTGTAAATGATCAGTCAGCATAAACTAAGCCTAAAATAAGTTTAATTGAGCAAATGAACTTTTAAAATAAGCTCATGCAAAATGTAAATTTGGTTTTTCTCTCCGTTGAAACAGACGCGTTTTCTGAAGAAGCTAAACTGCCTTTGATAATAGACTTCAAGTTTACTTACCCTTGAAATGACCCATATTTGCCTTTGAAATCTTTTGTCACTTTGGCTAGGTTTCACAGTGATCTATAGTCTTGCTATATTAAAAAAAAATTAAAAATTGGGGGGGATATTTCTTTAAACAGGGCTTCTGAAAATAATTATAATAAAGTTCCACTGATGTCTACTAACTTTGAGATGTTCAAAGAGCCCCTGAGGTACCCCAAAGGTAGATATTAAACTAATCAGGTTCATTTAGCATGTTAAACTATAAGGGAGGTGTTGTCAAATGAGTAATGCATTTTAAGTTAATTATGTGGTAAATGGTACAGATACTCTAGAAATTATATGGAGTTCCTAAAAATCTGTCTTGGTAAAATATTATGTCATAATTTTAATTATCTGAAGGTGTTATATGTCACAGCTGTAATCAAATTTAAATTTGCCATCTTTAAGTCTTTTTATGGTTTCACTTTGATACTTTTATAAAAATGCCTCTTATTTAAGAAGAATTATAAAAAGGACTTTGAGATAAATACAAGTTTCTGACTTTCAGAACATAATACTAAACTGAGTGAAAAATTGAAAAATTCTAGTGAGAAACTCGATAACTTAATAAAGCTGTTAACAAAAAGGATTATTAACGTAAAACTAAGTAAACTAAGTAAAACTAAGTAAATATGGTTGTAATTTTTATAGTTTCTACATAAAAAGATTACTGGTCTAAATCTTTATTTTCCAGTTGTAAGAAAAAGCTTCTTCAATTAATTATGACTTCCAATAGTTTGATAGATAATGCCTTTTAGAACATAAATCTTTTTCTCTCTATCTTGTTGAACTGCCACTATACTGGTCTCAAGATTAGATCATGTATAAGTTTGGATGGCCTATGCAATGAAATGTAGATAGCTCATTAAATCAGTTATGGCTCCTTTGGTCATTTGATTATTACAACTGGATTACAACTAGTTATACTAATCATTGTTTAAATTTGTTCTTTGTTTTCAAGTTGTGTTTTGTGTCTCCCTGCTGTACTATATCGGAGAAAGCAATGGCACCCCACTCCAGTACTCTTGCTTGGAAAATCCCATGGACAGGGGAGCCTGGTAGGCTGCAGTCCATGTGGTCGCTAAGAGTCAGACACGACTGAGTGACTTCACTTTGACTTTTCACTTTCATGCATTGGAGAAGGAAATGGCAACCCACTCCAGTGTTCTTGCCTGGAGAATCCCAGGGACGGGTGAGCCTGGTGGGCTGCCGTCTATGGAGTCGCATGGAGTCGGACATGACTGAAGTGACTTAGCAGCTGTACTATATTATTATCTACATTATTTATATCCATTTAATTTATAAAATTGTTGTCTCTTGCAGTAACCAATGAATAGTCAGGCCTCCAACAAAGATTCTGTGGCTAAATATTTTAAGAAAATCACATTTACAAAATAAAATAATTGTAATAGTGTGATTCTCAGTTCAGTTCATTTACTCAGTTGTGTCCACCTCTTTGCGACACCATGGACCGCAGGACCCCAGGTTTCCCTGTCTATCACCAACTCCCGTATCTTACTCAAAATGATGTCCACTGAGTCGGTGATGCCATCCAACCATCTGATCCTCTGTTGTCCCCTTCTCCTGCCTTCAATCTTTCCCAGCATCAGGGACTTTTCAAATGAGTCAGTTCTTTGCATCAGGTGTCCAAAATACTGGAGTTTCAACTTCAGCATCAGTCCTTCCAATGAATATTCAGAACTGATCTTTAGGATAGACTGGTTGGATCTCCTTGCAGTCCAAGGGACTCTCAAGAGTCTTCTAAAACACCACAGTTCAAAAGCAACAGTTCTTTGGCACTTAGCTTTCTTTATAGTCCATATATGACTACTGGAAAAACCATAGCTTTGACTAGATGGAACTTTGTCAGCAAAGTAATGTCTCTGCTTTTTAATACGCTGTCTAGATTGATCATAACTTTTCTTCCAAGGAGCAGGTGTCCTTTAATTTCATGGCTGCAGTCACCATCTGCAGTGATTTTGGAGTCCCCCCCAAAGAGTCTTTTCCTGTTTCCACTGTTTCCCCATCTATTTGCCATGAAGTGATAGGCCAGATGCCATAATCTTAGTTTTCTGAATGTTGAGTTTTAAGCCAACTTTTTCACTCTTTCACTTTCATCAAGAGGCTCTTTAGTTCTTCTTCAATTTCTGCCATAAGTGTAGTGTTATCTGCATATCTGACGTTATTGATATTTCTTCCTGAAATCTTGATTCCAGCTTGTGTTTCATCCAGCCCAGCGTTTCTTATGATGTACTCTGCATGTAAGTTAAATAAGCAGGGTGACATATACAACCTTGACGTACCCTTTCCCTATTAGAAACCAGTCTGTTGTCACATGTCCAGTTCTACCTACTGCTTCCTGACCTGCACACAGATTTCTCAAGAAGCAGTTAAGGTGTTCCGGTATTCCCATCTCTTTAAGAATTTTCCACAGTCTGTTGTGATCCACACAATCAAAGGCTTTGGCATAGTCAATAAAGCAGAAGTAGATGTTTTCCTGGAACTCTCTTGCTTTTTTGATGAACCAATGGATGTTGGCAATTTGATCTCTGGTTCCTCTGCCTTTTCTAAATACAGCTTGAACATCTGGAGGTTCATGGTTCACATACTATTGAATCCTGGCTTGGAGAATTTTGAGCCTTACTTTACTAGTGTGTGAGATGAGTGCAACTGTGTGGTAGTTAGAGCATTCTTTGGCATTGCCTTTCTTTAGCATTGGAATGAAAACTGACTTTTCCTGTCCTGTGGCCACTGCTGAGTATTCCAAATTTGCTGGCATATTGAGTGTAGTACTTTCAAAGCATCATCTTTTAGGATTTTAAATAGGTCAACTGGAATTCCATCACCTCCACTAACTTTGTTCATAGGGATGCTTCCTAAGGCCCACTTGACTTCACACTCCTGGATGTCTGTCTCTAGGTGAATGATCATACCATCGTGATTATCTGGGTCCTGAAGATCTTTTTTGTATAGTTCTTCTGTGTATTCTTGCCAGCTCTTCTTAATATCTTCTGCTTCTGTTAGATCCACATCATTTCTGTCCTTTATTGTGCCCATCTTTGCATGAAATGTTCCCTTGGTATCTCTAGTTTTCTTGAAGAGATCTCTAGTCTTTCCCATTCTATTGTTATTCTCTATTTCTTTGCATTGATCACTGAGGAAGCCTTTCTTATCTCTCCTTGCTTTGGAACTCTGCATACAAATGGGTATATTTTTCCTTTTTTCCTTTGCATTTCACTTCTTTTCACAGCTATTTGTAAGCTCTCCTCAGACAACCATTTTGCCTTTCTTTTTCTTGGGGATGGTCTTTTCCCCTGCCTCCTGTACAATGTCATGAAGCTCTGTCCATAAGAGGCACTCTTTCTGTCAGATCTAGTCCCTTGAATCTATTTCTCACTTCTACTGTATAATCGTAAGGGATTTGATTTAGGTCATACCTGAATGGTGTAGTGGTTTTCCTTACTTTCTTCAATTTAAGTCTGAATTTGGCCATAAGGAGTTCATGATCTGAGCCACAGTCAGCTCCCGGTCTTGTTTTTGCCGACTGTATAGAATTTCTCCATTTTTGTCTGCAAGGAATATAATCAATCTGATTTCAGTGTTGACCATCTGGTGACGTCTTCTGTTGTGTTGTTGAAAGAGGGTTTTTGCCATGACCAGTGCATTCTCTAGGAAAATATCTATTAGCCTTTCCCCTGCGTCCTTCTGTACACCAAGGCCAAATCTGCCTGTTACTCCAGGTGTTTCTTGACTTCCTACCTTTGCATTCCAGTCCCCTATAATGAAAAGGACATCTTTTTTGGGTGTTAGTTCTGGAAGGTCTTGTGGGTCTTCATAGAATCGTTCAACTTCAGCTTCTTCAGCATTACTGGTTGGGGCATAGACTTGGATATCTGTGATATTGAATGGCTTGCCTTGGAAATGAAAAGAGATCCTTTTGTTGTTTTTGAGATTGCATTCAAGTACTGCATTTTGGCTCTTTTGTTAACTATGATGGCTACTCTACTTCCTCTAAGGGATTCTTGCCCACAGTAGTATATATAGTGGTCAGCTGAGTTAAATTCACCCACTCCAGTCCATTTTAGTTTGCTGATTCCTAAAATGTTGATGTTCACTCTTGCCATCTCCTGTTTGACCACTCCCAATTTGTCTTGATTCATGGACCTAACATTCCAGGTTCCTATGCAATATTGCTTTTTACAGCATTGGACTTTACTTCTATTACCAGTCACAGCCACAATTGGGTGTTGTTTTTGCTTTGGCTCTGACTCTTCATTCTTTATGGAGTTTTCTCCACTGATCTCCAGTAACATATTGGGCACCTACTGACCTGGAGAGTTCATCTTTCAGTGTCCTATCCGTTTGACTTTTCGTACTGTTCATGGGGTTCTCAAGGCAAGAATACTGAAGTAGTTTTCCATTCCTTTCTCCAGTGGACCACATTTCATCAGAACTGTCCACCATGACCCCTCTGTCTTGGGTGGCCCTACACAGCATGGCTCGTAGTTTCATCGAGTTACACAGGGCTGTGGTCCATGTGATCAGATTGGTTAGTTTTCTGTGATTGTGGCTTTTAATCAGTCTTCCCTCTGATGGAGAAGGATAAGAGGCTTATGGGAGCTTCATGATGGGAGAGACTCACTGCGGGGGAAACTGGGTCTTGTTCTGATGGGCAAGGCCATGCTCAGTAAATATTTAATGCAATTTTCTGTTGCTGGGTGGAGCTGTGTTCCCTCCCTGTTATTTACCTGTGACCAAACTATGGTGGAGGTAATGAAGATAAGGGCGACCTCCTTCGAAAGGTCCCATGCATGCACTGCTGCACTCAGTGCCCCTAACCCTGCAGCAGGCCACCGCCAACCCACACTTCTTCTGGAGACTCCTGGGCACTCACGGGCAAGTCTAGGTTAGTCTCTTATGGGATCACTGCTCCTATCTCCTGGGTCCTGGTGTGCACAAGATTTTTTGTGCCCTCCAAGAGTCTATTTCCCCAGTCCTGTGTGAGTTCTGGCAGCTCTATGGAGGGGTTAATGGCAGCCTTCTCTAAGAGGGCTTATGCCATACCCAAGTCTGTTGCACCCAGAGCCCCTGCCCCTGCGGCAGGCCACTGCTGACCCATACTTCCGTAGTAGACACTCAAACACAGTTCTGTCTCAGACTTAGTGGGGTCTCTGGGTCCTGGTGTGCACAAGGTTTGTTTGAGCCCTCTGAACATCTCAGGCGGGTATGGGGTTTGATTCTAAACACGATTTTGCCCCTCCTGCCATCTTGCTGGGGCTTCTCCTTTGGCCTTGGATGTGGGGTATCTCTTCAAATTTGCTCCAGTGCTGTGCAGCCACCACTCCAGGACCTATCATCTTGCTGGGGCTTCTCTGCTCCTGGATGTGGGGTATCTCCTCATAGTTGCTCCAGCACCACTTCTAGGTATGGGAAAAATCAATAAGGGAAAATGCCTTCTGGATTATAGTTAGACAGAATCCAGATAATTTTTAATTATTAATGGGGCATGGTCCCAAACTTAAAAACCGGAGTGGCATACCAAGAATTTTTGACCAGGCTAGGATGAGCTTCCCAGCACCTTGGGATAAAAGTTAATCATGAAATGTTTCCCGGATAATGGTCAAATTCATGACCAGGAGGGAAAGTCCCTAGAAATGGAATCAGTGACTACAACCCTTCAACGTGAGACCCAAGGAAGGGAAATAACCTGCTACCTAGCAGTCAACAGACTGCAACCACTCCCTATGGTGAACCTTGAGGAAACTCTGAGATCATCACACCCTTTTTTCCAGAAAATTATGGAATGGACAGCTGGAAACTGTTGCAGAGAAGAGGTCAATTCTGACTCCATGTTGGAACTGTTTCTTTGACTTGCTTTTTGATGCTTTTGTTATTATAATTTTGTTATTATAATCATACAGAATGTTTTGCCTCAGCGAATTCTGCCCCTCTGCATGACTATTAAACTGAAGTGCCTTTGTTCAGAACTCTGTCCACCTGTGGATGGCAGAAAGGAAGAAATTAAGATACTGCCTGTCTGAGGCTAGCCATTCTAGGAGATGTTGGCAAAACTAATGGCCTTTTTACTTTGCTTCCTCACTTCCCCTCACCTCTGATCTATAAAAGAACTCAACATTGAGATCTCAATTAGATGATTATTTTGAGGCACTAGCCTGCCATCTTCTCAGTCAGCTGGCTCCCTGAATACAGACTTTTCCTTGCCTCAACCCCTTGTCTCTAGGGTTCATTGGCCTGCCATGCAGGGAGCAGAGCAAGCTTGGACTCAGTAACATTATTAACTACACTTGGGGTAATTGCGGGGCCAAAAGTGAACACAAGATCTTTGATCCAAAGCATAAGCTCTTATTAATTATGAGAGTTAAAAACCAATTGTACTTTCTTTTCTGGATAAATAATTGAAATTTTAAGAAAGAAGCATAATCACTATGGAAAAGTCATAATCTAGATAACAATCATATATTAAGAAAAAATATGCAAGCACTGTTCCAGTTACTAAAAACATAAACAGTGAATAAAAGACAAATGACCTAAATAAACAAGCAGATTGTATTGGGGAGGATAATAAATGCAATAAAGAAAAAAAAAAAAACAGGAAAGAAGAATGGATTATGGTGACATTAAAATTTAAATCCTGTGCTCAGTGATGATCTCCTGAGGTGATAATTAAAGATAATTAAAGACTTGAAGGAGGTGAGGAAACAAGCCCTTTTCCATCCTTAGGAACAAGTTCAAAGGCCCTGAGGCAAATACAATGAAGAGAGAAAGAGACCAGGGAGCTGAAACAGTATGCAGAATGATCATAACAACTAACCACAGGCTGTAATTAGGACAAGGAAGAATGATAAAATGAAAGTGGGTTGGGAAGGACATTGTAGGGATGATAGGATCAAGGACTGTAGACCCTAGTGAGGCTGTAGAATTGTTGGAGTCTATACTGGACAGGTGATTAATCAGCATAAATCATGGCTCCCCCAAATAAAAAATTTATTAGAATGTGCCCTAGCCAGACTGCTTAGTTGTGTCTGATTCTTTGTGATCCCGTGGACTGTAGCCCACCAGGCTCCTCTGTCCACGTGGATTCTCCAGGCAAGAATACTGGAGTGGTTTGCCATGCCCTCCTCCAGGGGATCTTCCCAACCCAGGAACTGAACCTAGGTCTCTCACATTGCAGGTGGATTCTTTACTGTCTGAGCCACCAGGGAAGCCCATGAATACTGGACTGGGTAGCTTATCCCTTCTCCAGGGGATCTTCCTGACCTAGGAATTGAACCAGGGTGCCTTGCATTGCAGGCAGATTCTTCTCCAGCTGAGCAACCAGGGAAGCCCAGCCAGAGTCCTTAGTGGAGGCCAGTTCCTGGGATTCTTCTATATTCCATTTCCATATTAACTTCAGAAAACCTAGATTCTTTAAAACATTGAAGAACTGAATCTGAAAATCAAGGTCTATATCTATAAATCAAGGTCTCTCAACACTCAGTATTTGAGTACTTATAAGATTTGGCTGTTTAGGATATATTTTAAAATTCCTGGAATAAAAGAGATTGTTCTTCATTAGCAGTTAAAACACCTCTGGGCCATAAGTCATTGCATCATAAAAAGAATTAAATAAAATATATTAGTATAGAGATTTAAAATTTCAGTATGAATCCCATTCATTTAAAATGAATTGAACTGATTTTCAATATTTAAAGTTTTAATATTAATCAAATGACTGGCAAAATTTTATGCAGTCATTTTATAAATAATATTTAATCCTTAAAATATAAGCTATAATAAAATTATATATTTTTAGAATTTTTTTAAAAGTAGAAGAATGTTACTAGCTGCAATTTTGGTCATACAAATTATTTCATTACTTGATATCTTATAAGTAAATGTGACATTCCCTGTTTAAATAAAAATTCTACATGATAGAGTCCCATGTTTGAGATTTTTCAATTTGTGGAGTTTGGAAAATACCTGGGAGTGCATTCTTCAGGGAGGTGATTTCATTTTCTGTAAACATTTGCATGCTTCATTCCTGCACTTTTGAGTGGTCTTATAAGACCTACTTATAATATAAATAGGTCTTCATTGCAAAAAAGAGTGAGTGCACCCCAAAACACTTTTTACAGTGCTAATTAATCATAAAATAGAATTTGTATGGCCAGTAAGAATTTTTAGGACAATTATTGCTATTTATTATTGGCTAATATTTTACTTTTATTATTCTCTTACTATCAAAATGATTTCACTTTTACCACCCTACCAGCTTACCGATGATGGAGCACGTTTGAATAGCAGAATGTGTCCTCTATGTTGTGAACATCTATCCCATTAAACAGTTTCTAGAAATATCTCTCCATAAAGGTAGAGGTTACTCATAAAAACTATACTGTTTATGATTTTTCAATCAAATATGAAATAATTTTAATATTTTCCTTGTTACTATGAAAGATAATAGAACATTTTGTATTAACAAAATTACTATCATGTTGGGGAGACAGAGAAATTGATTTGTCTACCTCTATACATGTTCAAATCTGAGATACCACATAGCTTACATTCCCAAAATATGACCTTTGCTACCCATTGAAAGACTTGCCATTATGTCCATTTCTATTGTGTGTCTGAAGATCCCTACACTAACAATATACATTACTTTTGAGGTTTAAGGTACTGACTCAGAAGTTACTTTACATTGTCAATATTCAATCATAAAAGCAGAAAGTCATGGTGAGAATAAACAATGATCAGGTATGCTTTCCTGGACAATATGGAAAGGAAATGATTTCAAGAAAGGGGTTGGACCTAAGGGACATAGGTCCAGGTGAGGTGACAAAGGGCTGGTGCTTTGCATCTTATCAGCTGAAGTACTCGTTTATAAGAAGGAAAGGAAGGCAACTTTTCCACTTCAACAATTAAGTACAAAACAGCAACAACAAAAAGACTAAAAAAAATTTAATTAACCAAACACTGATACTGGAGTATTGCTTTTGATTAAAACACAGCAGATAGCCTTTTCATTATATGATTAAGATCTTTTGTTTTTTACTTATTATATAATACCTATAACAATATGTAGAGGTAGAAGTTCAGTGATTTCTATTTCTGTGACAATGTAAGTGATTTTTTTTTATAAATTAAAAAAATAATACTTAAAAGAAATACTTTTTTAGGGAGAACAACATGCAAATTTTATGAATTGGGAATGCAGTGTAAAGGCCAAGAAAACTTGCTATTATGTGTAAAAATGTTATTTCATAGTTATTGTGTTATCTATCTATAAAATGATTTAAGACAGGCAAGAAAATATATATATTAAATGGAAGAATTTCCTTGTATCTAGAGAAGAAACTAGGGACATATATGTTTATCTCTATTATTGTATTATATTTCAAAATTATTATTATATTGTCATTCTTTAGGCATCCTGGCTTAATAAATGACAAATGTATATCTGGCTTTGTATCTCCATCAGGGCCAATTCTTCAAGATAGCGTGTTTATTCTGAAAAAATAAACTTGTAAACCTGTACAGACACATTTACCAAGTATATCAACTTTTAGTGATAATACTAACGGGCCAGAAACTGTTATAAGCAGTTTCTATGTATTAATACATTATACAAACCTTCACATAGATTCCATTATTATTCAATTTATAGATGAGGAATATAAAAGAACTATCAAATAACTTGCTGAAAATTGTACAATAAGCAAGAAACTCGGCTGGCATTCACATGTAATAGGAATATATTGTGAAGGTGCCAACACGGTCAGATGCTTCAGATAGTCCATTTTTAACAAGTCTAAAAATTGTCAGTTGGCTTTTCCTATTAGCTTCAGTGGGATGAAGTAGTTAAAGCCAGATTTGGATGGGTTAGGGAATGAAATAAGAATGTGAATACATTTATTTTAGTAAAGTGACAGATAATAATAAAATTTATTGATTGCTAAGGATATCAGTCCCTGCCTGGAAAGGAAGTGGGGGCTGGATCAGAAGTTTTCAAGTGGAAATAAGACCTTTTTGAACTTAAAAGGCAAGTAGGAACTTTTCTAAAAGATGAAAGGCTGGAGGCTGGGGCCAGTCTAGGCCAAGGGAGTGGGATGAGCAGACGGGTTTAGGGTGGAAGGGGAAGAAGGGAAGGATGAGGGTGGAGATCCAGGAAAGGCTAAGATTAGGGAGGCCTTGGATAGTCTGCCAAAAAGCTTTATCTTTATCCTCTATATAATAGGAGGCTTTTCTTGATTTGAAGCAGAGGTACAATATGTTTGGTTTCAAGTTTTACATAAATCACTTTGGCAGCTTAGAGGAGAATGTATTTGAGAAGGGGAGAATTGGTATTAGAAGATGGCTACAATGATCTAGGAAAAAGAATATATGATTTTAAGGGGTTTTTGGGAAAAGCAGACATAAGTACAAACATGTAAAAGGTGAAAACAGTAAGTCTTGGTTATTATTTGGAGAAGAGTAAAGGAGGAATCATCTCCAGGTTTTTTTGCCTGGATTGTGGGTGCACATTGGCATAAAAAATAAGATAGAAAGCACAACGGGAAGTGCAATATGATGCAATGAATTCTAGGCAAGTTGAATTTGAGGTTCCTGTGGGACATATGGTAAAGATATGAGGCAGAAAATAGGATGCATTGGAATAGGCCAGGAAGGATGGGCTGAAAAGACTTGTTTGGCTGTAAACAGTCTATGGATTCCAGGTAGAACAGCAGATTAGAATTTCAGAGTTGTGAGAATGGATATGAATACTCAGCAAGAGATGATTCAAAACAGAAGTCAGCTTAGGGATAACTCAAGAGAACAGTAACATTTAACCTTCAGAAAGAGAAAGAAAAGTCCAGGGGAAATAAACTATAAACCAAAGGTAAGGTATAGAAGATCCAAGGGAAGAATTTTAATAAGGAAGGGGAAACTCATTTGAAATACAAACTCTAAGTAAGATAAGAAACTGGCTTCAGCAATGAGACTGTTGAGTCTGGTTAATGGTTTGCTTCCTGGTGCAGTTACTCTGTGTAGACACAGAAGCCAGATCATAGCTGCCTGAAGAGGGCATGGAACCCTTGGGATGCAAGAACCCCACATTTCAGAATTCCACATTTCCCTCAATGTTTCTCACCTTCATCCTACCAGGCAGATGACTGTCTCTGGTTTCATGGTGGAACAGAGGTTCATGATTTGTATCATTATTCGTAGCAGTTTCACAACCAAAGCTTTATAACTTAGGCCTTCCCTGGTGGCTTGGATGGTAAAGAATCCGCTGGCAATGTGGGAGACCTGGATTCCATCCCTGGGTTGGGAAGATTGCTTGGAGGAGGACATGGCAACCCACTCCAGTATTCCCGCCTGGAGAATCCCCTTGGACAGAGGAGCCTGGTCGACTACAGTCCCTGAGGTTGCAAAGAGTTAGACATGACTGAGTGACTAAGTATAGCACAGCACAAGAAACATAACATTATATTATAAATGTAATGTGGTAATTTATCAGTTGGTAGTAAATTATGATATTCTTAGAAATAGTTATACTTTAATACAAAATTGTGCATAGAATCTTGCTCTATAATTTCTACCACTAGGAGGAAAAAAAGTTAGACCTTATACTTAATTGTTGGGCTGTTTATTAATATACAATATATAAAGTGAAAGTGAAGTCACTCAGTCGTGTCCGACTCTTTGCGACCCCATGGACTGTAGCCTATCAGGCTCCTCCATCCATGGGATTCTCCAGGCAGGAATACTGGAGTGGGTTGCCATTTCCTTCTCCAGGAGATCTTCCCAACCCAGGGATTGAACCCGGGTCTCCCACATTGTAGGCAGACACTTAACCGTCTGAGCCACCAGGGAAGTCCATCCAATATATAAAGATATTATAAAATAATTTCTACTGTTTAAAAAAGGCAGGCTTATAATTTTTTTTTACTTCTTTACAATTTAAAGGAGGTGATTATGCCAGGCTCTACAATTTTTATTGTCTTAGAAAACCAAATCTGTGCAATTGTCATTATTTCATTCAATAACTGTCCACCTTTATTTTATAATCTGTGAATGTGATTATTTGCATACTCTGATAAGCATTATGAACATCTAAAGGAGAAATAAAAATCTTTCAAGGATGATTTTCATGGTTCCTATTAGGAAAATTTCCAGTTCAAAATCCAGTCTTCTTGGATCTTTAGAGACTGAAAGTCCAGGGGTACAAAGTCATTAGAATGTCTTACCTAGTAAGAGCTCTGTGTTATATAACATCAATTTCCTTTTTCAAGAAGGCCCTGAAGAATGTTTAGTCCCTGCCATCATTTTTAATAATTAGTAAACTCAATGCAAGGACATACATCTTCAAGAAAAGAGGAAAAATATAAAACCAAGGTCGTTATTTTAGCTAGAATTTCCTATTTGATGAAAACATTTAGAAATTATAAATAATTGTATCATGGCTTTAAAATTTACAAACATTTTGAAGATCATCCTTAAGAACAGTAGAGGACCTACTGATACTACAAGATTATGTAATATTGCAACGTGTCACTAAACTAAAGAATTATATTTCAAGAAGTTTTCTATTTTTTCAGTCAATAGAGTGTTAGGATGGGCTCATCTGTGCATTTTAAATAGATTTGTTAGGAATAAGTGCCCATTTGTATATTTTCTCAAAGAAAAATTAAATTGGCTTTAGGTGTTGAATTATTTAAAAATTTTATTTTTAGCCGTAGTGTGAATTAGTGCCTATTTTTATACAAAAATTTCAAGGAGTTCTTTAAGAAAATAGGAAATTAGACCTTATGCCAGGATTCTGACTTTACTACTACTTGATTTCAAATTTGGGGACAAGACATACCTGAAATAAGAAATAGGGTGAGGAATATTCATTTGCTTCAATGGCTGTGAGAAACATGCTCACTAAGCTCTCTGAGTTTTTATCTGATTCACAGGAAGAAGGGTGGTGGAAAAGGAGCAGGTGCAGAGGTGAGATCTTGGGTGGAATCCTGGGGCAGAGCTCCTGGACTGATAAGGTCTAGGGCTGTGGGAATCGCCTCTGTGCTGTACTACAGGCCTGAAAAGCTTCCTCCTTGGGCGGAATGGATGGAATGTGGATTCTCCACTTTACCTTAGGCTGTGAAGCTGCAGGGAGCTCTTCACCATTTTGAAGACCTCAGCCTGCTGAAGGCATTCGGGACTCATGGGGAGAGGGTCCAGGATTCCTCCACAAATCATAGTGAAGACTGCACTTTCATAACCTCAGTGATCACATAATCTTGGCATTATTTCAATATATACTTTAAAATGAAAGCAAACAAGTTGAGAAATGGAGAGGAGGTAAAAGAGTACATTATCTAAAACTCCATATTACAGACTTGGCATAGCCAGGTCTTTGAATCAGATATGGTGTTGCACAAAATTGTGGTGTAATCCTTCAGCATATAAATAATATAAGCGTGTGTGCTGCTGCTGCTGCTAAGTCGCTTCAGTCGTGTCCGACTCTGTGCGACCCCATAAACGGCAGCCCACCAGGCTCCTCCGTCCGTCGGATTCTCCAGGCAGGACCACTGGAGTGGATTGCCATTTTCTTCTCCAATGCATGAAAGTTTAAAGTGAAAGGGAAGTCGCTCAGTCGTGTCCGACTCTTACCGACCCCACAGACTGCAGCCCACCAGGCTCCTCCGTCCATGGGAGTTTCCAGGCAAGAGTGCTGGAGTGGGTTGCCAGTGCCTTCTCCGAAGCATGTGTACATATACCTAATTATTTGGAATGAAGAAAACAGACTTAAAAGCATTACAGAATCACAGGATTGGCATGCGTTGGGTACTTAATGAGCTGCATAAAGATGATAATTTTACATCTTTAGGCTTCAGTTTATCTGAAAAATAAAGAGTTTTGACTAGCTATCTAAAATCCTGTTATCTCAAGTTCTTGATTTTAAAATTTTAAAAATTGGTCTGTTTTAAATATTGCTTGATTCATAAATTGTCTTTTTAATTTTAATTTTTTCCAAGTAGAAAATCATTTGTGCTTAATGAAAAACAAAAATCAGAGAGCTATTTAAAAATTAAGAAAACCTATAAACTCATCACCCTGAGAAATCTAAAATACATGTTTTTGTGTTTCTAAGTACAAACTTCTTATAAAAGATATATATAAAATTATAATAAATTGGGATTATACAGCACACAAAATGTGCTTTTCTACTATTCCTTTTTGTCTTAAAATATATTGTGTATGTTTTCAATGACTATATTAGTTCTCTTTATTTTTAATAGTTGCATATTCTATTGTGTGTACATTTTCTATATATGTACCATCATTCATTTAAGAAATCATCTTCATGCTAATCATTTATATACTGATAGCAGTCAACATCATCTATTGAACAACTGCTTCTTTCTGCTATTTATTTTTATGTGTCAATAGGTATATATACACTTTGAATATTTCCCTATGATAAATTTCAAGTAGAACTGTTATATCAGTGAGAGTGTGCTATAATTTGTTCTATAAAATGTGCTATATTTGATAGTTATTTTTTAAAGACCTCTTTGAAAAAAAATTGTACAATATATAAAAATCATAATTAGTCATGATTTTGGTTAACGTCTTGAACTTTCATTAAGTGATTTTTCTATGAATATATTTTATAATATGGCTGAATTTAAATACTTGACAAGAATACATTCTGAAAGTAACAGTATGTTTTCACCTCTACAGAGGTTTGGAGAATGGAATAACTACCAAAACCCAAGCTATAAATTCTCTGGCCCTGGGCTTCTCACAGTTAAATTAGCAGAGAGACATGCACTGAGCAGGCCCTTCATTCTGGACACTAGTTGCAGTTGGCCATGAAGAGCTCTGGGTTGCTGCCTCTGTGTGTGTGTGTGTGTGTGTGTGTGTGTGTGTGTGTGTGAGTATGTGTGTGTGTGATAGTTGCTCAGTTGTGTTCAACTGTTTGCAACTCCATGGACTGTAGACAGCTAGACTCCTCTGTCCATGGAATTCTCCAGGCAAGAATATTGGAGTTGCCATTCCCTTCTCCAAGGGATCTTCCTGACCCAGGGATCAAACTTGGGCTCCTGTACCAGAGAAGCTCCTGCTGCCCGTCTGAGCCCATGTGAATTTGCTTCTCTTTCTTTTCACAAGGTGTAAGTGACTCTAGACCACTTTAATAGCCTAAAGTTGTAGAATCCATCTAATTATTTTATAATTCTGATTTGTACCAACCTAGAAATGTCTACTTAGCTACAAATGAGTCAAAAGTACTATTTTTAAACAAACTTTTATGAGACATAATGCTCTGTACCTTAAATGCATTTTCATTAATCCACAGGAAGAAAAAAATGAGTGCTGTAATTTAGGTCTATCATACCTGTGTAAAGGTGAGGCAATTAAAGCATCAGTTCAGTTCAGTCACTCAGCCGTGTCCCACTCCTTTCAACCTCTCAGCACGCCAGGCCTCCCTCTCCATCACCAATACCTAGAGTTTACACAAACTCAAGTCCATTGAGTCGGTGATGTCATCCAACCATCTCATCCTCTGTCGTCTCCTTCTCCTCCTGTCTTCAATCTTTCCCCAGCATCAGGGTCTTTTCAAATGAGTCAGCTCTTTGCATCAGATGGCCAGAGTATTGGAGTTTCAGCTTCAGCATCAGTCCTTCCAATGAACACTCAGGACTGCTCTCCTTTAGGATGGACTGGTTGGATCTCCTTGCAGTGCAAGGGACTCTCAAGAGTCTTCTCCAACACCACAGTTCAAAAGCATCAATTCTTTGGCACAGGATTGTTAAATAACATTCCCAGGTCAAAAAGTAGTACATAGAGAACTGAAACTAGGTTTGAAGCACTTCCATTCTTTATCCCATTATTTTTCTTAGATCATGTTTTATTTTTAGCAGATTTACTGAGCATCATAAATTCATCTCAACACAAACACTGAAGCTCATCATTTTGCCACAGGAGAGAAAATAGTTACATTCTTGCACTTCACATGTTTGTTTCTGTCTTCCACTTGCCCTTGCTAAAAAACAAGTTTTGGTGTAAATTCTGTTTCCTACCCTTCTAGCAAACTAGGATGGATAAGTTGCTCTAACTTGTTATTTTTCCCCTTCCCCAGTTCCCTGCTTTCTCAAATAAAGTAACATTATCTATCTCACTCTTATTCAGTTATGTGGAGTTTGGGGAGTTTTTTTTGGGGGGGGAGTGGAATTTTTTTTTCTTTACTATTTTATTTTATAAATTAAATAACTTTATTTTATTTACTATTTTATTTTATATATTAAAATTTATAAAAAGTTTTTTCTTACTATTTATGTAACCAATAAGCCCTTTCTCCTAAGAACACAAAGTATATCTCAACATTGTTAGTGATCAGTAACATTTTTCTTAAAGCTGATTGGAGATTTGAGGAACTATTAAATAAGATTTTACTTTTGTTTTATAAAAGAGGCACATATAAAAAAATATCTTCCATCATGTAAATCTTAGTAATATTTATGGAGCCTGTATAACCTCTCTATGACATATGGATTAATTTTCCCTCTTTAAGTAGTTAAGAGAAATGGAATCACAGAAGTATATTATATGACTGCCCCAAGGTTATTTAGAACACCAGCTGCAAAATTGCAGAGTTTTGTTCAAATCAGCTTCAATTAAAACAAGGGAGTACTTTTTAAAAAATGAAGCTGCAGAAGCTTTAAAGAAAACCAGCGGAACAGCTTAAAACTGCGAAATATATGCTAAACAACCAATGAGGCTGTTTTATTTTCAACCAAGGGCAGGTAGATATCTAAAAGCATTTTGAGTTTTTAGGTAAATAAGATTCACACAAGGGATTACATCTATTTAGTCCTGTTCAGTGTTATGGAGCAAGTACAATAAAGAAAGTATAACAGAGAAAGACTTTGAGAAATCTTGAGTAAGCCATTTTGATCTTTTTATCTTGATTGCTCTTTATCTCCTGGTAGTTTACTTCTCAGTTTTAGTGTAGGGTTAAAAAAGTTGGTTAACCTTTACTTTGTGCTCGTCTGCTTGTTGAAATGATGATTCTGTGTCTGTAATATTCATTCCACAGTGTACTGTGTATACTCTTTGTTTAAATGGTTAGTGCCAGAAATATTTAAGAAGCTTTCTTTACCTAAAGTAAACATTTTGAAGAAACACTAAGGAGTTAGAGAGATGATGAGTGGTGTGTTTTGTGTTAAGCATAACTGTGGCTCACAGGGTGAAATCTTTGCTACTATTGTAAAAAATAGTCTCAATTCCTTTTCATTAAAGCAAATAATTTGGTTGCCTGAAAGTCTAAGATACACATATTATCCAAACAGAAATTCAAGAGCTGAGCTATGTGTGGTATTTGTTACTTGAATTCCCATACTTTTTGGTGCTAGAGTGTTAGCTGGCAGGTAAATTGCAAAACAAAATTAAATACAAAATAAATAAAATACAAAAATAAAACAAAATTGGTCATAAGTTGAAATATTTACAAGTTGATATAATACTAAAAAATATTTACGAAATTTATTTAGTATAGAAGAGAAATCAGTCTCATTCTGAGAAATTAACACATGTAACTGATTCTTCCATTAAAACCTGATCCCTGGGATTTCTCTGGCAGTTCAGTGGTTAAGACTCTGCTTCCACTGGAAGGGGCACAGGTTCAATTTCTGATCCTTGGTTGGGAAACTAAGATCCCACATGCCAGGTGGTTGCATGGCCAAAAAACAGACAAATGAGAAAACCTGATTCTTTAATGTGACACATTAATATTTGAGAAGTCTTTTGAGTAAAGACTGGAAAAGAAATATGTCATACATTCAGATACTTGAGATCAAGAACCAAATTAATTTAAACAATGTTTTTTAAAAAAGATCTCTATGTATGTACATATATATGTGTGTGTGTACACATACAAAGAAAAAATATATATACATATTAGTACAAAGGTTGATGTAATCATCTTAAGCATTAATTCATTTTAGAGAAACTTGTCCTAAAACTCATACTTTCTTGACCCTCATTTCATAGCAGTGATCACTATGAAATTCTGGAAACAAAAAAGAACATGTTAAAAGTCAGTTTTATACAATGGAGTTTCTCAAGAAATCTGGTAGCTCCATAATTTTAGAGATCAAAATTTATATAATATATATTGACAGGTGTGTATGCACATTTAGAGAGAATTCACTTGTACATTATTAAGTTTATATACGAACACTTCTATAGCTTATGATTAGATCTGGTAACTTTAGGGTCTATTGAATCTAAAGAAAATAGCTGCTTTAAAAAAAGTCCTTTATATGCAGAGGATATGGCATTCATATTAAAAAAATTATAAATATGTAATTTTGGATCTTAACATTTGTAAGTTGGAAATTAGTGTTAGGCTTCATAAATGTCAGGTAAAAGTAAATTTTGATCTATATTATTATCACTTACCATAGCAACAACTTTCAGTATATTCTTTTCCAAAGGAAATAAAGGCAAATATATGATTTCTATGAAAGATTAATAGTAGTTAGTATAAAAATATTAACTCTATTACTTTATAAAAATCCAAAACCTCATTGATTATAAGTTAAAATTACAGACAGCAAAAAATAACATTTCTGGTAATAATATGATGATTTCTAACTATAGCATAAAATTACCAATTCCCATATGGCTACAAAATTTCACTCCATCACATGTTCCATATATATATGTATGGAATATATATATATATATATATATGTGACTATAATGAATTGACTATTTTTTTTTTTTGAATTGACTATTTATTGCCAGGCTTCTGACACTATTAAGATAGAAATAAATGGGGAATTCTTAATGCCCAGATTTTCACTCAGCAAATACATGTGAATAGAAATTACTCAATTATCTTAATGCTAATCTCAATGTAAAATAAATGGTATTTTAGACCTAATTTTTTCTTAGGAGACTATATCTTGAAAATTTCAATTATCCTGATTATAAAAGATAATTTAATTCCATCATTAGTTTAATATTATATCCATCAAGTATTTTTAGACATCTATTACTTGAAGCTCTCTGTACAAATGAATGTTACAAAGAGTCAGAAGGTGTGGGTTTCAGCCTTAGTTCTGCCACTTAGTTATTATGCTACCTCTACTCTTTCTCTACTTCAATGCTTTCATTTGTGTAAAAGATAGATTGGAGTAAGTAATTTCTCAAGTTCCAGCTACCTCTAAAAACTGTCTACAAATGAGATGTGGTTTCTACTTTTAAGGAGTTTATAGTATTGTAGGAGAACACAGAGTAGTAGAATGTTTCTAGAGTTCTAATCATAGGAAGGAGAAAAATCTTTTCCTTTTATCCTTCTAGGTTCTTGATTAAGATACCACACCCCATAATCAAAAAGAGGTTAATGGGAGAAAAACAAACAAGATTAATAACATACATAGCTCCTGTATACATAGGAGAGATCTGCTGTCTCTTTAGTCATTAAGTAATGTTCCACTCTTTGCAACCCAATGGGCTATAGCCTGCCAGGCTGCTCTGTCCATGGGACTTTCCAGGAAAGAATACTGGAGGGGTTGCCATTTCCTTCTCCAGGGGATCTTCCTGACCCAGGATCAAATCCAGGTCTTCCGCACTGGCAGGTGGGTTCTTTACCCTTTCCCAGGAAACTGGAGGAGAAAGCATATAAAACTGAATCTGAAAAGTAATAGGAAATAATATTTTAAACAAAGACACAGGAATAAATTATTTTAGGTGAACTGAAAGCAATGGAAGAAGGAATAAAATTTGGAAAGCTTTTACAACTTTTGGTTTCATGACCCTTAGTGTCTCAGTAATTTTTTTCACATAAGCTGCAGGTCAAAAGATACGATGGATCCATTTGTTAGCCAGTTTGTTGTTGTTGTTTTTCAGTTATTAAGTCGTGTCCCACTGTTTGCAACTCCAGGACTGTAGCTCACCAGGATTTCCTGTCCTTCATTATCTCCCAGAGTTTGTTCAGATTCATGTCCATAAAGTTGGTGATGCTATTTAACCATCTCATCCTCTGTTGCCTTCTTCTCCTTTTGCCCACAGTTTTTCCCAGCATAAGGGTCTTTTCTAATGAGTCAGCTTATATATCAAGTGGCCAAAGTATCGGACCTTCAACTTTAGCATCAGTCTTTCCAATAAATATTCAGGGTTTATTTTCTTTAGAATTGACTGGTTTGATCTCCTTGCTGTCCAAGAGATTCTCAAGAGTTTTCTCCAGCACCACAGTCTGAAGGGATCAGTTCTTCAGTGTTCAGCTTTCTATTGATCCAACTCTCACATCCACACATGACTACTAGAAAAATCATAGCTTTGACTAAACTGATCTTTGTCAGTATATGCTGTGTAGGCTGGTCAGAGATTCTTCCAAGGAGCAAGTGTCTTTTCATTTCATGGCTGCAGTCAACATCTGCAGTGATTTTGGAGCCCAAGAAAATAAAATCTGTCACTGTTTCCACTTTTTCCCCATCTATTTGCCGTGAAGTGATGGGACTGGATGCTATGATCTTTGTTTTTTTTTAATACTGAGTTTTTAGCCAGCTTTCTCACTCTCCTCTTTTACCCTCAAGAGACTCTTTAGTCCATCTTTAATTTCTGCCATTGAGTGCTGTCATCTGCATATCTGAGTTATTGATATTCCTCTCAGTGATCTTGATTCCAGCTTGTGATTCATCCAGCCTGGCATTTCACATGATGTACTAAGTTATATAAGCAGGGTGACAATTTACAGCCTTGTTGTTCTCCTTCCCAACTTCAAATCAGTCAGTTGTTCCATGTAAGGTTCTAAGTGTTGCTTCTTGACCCACATACCATTTTCTCAGGAGACAGGTAATACGATCTGGTATTCCCATCTTTTTAAGAATTTTCCGGTTTGTTGTGATCCACACAGTCAAAGGCTTTAGTGTAATCAATGAGCAGAAGTAGATTTTTTAAAAAAATACCCTTGCTTTCTCTCTGATCCAACAAATGTTGGCAATTTGATCTCTGATTCCTCTGACTTCTAAACCCAGTTTGTACATCTGGAATTTCTCAGTTCACCTACTGTTCAAGCCTAACTTGAAGGATTTTGAGCATTACCAAATAAGCACACTTGTAGAATAATTTGTACATTCTTTGGCACTGCCCTTCTTTGTGATTGGAATGAAAACTGATTTTTTCTAGTCCTGTAGTTACTGCTGAGTTTTCCAAATTTGCTGAACATATTGAGTGAAGCCCTTTAACAGCATCATCTTTTAAGATTTGAAATAGCTCCACTGGAATTCCATCACCTCCACTAGCCGTGTGTGTGGTAATGCCTCCTAAGGTCCACTTAAGTTCAGACTCCAGGATGTCAGGCTCTAGGTGAGCCACCACACCATCATGGTTATCTGGGTCATTAAGATTTTTTGTATAGTTCTTCCGTGCATTCTGTGTATTTTGTATAGTTCTTCTGTGTATCTTAAAATCTCTTCAACTTCACTTAGGTCCTTACTGTTTCTGTCCTTTATCATGCCCATCCTTGCATGAAATGTTCCCTTGATATCTCCAATTTTCTTGAAAAGACCTCTAGTATTTCCCATTCTGTTGTTTCCCTCTACTTCTTTGCACTGTTCCTTTAAGAAGGTCTTCTTATTTCTCCTTGCTATTCTCTGGAACTCTGCATTCAGTTGGGTATATCTTTCTCTTTCTTCCTTGCTTTTTGCTTCTCTTCTTTCCTCAGCTATCGGTAAATCCTTCTCAGACAACCACTTTGCCTTTTGCATTTCTTTTTCTTAGGGATAGTTTTGGTCATTGCCTCCTGTACAGTGTTACAAACCTCTGTCCATAGTTCTTCAGGCACTCTGTCTACCAGATTTAATCTCTTGAATCTATTCACCACCTCCACTGTATAATCATAAAGGACTTGATTTAGGTCATACCTCAGTGGCCTAGTTTTTTCCTTACTATCTTCAATTTAAGCCTGAATCTTGCAATAAGGAGCTGATGATCTTGGGTATAGTCAACTCCAGGTCTTATTTTTGCTGACTGTGTAGAGTTTCTCCATCTTCAGCTTCAGAAAGTATAATTAGTCTGATTTCAATATTGACCATTTTGGTGATGTCCATGTGTAGAATCATCTGTTGTGTTTTGGAAAAGGGTGTTTACTATGACCAGTGTATTCTCTTGACAAAACCCTGTTAGCCTTTGCCCTGCTTCATTTTGTACTCCAAGGCCAAATTTGCCTGTTACTCTAGGTATCTCTTGACTTCCTACTTTTGTGTTCCAATCCCCTATGATAGAAAGGTCATCTTTTTTTGGTGTTAGTTCTAAAAGATCCTGTAGATCTTCCTAGAACTGTTCACCTTCAGCTTCATCAGCATCAGTGGTTGGGGCATAGATTACTGTAGTTCAAGAAATTAGGTAGTTTAAGTCCAAACAAATTACAGTAGTAGTTCATACATTATGCAGCAAATATCATTGTATTTCTTTTGGATATGTAAAAGAGCTTACAGTGTCTCTGAGAATTTACTCCAGTTATAGTGTATTTGGTTATAGTGTACACAGGAAATGGCAGAAGAGTTTTTTACAGTGTGAACTGTATGTAAACACTGTGAAATCTTAATAGAAGCAGGGCTATGTGGTCCAGTCTATTTATGGACTACCATGTAAACAAATCTAAAAATAGAATTAAAAAATTTCCAGTACATTGTCCTCCTTTATCCTAGGTTTCACTTGCTATGGTTTTAGTTCTACATGGTCAACCATTGTCCAAAAATATTAAATGAGATGTTTTAGAGATAAATAATTCATAAATTCTAAATTATGCACCATTCTGAGTTGGGTGAATGAAATATCTCCCTATACTGCTCATCCTACTCAGGACCTGAATCATCTTTCTCCATCATATCCACACTGTTTATGTGTCTACCTATTAGTATATATAGAATTCAGTACTATCCTCAATTTGAGGCATCCACTGAGGGGTCATGCAATGTATTTCCCTCAGATAAGGGTGCATTACTGTATTTAATTCCATCTTCTAAAGAAAGAACAACAGATTCAATTCATTACTTACAGCAGTACTTCTCTGAACCTTCTCCCCACCCTTTGCCCCCACAATGCTCCCAGCTTTCTTCCCTTTAATCTTTCATGCTAAATCCTTCCCTACTTTCTCTGAACTAGTTGAGTGGTCTATCTCAACTACTCTCCACATTCTGAATTACAGAAACTCCTGGAATTGCTTGGCAAAGCCATTGAAGACAGAAGAATCATAGCAGAATCATGATAAGCAGAAATCATAGTCATGTTAGTGTGGAAGTGAGTGAAATACAGGTCTTATGTACATGTTAAATAGATCCTATTTCAGTTATAGATTCTCCCATCTCATGAACCTCCATAAGAGGCCTCCAATTTCAGTTTACTCTGTCTAGGTACTCTATTTATGGTCTAATCCCATTCTATTTTTTCGTGTTTAATGTGATGCCTCTGGAGGTTTTTATTTGGTCTAAAAATTTCTTTCTTACAAATCTAATTGGAGAGAAATGTGGGGGCAAGGGGAACAGAATTTGCTACCCCCAGATTATGTCTATTCAGCATAAGGTTTATTTTAGACTAGTTATTTTTAAGAAACTGCAGACACGGGAGAAGTGCTGAAAATTGGGTTAAAAGTATGAAAAATTTTATTTGTAAGATCTATTTACATTTGTAAGATAAATCTTCCTTTGTGAGAATGTCTCCCCCTCTATTTCAGGAAGAGGAAGAAAATCAAATCTCTAGAAACTTATCAATAAAGAAAGCTTGGACTTAAATCTGCATGACAATTATACACTTGTTTACTATGCTTTTCCTGGTAACCTCCCACAACTGGCCTTTCCTCCCTCTAACATCTTTCTTTTGTTTTTAGCTGAAGATGTTGTTTAAGGTGGTGGCTTGGACCATTCAGAGTTACTCAATTTTTCTGGTCTCTCCATGTATGCAAGAGGTATACACATCATTAAACTAGTTCACTTTTTCTTATCAATCTCTTTTACGACATGTGGGTCTTAGTCAAGAAACTAGAAGTATAGAGCTAAAGTTATTTTTCTTCCCATTCAGGGCTTCCTGGAAAATAAACATCCCCGTGTTAGAGTTCAGTACCTTCCTTTGTGGCTCAGATAGCAAAGAATCTGCCTGCAATGCAGGAGACTTGAGTTTGATCCATGTGTCAGAAAGATCCCCTGGAGAAGGGAATGGCAACCCACTCCAGTATTCCTCCCTGGAAAGTCCCATGGACAGAGGAGTCTGGCGGGCTACCGTCCATGAGATCGCGAAGAGTTGTATATGACTGAGCAACTAATACTAATGTTAGAGTTCAAATATCATTTTCTTTTTCCTTCAATGCCTATCTTAGCAGAATGAGAAAAATAATGTATACTCTGAATTCTTTTCCTCATAAAGTGAAATTAACATAAGATATCCCTTGAGGTCACAAATAAGGAAATGCTAAGCCCACTCAGAGCTTTCAGCTCTCTAAGGATAAACACTGGATTTGGCCTACACTAATTATTTATAAAGTGCCAGAAGATGAGAGCACAATTGCTAAGAGAACCCCACCTGTTATACTCTTCATCACATTGTAACTAAATGAGTGGGAAGAGCCTCCCACTTTAGCTCTTGACTTTCTTAGAGAGGGATGGGAAGAGGCAGGAAGAGAGTTCTCTTGAACATGATGCAGAATATATTTAACTCCAGTCCCCAGGACCTTGCTTATAGAACTATTATTGAAGCATCTATTATCACTGCCCAGACTACCAGGAAGGCAGGTCTTAGCTCCACTGTTCAGCCTTGATCAGGGAGCAGCATCATGGTAGTAACTCTTTTTTAGTCCTTGTTGGGCTGCCCCTGTAGGCCTGCAAGCCTTGTAGTTGTCCAACCAGGAGACTGAAGAAAGAGCCCAAACACAGTGACAGAGACACCAGTGGTTTATAGGATAGGGTACCTTACATGTCTGAAGCAAAAGGTCCTGGAGTGATATGAAGGGCAGGACATGAAAGCCATTGTTACTACTCATGGGAGAGGGAGGCTACCATTTATAGGGAGAATTAACATCAGGTTGGCCCATCAGTTGCCAGTGAAAGCGGTAGCTGGGCAGGGGCAAGCAGTAGACAGTTATGGATTAAGCCCTATAACACACAGGACTGAATAGTCATGTAAGTGACTGGTTGAGCAGGACAGGTACAGAAAGGAAGAGAACAATCATCCTGAATGGCATAATTATATAATCATTAATTTCAACAGTGATAGGAATTCACAGTTCACTGGGTTTATACAGAGGACCCCTCTTCTGGTCATACCTTTAAAATCCTTTATAAGTTTAAATATCTTCAACCTCATTTGCAAATATTTCATGTCCAACTGATTCCTCCCAACTTTCTAGCTCCAAATTAGAACCAAATTAAACAATCGTTAGGCCCTCCTTCAGACATAGCTTTTATTAATCCTGCCACCTTTTAAATTTCTTCTTCCATTATTTCTTTACTTTCCTCCTATTACAGCTTAAATTTTAGACTCGATCCTTATCAGTTTTTGGTATGCACACTCAATTCTGTTGAACTTCTCCCTTCCAAGTGTTTGTTCAACCAAACTACAATAATGGTTAATTCCACCATTTGTCTAAGCTTAGCCAATATGCAATAAGTTGAACAAGGCTAGGGAAGAACACACAATCAGACTTTGAGTTTTCACTTGAAGCTCATGCCAAGAACATGGAAGCTACCTGATGATCATGTTTTATTTCTCCAGTACATTCACTCTACCAGTCTCCTGGATCAGTGGTTTACAAAGTTTGGTCCACAGTCTCCTAGAAGCCTCCATGACCTTTTCAGGAGGGTTGAGAAATCAAAACTCTTCTCAATATTGACATGTTGTTTGTCTGTTTTACCATGTTCTGGACATTAGCTCCAAAGATACAAAAGCAATAGAGGGTAAAATTGTTGGTGTCTTTGCATAGCTAAGGTACTGGCACCAAACTATTGTAGAAGTCGTCAACAAGCACTTTCAGTTAAAAGAAAAAGTCAGTTTCTTAAATGACATTTAAGTATGTCCTACAAGAAACAGTAAAAATATCATAATTACATGTAATATTAAATCTCAACTCTTGTGTGTCATTTTTAATATTCTGTGTGACACAAAGTATTACTATTGCTTACTAAAATATGATAGTTGTCCCCAGAAAAAGCATTCATGCTTTTTTCATGGAATACACTTTTTATTTGAAAGAACAACTGACAAATTGTTGTGATCCTTAACTGAGTGTCTGGCAGACATTTTCTCCCAAATGAAGAAAGTGAGTCATTTCAAGAAAAACAATGGACAATTTGTTGCCAGTGATAAATTTTGAGCTTTCAAGTGAAAATTATGATTATAAAGGATTTGTATTTATCATCTTGTGCTTCCTGATACTTAAGGTATTTTTGTTTTTGATAAAATGGACATGATACAAACAAAAGTCCTATTTTAAAATTTATCAACATTTGGAATATTTGCATAGCACAATGAACTGGTATTTTCCAAATGACCAAAACATGGCATTATAAGATCTTCCATGAATATAACATCCAATCAAAGTGCAAGGTCAACCAATGGACTTAACATAACCGAGCATAAAATGTTGGTTGATACGGCTTCATATTCCTTACTACAACCAATGTTAAAAAGACTGGAGTTAATTGACCTCTGGTGTAGTGACAAAGAAGCACCTATCTGCCATTAGTTATCTTGAAAAGTAACTTCTCCCTTTCTAATCACATACCTGTGGGAAGCCAGACAAATCCACTCTTCTCTCTGTGACATAACTGAGAGCCCAGCAAGTTGTAGTCACCATTTTCTTGCAGGGAGTTCTCTCTTCTTGATCTAGTTTATGTTTGCCTCTTAAAAAAAAATCTGTATCTGTTGGTGCAGGTACCTCTGCTTGCTTTTTCATGGCCATGTGTCCCTGCTTTGGGCTTTCTCTTGATAGACTCAACACAAAGACCAGAGTGATTTTGTAAAATATACAAGTTAAATTATGTCATGCTCTGCTTTAATCCTTCAGTGTTTCCCAAGCTGATTACTCTAAGAGATCAAGTATTTACCGTGACCTAGATGTTACACACACAGGATGTGCCTCCCTGTTACCTTTCTGATTTCATCTCCTGTTGGACTCCCCTTTGCCCTCATACAGCAAATGCACTGAAATCCTTGGTTTTTGAATACTTAGGCTTTTGCTTCAAGATCTTTGTCTGTTCTCCACCCTCTCTTGAAATGCTCCGCCTGCCTATTTCCACACAGCTGTTCTCTCACTCTTTCAGGACTTCACTCAGATAGAACCTCAGTGGGAACATATGTGACTACTCTTTTTAAAACTGTAGCTGTCTCTATCGCATCATTTACTATTCCTGTTCACAGATGTATTTTTTTCCCTTAGAATTTACTAACATCTAGAAGGAAATGGCGACCCACTCCAGTATTCTTGTGTGGAGAATCCCAGGGACAGGGGAGCCTGGTGGGCTGCCGTCTATGGGGTCGCACAGAGTTGGACACGACTGAAGCAACTCAGCAGCAGCAGGATACTATATCATCTGTTTTAATTTTTATTGTAAGTTTCACCATTCTAGAATGCAAATTTCATGAGGCTAAAGATTTTTTATTTTCAATCATTGCTATAACACATTACCTAGAGTAGGGCCAGGCAATGAATGGAACTCAGGAATTGGGTGAAGTGAATAAACATCCATGAATAGAGTCTATTCTATATAGGCCCTGTGCCAGATTCTGGAGACCAAACAATGAATAGGACATAGAATCTAACTGAATCGCCAGTAGAATGAGGAAATGTTTAGGGGATATAGGGTATACTGTAGGAATATAATTAGATAAAATTGGTTTACTTTATGTGACATTTTTTTATTCAAAATTTCCCATTAATACTTATATATACTTTCTTAAATGACATCCAGTTTGACATAATATTTTTATGGTAAAGAACTCCATAATCGTATCTCTAACACAACAGTGTCTGATATATAGAATCACATTGAAGGCAATGGCACCCCACTCCAGTATTCTTGCCTGGGAAATCCCATGGGTGGAGGAGCCTGGTAGGCTGCAGTCCATGGGGTCGCTAAGAGTCGAACACGACTGAGCGACTTCACTTTCCCTTTTCACTTTCATGCATTGGAGAAGGAAATGGCAACCCATTCCAGGGTTCTTGCCTGGAGAATCCCAGGGATGGGGGAGCCTGGTGGGCTGCCGTCTATGGGGTCGCACAGAGTCGGACACGACTGAAGCGACTTAGTAGTAGTAGTAGTATAGAAGAGTGAACTGACATTAGTACTATTTCATTTAGAATTATAATGATATAAAGCAGCTATTTGAAGCAGAAAATGAGGCACTAAACCTTCAGCATTAACCAGCCTAGCCCAAGATAATGAAATGATCCTATCTGGAAACATAACTAGGTTAACACATTTAATCTTTCTTCTAACACATTACTCAAAATTATGTGTGAATTATATATGTAAAGCATAAATGACTTGGCTTAAGTATTTAAAATGCCATCCTTATTTTTTTTTAAGTGCAATATGCGAACTGTGGGAACTACCCTAGCTTTAATGGCATTGTGTATGCCGAAGTGAGGCTGCCTTATAATAAGGATTTGAGAGAACCATATCTGTATGTGACAATGAAAACAGTAATGTCTTTTACTAAATTCTTTTATCATGATAATAGGAGGATACTGCTTAATCTTGAAATGCATATGGATCAATCCAGGCAAAGAAATGTTAGAAAAGTGTCAAATGAACAAAATAAACTGAGGAATTTTCATCCTTGGCTAAAAGTCTATAGAGAACAGTCAACAAATTCTAAGGAAGTTAGTGATTTTCTGTTTCTTTTCATTTACATAATGCAATTCAAAATATGAAAATCTTTATAATTTTTTATATCTCCATGTAAAATAAATTTTTAACTCTCGTTTTAGTTCAGTATTTTACTTGAACTGTATATCTGTTCTTTGAATTTTTTCAATTAAATTTTTAAATATATGTATATGAGTTAAGTATTTAGTGTGTTCTTTCCTCTGGATTTTGAAAAAATTCTGAATTTCAATTTTAAATGTGCTTTTGGTTCACATTTGTAGTTCAACGGATTAAGTTCTGCTATTGATTATCTTCTAATTACAAATGTGTCTCCTATGTCAAAGCTATTACAGAAACAAATTGGAAAGTAGCCAGTATTCCATGAAAGCTTGAATTTTTAGGAAAGAAAAAGGAAAATGAATTACCAGTGGGACCTCTCATTTCTTCCTGCTGATTTCTCATTTTACCCATTGATGCTTGGAGGTTGCTGTATTGTTACTACATTTCAAGTGATTTCATCAGATTTATCTAAAGAGAATATATACTTGATAATGCATCCAATATGCATTTGATAATGAATCCAATATACACTTGATAATGAATCCACATGACTCCAATACGATAGTAAATAAATAATATAATATAAAAATCATCAATTTATAGTAAAATAAATAAAGCACTACCTAAATCTCAAACTTCTCTACTCTTGCACATGGCAGCTCCTGACTGGACTATCCATTCCCATCTCTCTTACATCCCTCTATCCCTTTTGTTTGATGTTTTCACTAAAGCCAAAAGGGAAATTTTATTGGAAGGATACTAGAGTATCTTACAAAATGCAGGACTGCTAGGCCTGGTGGCAGGCATGAAAAAGTCATCAGTAATCCAGTAGCATATGCTTCTCATTTCTTATCTTTGCTTTTCTCTGGGTATCATTTTCTTTTTATCCATCTTCCCAGTCTGGTTTTCTCATTCCCTACGTATAGATAAGAGAGAATGGCAGGCTCATAATTCCTGAATTTATATCCTTCAGTTCCAGTTATACCTATCTACACTGATTAAGTCCAAATTCCTAATTCCTAGGAGAGAAGATCTGGAACAGTTTGGATCAGGGGGTTGTTTATGGTCTAGTCAATTGCGGCCTACAAAAAGGATCTAATAATAACAATATGACTGTCAAGGGCAAATCCCTGGTGAAGAGTGTGAGGAAGGGGAGGGCAGTTCTCAGAATATATGGTAACTTTTACTTGGCTAACTTCTAATGCAACCATCAAGGCCTAATTCTTGTGTCTCTTTTCTGATAAAATTCTTCTACCCCTCCCCGCTTATTGCCTCCACATCGGGAAATGCATTCATAGTATTTAGCGCTATTAATACTTACACAGCTGTCGTCTTGTCCCTCTCACCCTCTGTACAGACACTTTGTTTTTAAATTTCATATCTCTAATCCTGCTTTGTATTAATTATTCCATGGTAAACACCTTGAATGGTCTGTTGAATAAATACATCATATATACATATAAATATACATATACATATATATATATACATATAAATATATCAAATAAAGATATATAAATATATTTGTACATATATACATATAAATATATCAAATAAAGATTCACACTGGAAAACAGTTACTAGCTTGCATTCCCAGAACCCACAGCAGTTTCATAAGAAACATAAATGATTTGGAAATGTATAGTGTCAAAGGTTTTTAAAGACATTGGATTCTATCCTCTCTCTTGTTTCAAAAGACAACTTTACTGAGATATAGTCGTCATGTATGGATTTGAGGGTTGGACCATAAAGAAGGTTGAGCACTGAAGACTTGATGCTTTTGAACTGTGGTGTTGGAGAGGACTCTTGAGAGTCTCTAGGACTACAAGGAGATCAAACCAGTCGATCCTAAAGGAAATCCATCCTGAATATTTATTGCAAGGACTGATGCTGAAGCTGAAGCTGTGGTATTTCAGCCACCTCGTGCGAAGAGCTGACTCATTAGAAAAGACCCTGAAGACTCATTAGAAAAGACCTAGGAAAGATTGAAGGCAGGAGGGTAAGGGGATTATAGAGGATGAGATGGTTGGAGGGCATCACCCACTCAATGGACAAGAGTTTGAGCAAGCTCCAGGAGGTGGTGAAGGATAGGGAGGCCTGATGTGCTGCAGTCCATGGGGTTGCAAAGAGTCAGACACAATTGGGCAACTGAACAACAACAATTGATAAACAATTTGTACATAACATAATTTACTCTTTCAAAGGGTATGAAAATTGAATTGAAAATGTTAGCCGTTCAGTTGTGTCCAACTCTTTGTCACGCCATGGGCTGTAGCCCTCCAGACTACTGTTTATAGGATTTCCCAGGCAAGAATACTGGAGTGGGCTGCCATTCCTTTTGCCAGGGGATCTTCCCGACCCAGGGATCAAGCCTGGGTATCCTGCATTGCAGGTAGATGCTTTAAAAGCCCTTTAAAGGTTATAATTCAATGATTTTTGTAAGTTCAGAGTTGTACCACCATCACCACAATTTTATAACATTTTCATCATCTTCTAAAGAAACCCTGTTCTCTTTAGCCATCACTTCTCATTTCCTTTCATTCTCATAGACCTAAAAAAACACCAATGTTCCTTCAGTCTTTATGAACTTAGCAATTTTGGAACTTTCATATAAGAGGAATAATAAAATACTTGATATTTTGTGACTGGTTACTTCCACATGACATAATGTTTCCAAGGTTTATGCATGTTTATAGAATGCATTAGTAATCATTCTTTTTATGCCTGAATCTTTTTCTATTATAAGCATATACCATATTTTATTTATTCATTCATCAGTTGATGGACATTTGGATTGTCTCTACCTTTGGCTATTATGAATGATGATGCTATGAATATTCAAGTGATTTTATGTTTCCTGGGAACCTGGAAGTGGATTGCTGGTTTCTGTGGTAATTCTATATTTAACTTTTTGAAGAATGCAAGACTGTTTGCCAAAGAGCTACACCATTGTATGAAAGGGTCTGAAGAGACATTTATCAAAGGAGGAAATACAAATTGCCAATAAGCACGTGAAAATGATTCAACATGATAATTCACTAGAGGAATGGAAATTAAAAACAAAATAAAATGCCACTTCACATAAACTAAGATGGTCATAATTAAAAAGGAAACATTATAAGGGTTGGCAAGGATAAAAGACTCTCTTTATTTTTATAAACACTCACTCTTGCATTGTACTCCACATTTTGTGCTACCCATGGTAATATTTATGAACTGAATCAATGATCAGTTCTCCATTGTACTGTTTTATTTATTATGATTTCTAAACTTTTGATATTAATTTTAAAAGAGTAATATAGGCTGATAAAATGGTAAAGAAATATAAACAATACAGTAAAATAATTTTTAAAAACTAAAATTGATTTTGAAGAAATGCCTATATTTGGTTTAAAAAATAGCATACATTCTAGAGTCCAAATAATTCTCTTTATATTCCTGACCAGCAACTCCTCAGTTGTCCTCCTTATAAAAATTCTCTTCTAATTTCTTGCTTTCCAAAAAGTTTCAGTCTCATAAGGCTCTGCTGCTGCTAAGTCACTTCAGTCACAAGTTAACTCCTTAAAAACAGTTGATATCAATGGCAGCATACTCTTCGGTCTATACTGAGCCATGGATTTTTTTTTTTTTTTAACACACACACACAAATGTTTATTTTCAGACATGGAGAGGGCAAGATTTGCTATTCTTGGACACCATAAAAGTAATTGCAAATAGGATAGCAGGTTTGACTATTTTTAAAATTGTATACGACACAGGGACAGTTGCAGGCTTTTTAGAAATGAGAAAAACATTTGTGGTAAGTATGTTTTGCTTTTTCCATGAACTTATCTAGAATTATTCTTTATTATTTCTACTTTGTTCCTTATAATGGTTGTAATATATTCTAATTCAAGGTTGTGTCATTAAATAGGTTCACTGGGATTTCAATATAATACCATGAGTCCATTTATTTGGTCCAGATGGTCTACAAATATTTTTCAGTGGTTTTTATATATTCATCTTCCATTCAGATCTATCACTATCTAATCCCTTTGTATTTTTATCCTGTATTTTTCTTTATTAAACTATTTATTGCCTAATTTTCTACTTTTTTTTCCTCAGTGGGAATATACTGACATATACTTTATAATTGGAGAGGAAGAAAATAATTTTTATTTCCCCAAAATACAGAATATATAGGAAATAATTTATATATCTATCTATATATAATCTTTTAAAAGTTTCTAAAAATAATAAGTTCAAATACACAGTTTGGAGGAGCCTTCAACCTTTAGAAGTTTAAGCTATACCTACCTACATCTTACTTGTTTTTATATTCTTACATTAATTCAACACATATGAACCATCAGTCACCTATCAAAAACCAAATATTATGGACATAACTCAAAGAGATAACTTAGAAGAGGAAACAGGAGAACGTAGTGGGTAAAACCCTAGGGAGCAATGACACTGAATGATTATGTTTATGGGGACAAGCATGAGAAACTGAAAAGCCCAGGAAGCCAGGGAGGAGAGTTTCAGTTAGTTCCACCCTAGCCCAGTCTCTAGGTCACTGGAAATCACTGCGTTTCCACCTCAGGAAATGGCCACATTGCTTCAAGCATGCCTAATCCTTCAGGTCAATACATGTTTCTCCATAGTCTTTCCAGTCCCCTAGTGATGTAAAGGGACTTCCCATGTGGCTCAGTAGGTAAGAAAATCCACCTGCAATGTCAGAGATACAGGAGATGCAGGTTCTCTTCCTGGGTTGGGAAGATCCCCTGGAAGAGGGCATGGCAACCCACTCCAGTATTCTTGCTTGGAAAATTCCATGGACAGAGGAACCTATAGGGTTATGGTACAAAGGGTTGGAAAGAGTTGGACGTGACTGAAGTGACTAAGCATGAGCAAGTAAGTGATGTAAAGCAACCCAATCACACTGCTGGTTGAGTGATTACTCTTTTCAAAAAGTTTGAACTACTGGGTTAAAGATAAAACAGGTAATACTTTTACTGTAATGACTACACGTTCTCTAAGGAGAAGAATGTCAGAATTCATACCCCTTAGCAGTTCCCTTGTCAGGAGGGCATATCATGACCTCTCTCAAATTGGATCAAATAAATGATGAGTTA
Source organism: Oryx dammah (assembly GCF_014754425.2). Classification (NCBI taxonomy): domain Eukaryota; kingdom Metazoa; phylum Chordata; class Mammalia; order Artiodactyla; family Bovidae; genus Oryx; species Oryx dammah. The sequence goes on along the minus strand of NW_024070202.1, from coordinate 37,372,769 downwards.
TTTAATTTTTAATAAAAAATAATTATTTTTAATTGGAGTATAATTGTTTTACAATATTGTGTTGGTTTCTGCCATATATCAAATGAATCAGCCATAGGTATACATATGTCCCCTCCTTCTTGAACCTTCCTTACAATTCACCATATTCTGTTCAAATTTCATATAATCTTATCACAGGGAACTATAGTTAATATCTTGTAAAAAGCTATAGTGGAAAATAATCTCAAAAATAATATATGTGTATGTGTATAACTGAATTTAAAAAATCATATAATCTTTTGCTGTCTTTACAATGGAGAGATTTCTCAATAAATGTATTTTGAATCAAGGTCTTTGCTAATACCAAGATGTTACAACTTGATTTTTATAATTTGTGGTGCGATTTTCTTATTTTTTTTAATCTCAGTATAGCAATTCATAGCTGAAAATCCATTTTATATGAGAACTCAAACACATGAGAAAATTATTTAATTTACACCTAGAAGACTTTTTCAACAGTATGATATTTTCCCATTAAATTCACTGACCAAAATATAAATACATGCCCATAATGTTTTGGTACTAAAAGGACAATTTCAAAATGTTATAAAGATATTAATATACAAATCTAAGAGCATTGTGAGAGATTAATCTCTCTGTCTTGCTCTCTCTCCGAAATTTGTGTTTAGAATTATTACAATGATTATTTTTATGAGAAATAGATTACATGCTTTTTATCGTCCAAGAAATATTTATCACTGAAATTAGAGAACTTTTATTATTTTAAAAATTTCTTAGGATTTTAAAGTACAAACCTCATAATGTGCTTTGTGACATAAGTGAATCAATGTAGTGTAAAAAATGTATATATGCAAGATGGTCATCCCACACACCGCCAGCTTCACACCCCAGGTACAGCTGTCACGTAGTTAGAATAGGAAACAGGAGTCCAGAATAGCGATGGCTAAAAGACAAAGAAGGGAAAAGCCCACGAAAATAGAACAAAGGAAGGTCTGAGGACTAGAGTGAGAACTTCAGGTGAAACAACCAGCTTTACTGGCTAGTCCAATTTGCATAGGGCAGGCTCAGGGGGAGGAGAAAACACATATAAAAAGAGGATCCAAAATTGAGCCCGTCTATTTACTTTTCTTAACTTCTTTTGAGTCGGCCCACTCTCATGCCTCAAGGATATATCTTCTTTTGCTTGCCAAATAAAACTGAGCTGCAATGAGCTGTAACACTGGTCTACAGTAACCGAGCTGTAACACTGGTCCGTCCATTGCTTCAAAGTTTTGATCCCGTGAGACAGGACCAAGGAAATTACACACTCCCCCCACATAACCAATGTGAGAAGACTGCTGTGACCCTCTTCAACACCCTTCTCCTTGTTCACTCAGTGTTTATAGGCATATATGCATATACAGAGAGATGTTTATTTGAGTTTTAAAATTAATAATTATACTATACATCTTACTCTGTACTTTCTTAATTTTATTTCCATTTTTAATAATATGTCATGGATATTCCTACAATTCCACATGCTGCTGCTGCTGCTGCTGCTGCTGCTGCTAAGTCACGTCAGTTGTGTCTGACTCTGTATGACCCCATAGACGGCAGCCCACCAGGCTCCCCTGTCCCTGGGATTCTCCAGGCAAGAACACTGGAGTGAGTTGTCATTTCCTTCTCCAGTGCAGGAAAGTGAAAAGTGAAAGTGAAGTCGCTCAGTCGTGTCCGACTCTTCGCGACCCCATGGACTGTAGCCCACCAGGCTCCTCCATCCATGGGATTTCCCAGGCAAGAGTACTGAAATGGGTTGCCATTGCCTTCTCCACAATTCCACATGAATATCATCTATATTATACAAACATGAATGCAACTCGAAAAGAGAATAGGCAAAGGCTATAAAATAGGAATACAAGGAGAAAGAAATGTAAACCTGAAGGGCTGATAAATATGAAAATAAATTTCAAACTCACTGATAATAATGAAACTGCTCATAAGACTTGCACGTATTTAAATGAGTCAGGATGCTTTTAAAGAGGAAGATGAAGAAAAAGATGTAAATTACACTCATAAGAATTATCTGGCAATATCTATCAAACTAATATATTCAAAATATATCAATTATCTATCAATCTAAGCACCTATTTAAAATTTTTAATCCAGACATCTTATATATTATCTAACTTCTAGGCATGTCTTCTATAAAAATGAAAGCATTGTTATTTAAAAATATAGGCACATGCTATTCTTATGGGGTGTTACTATTGAACAAAGGAGACAGGTTATCTGAGAAAGAAAAGAATAGAGTCAAGTAAAAAATGAAAAGAAAGGAAAGAATAGAATCAAGTAGAAAAAGAAAAGAAAGGAAAGAATAGAGTCAAGTAAAAGAAAAATAGAAGACTACAATACCATAAAAGAGTTAGCATGCTATGATCACATTTCTGTAAAATTATATTGCATACATTCATGTGTCTGCATTAGTATTTTGGAAAAAAGCTATGAAGTTCCTATGAACTTAATGTTTTATATTACCCAGGACAAGACTATCTTATATAATTCTTTAATATAGCTGATTTTAACTAGTTGAAAACAATTACAGAAAAATTATTTTATTACTGCAGCTGAAAGTATCTTTTTGGTGCATAATACCATTTAAAAAAGTTTTCCAAGACTCACACAGTCAGAATATTTACTCTTTCATTTGTGCCGATGAATTCTGCCTATTGTCAACAAGAAACTAAAGCAAGTTTTACCTAGGCTATTTTATTCAATAAACTGAATAAACACTGAAAGTGTTCAAGAGCAAACAACAGATATTTCCTAAATGTTTAGGGATAATGAGAGTAATTAATTTTACAGGTGGAAGTATATTTTCTTTTTTTGGCCATACTTCACAACATTCAGGATCTTAATTCCCTGACCAGGGATCAAACCCATGCCCCTCTGCAGCAGAAGCCCAGAATCTTTACTGGACTGTTAGGTTAGTTTTGGAAGTATATTTTCATTTTCTTTTCCCTCAATATTCCCCTGAGTAATATCAGTATATGTACTTTAAAAAAAAAAAACATGTAAGGAATCTATGATTTTGAAAGTGTGGTTGTATTTTTTTTTCATTTATTTACTTTTTTTTTAAATTAAGACTTTATTTTTTTAGAGCAATTTTAGGTTTATAGCAAAATTGAGGGAAAGATATAGAGATGTCCCATACCCTCTGTCCTACACATGCATAGCCTCCTGCATTATCAACATCCCCCGTCAGGGCAGTACATTTGTTGCAACAGATGAAATTACACTGACTCATCATAAGCACCAAAGTCCACTGCTTACATTATGGGGTTGCATATTATAAGTAATAAGCACATTTCCTCTTCTCTCCTATTTTGGGAATCTCTGGTCCCTTAAGATCCCTTCACTTCTTTTCTAAGCATCCTTGTGGGGCATTTCATGCAGGCACATTTAAAATTGTTCTCCATCAACTGTGCTCCTAGCATTCACTCGCTGTGGATGAGGACTGACGTTTGTGCTTGTGGTTACCGCCGCGGTGCCAGTCTCCCACTGCTTTAGACACAGTTGCCTAAGTGCCACTTCTGTGCTATCGCTTCAGACTGGGTGCTGAAGAAGAGACTGAGGTTACCACCACAGGCTGGGGAAATATTCTGGAGTGTGTGCGGTAATAATGCTGTGCTGTGATACCACGTGTAAAAGACACACTGCATTATTCATCACAGGAGGCTACAACTCTCAATGCCTTCTGTGAAGTTTCCAGATAACTCACGCTGAGTTTTGTTTGAAAATAAGTCTTAAATCTTTTTATTTATAGCTCATCTGACCTTAAAATACAACATGCAAATCTATAGGAGGCTTGGAATAGGATACAAACTACTGTGAATATTAGTACCTTATATGCAGAGTTATGACTGCTTCCTAGGATACTGTACTCCATTGATCAAGTCTCCTGGAGCCAGAGGTCCTCTCTATCTGGGGAAAATTAAATTCACTGAGACAACTTATACAGTTAAACACAAGCTTCACCCCAACTAATAAGGAATGGTAGTAATATTTCTTTGTAAGTGACTGTTCCCTATAAAATATATTAAACTACCAGGGTTTATAGCTCTAAACAGAGACATTCTTATTACTTTGGGGTAACTTTGGGATTTATTGCCATCATGATTGACTAACGTTTTGCAAAAGGTAGGTCCTGATTAAATTGTTCTAAACTATACATGCATTTTAATAGATGCTTTCATTGATGTCATAAATTTTAATATGATTTTGCCTATTTCTAGGGCAATAAAATAATTTCCTACTGGAATGTTTTCAGTTGTTTTTACTGATTGTTAAGTGGAATACTAAACATTTTCTGAATATTTTATAATTTACAAATTTTGATATGCAAGTTGAAAATGGGCCATTAAGGAACAAGTACTATATAATGTTACAGAGCATATTCAGGGAACACATATTCTTAACATTTCATATTAGAATTTTAAAGATTTTGTTTTCTAGTCTTTTGGTTTATGACATCACAGAAACTTTCAATGAAGTTAGAGCCTTGTAATTCTACACAGGGTGCATTTTTTTCACTGTATAATAAATATAAATATAACATCATATCAGTAACTTGGATCCCTCTGCACTTCAGTGAGAGGAATAATTGTCCCAATTAAAAAAAAAAAAAAAAAACTTTAACAGCTTAAACTATGGAATTGTTTAGATTATTTTTTGTATAAGCAATAAGACTAATTGTGAACTAAGCCTGTGAAATTTATCACATACTCAGAGTTACAAATAATTTGTTTAATGCTAATGTAAAGCCAAGTATGTGTTACCATGAAAAGACTATTTGTTGAACAGCCAATGAAGTTCAAAGAACTTGGGTTTTGCTGCCCAAAACTATCTCTATGGAAAAAGATGTTTACTGCAAACTGCCTTCTCTTTTGCTAATTAGCACTTGCCAATGATTCAGAGTCACAACCTCCCTGCCACCCTAAGCAAAGTGTTTGCTGAGAATTTCTTTCTTGTTGATAAAATGGAAAAGGTTACACAAATTTTGTATAACGTGTTTATTGAAACAGATCCAACGTGACATTTTAAGTAATAGTATTTAATATAGACTACAAATTGTTTAAAAAGAAATGAGTTCCTCTTAATTTTTTTTCATTAATTTAAAAATCATTGATAAGCTATAATGTAAGCAGGTATTTTAGGAACATGTGATTTTTTTTCACAAAAATATTTATGAATGCGTTGGTTTTTATAATGATATCAGTAAAAATGTTTTAGTTGTACCTAATTATCATTTCATTTGGGCTGCCTGCAATGTGGGAGACCTGAGTTTGATCCCTGAGTTGGGAAGATCCCCTGGAGAAGAAAATAGCTACCAACTCACGTATTCTTGCCTGAAGAGTTCCATGGACAGAGGAGCCTGGCAGGCTACAGTCCATGGGATTGCAAAGAGTCAGACAGGACTGAGAGACTTTCACTTCAATTATCAATTCAATGTCAAGCAATTAATATTCCAAGTGTCTACACTGAGATTTCCTTTTCTTTCTTTCTCTGTTCCGAGTCTTCATGGCTGCACAGGTTTTTTAAAATTGTGGCGAGCAAGCACATGCTACTCTCTAGCTGCCATCTACAGGCTTCTCATTGCAGTGGCTTCTCTTGTTCTGGAACACAGACTCGAGAGCCTTCGGGCTTCAGTAGTTGTGGCACGTGGGCTCAATAGTTGTGGTTCTCAGACTCCAGAGACAGGCTCAGTAATTGTGGCACAGGGGCTTAGCCCTGAAGCATGTGGGATCTTCCTAGACCAGGGGTCGAACCCTCTTGCATTGACAGGAGGATTTTTCACCACCGAGCCACTAAGGAAGCCCTGCAATGAGATTTTCTTTTATCTGAGTCTTAAAAATTTTACACTTGCTCTCTAGCAAAATAAAATTTTCTTTTATTTGGTTAAGTCTTTTTTCTTTGGGAGGACTGAATTCATCATGATCATAATTAGAGTAGGCAATATGTATAATTCCATAGATATAGAATAGCTGTGCTATACAACAGAAAATCATGAATCATAATTATATGAGTAGATTTAAATGCACATAATCATGTTTTTACATTTTAATTTATGGAATAATAAAATTTGTTTAATAACTACTTATATAACTGGGTTCTACTGTTTTATAGCCACTTTGCATTAGGTTTCAATTTCCATTTCTTGCTTGGGAGATGGCTGGATTTCAAATGAAAGAGAGTGACATTTAGGTGATTTTTTAAAAAAGAGATATATAAATCTACCAGATGGAATCAACAAAGTTGGAAATTTCTGAAACTGCAGTAGTCCAAAGTAATGATTTCTTTAAAATAACTAAATTTAAAATTAAATGTATTTTATTTCAAAAAAAATTATTGTTTGTCAGTTACACTGGTGCCTTTCAGTAAAACCTTTTCATGAATATAACAACAGCACATCAAATATCTCATAATCCATGTGAAAGTGAAAATGTTAGTTGCTTAGTCATATCCAACTCTTTGCAACCCCATGGATTGTAGCCCATCAGGCTCCTCTGTCCATGAGTTTCTCCAGGCAAGAAAACTGCAGTGGGTATTCCCTTCTCCAGGGGATCTTCCCGACATAGGGATAGAACCACAGTGTGCTGCATTGCAGGCAGATTCTTTACTGTCTGAGCCACCAGGGAACTGCCTCATAATCCATACTGTATGTTAAATACTTAGGTCATATTATAAAGAAAAAGGGAAATTTTATTCAACTGTTAGCCTATTAACAGAATAGTATCCCATTTATTTGCTTTATAGCTTCACTAATTCTTTTTCTTTGATTTGTATGTTCAGGTATGTTACTGCCTGTCTAGGAAATCTGCCAAACTTTGGGTGGTGATATAGAGAAATCATCAAATATACTCAAGAGTTTCTCATGGCAGAAACCAAAAGCAAGCTGCAGGGCTCCAAATGTAATTTTGATTGCTTTTTTTTTTTTGTTTTTGAGCAGGTTTTCATTGCAACAAGAGCAGGCTTCCAGAAAATTGATCAGGCATATTTTGGAGTAAGCTTGATACAGAGAAGATGCTGAAACTTTGAATCATTTTAGTGTGGAATGTGTATGTTTATATCCATGTAACTTGAAACCTATCCATATTTTCAACATTTGGCTTCTGTTTTTTTCATAGTATATGTAAAAACTGTGTATTTTCACTTTTAGTGTTATTAAATACTGAGGCTATTAATAATAATTAACTCCTTGTTATTGCTCAGATGTTCAGCCATGTCCAGCTGTTTGCGACCTCAATGGACTGAGATTCTCCCAGCAAGAATAATGGAATAGGTTGCCATTTCCTCTTCCAGGGGATATTCCTGACCCAGGGATCAAATTCACATCTCATGTGTCTCCTGCACTGACAGGTGGATTCTTTACTACTAGTGCTGGGGAGGAAGCCCGATTAACTCCTTAATATGAGCTAATTAATTTTTATAACAAACATTCATTATCATGTATTATTTACCATGTTAAGTATTAATGATATAAAAAGAAACCACATGTTCTATTGTCAGATGATCACATACACTTTAGTAAAGAAAATAGATATTAAATAATTATTTAAAAATCTATCTAGAAAGATGGTACTGATGAACTTATTTGCAGGGCAGCAGTGGAGATGCAGAGAAAGAGGAAAGACCTCAGGACACAGGGTAGAGAAGGTGAGGGTGGGACAAATGGAGAGAGTAGAATGGAAATGTATACACTATCAGAAGCAAAAGAGAGAGCCAGTGGGAACTTCCTGAATGATCTGAGAATGCAAACCAGGGCTCTGTGACAACCTAAGGGGTAGGATAGGGTGAGAGGAGGTTCAAGAGGGAGGGTACATGTGTACACCTATGGCTGACTCATGTTGTTGTATGGCAGAAGCCAAAACAATATTGTAAAGCAATTATCCTTCAATTAAAAATAAATAAGTCAAAAAATCTATATGGCTATTCATAATAAAGATATGTACAAAGCATAGTGCCTGAGTGGGAGAGAATAAAATCATAGCCATGAGAAATAGCAAGGGAACATAGGAAACTACAGTTTGGTATCATACATCAGATGCAAGAAAAAAATGTATAAACAACTTTCAGTTCAGTTCAGTCGCTCACTCGTGTCCGACTCTTCGCAACCCCATGGACTGCAGCTCTCCAAGCCTCCTTGTTCATCACCAACTCCTGGGGTTGACTCAAACTCATGTCCATTGGGTCGGTGATGCCATCCAACCATCTCATCCTCTGTCGTCCCCTTCTCCTCCTGCCCTCAATCTTTCCCAGCATCAGGGTCTTTTCCAATAGATATTACTTTCCATACATATTACTTTCTAATAGATATTACATTTCCGAAGTAAACAACTTTATTGAGACATAATTCATACACGTTACAATTTACCCATTTAAAGTGTAAAATTGGATTTTTTTTTTAGTGTATGTATAGCATTATACAGCCATCATCTTATTCTAATTTTAAAACACTGAAAGATATACTTAATGAAAGACATTACAACATATATTATAAATATTTGAAATTTAAATAATTTGCAATTTAGAACAAACACTTAAATTACAGTTTGGGTGACTGCCTAACATCACTATTATGAATTACTTGGCATGTTTTAAAAACAACTATAAATGATACATGAAATTTATTCTCCTTTGGATTAATACTGACCAGATAGATTGACTTAAAAAGAACAGTTTTCCAGCTTTAGTAACATGCAGTGTCACTTCTGATAAAAATGGAATAAAGTGAGGTAACAATAATTAAAATATAATAAATTTTTACAGGCCTATATTTTGTGAATTCATTTTTAGAAGAAAAATGAGGTATTTATTATGAGATATGCAACATAATATCAAATTCACTTAAAAGCTAAAAGTGCACCTAACTTAATGATCAGTTATTTACTAGTTAAAATATTTTATTAGACTGTTAACGTTCAAAATTCAAAGACGTTTTCTTTTGTATGTTATTCTGACTTAAATTAGATGTTTCTATGCTAGTTATATAAGAGTTAAATTTAAATTCTACTGATTTGGAGCACAGATTTCACACAAACACACACAATATTCAATCAATTTACTTTTTTATTTTTAACAGTGCTCTCATTATTTGATGTAAAAAGTAAGTGCTATAAGCACAGTATAGATATATTTTACTTCTATAGTCCAATACAAATTTGGGGAATTATACCTAGGTCACAACAAACTTAATATATTGATAGAAATCTTACCCCACACCCCTCCCTTCTGTTGAGAATTGAAGTACAGGATTAAAGTTTGGAGGAAGAGAGCAACTGAATTGTACTTTAGCTAAAATTGGAATAATAAATAATGTGAATTTGAAAACAAACTTTTGAGATCTGAGATTCTCTTTGGGTGTATCCTTCTCATATGATGCATCATTCTTCATTTGAATCAAATTTTGTTGAAATACAGATATGGCTATATTGCTTGCATAGATTGTCAAGTTAATCATCAAGTGATTCATAAAATTTCAACTACTATGGAATGCCAAAATGGTTTTATAATCTATCTGTTTTCTAGCATCTGGCTTGTCAGATGGATTAACCAAAAAACAAAAAGCATATACTGCAAATAATTGTATTGATGTAATGTACTTAACTAAAAAATTCATATTTACAGGATGAAAAACAAATATTTGTATCATTGAAAGTCTGTATTTATGAAATTGTTATATTATTATTAAACATTCTAAGAAACAACCACAATAGATATCTGAAATTTTCTTTCCTATGAAAAACATCAAAAATGAATTTTAATACCTATGTTAAAAATCAAAGGTATTTTCCAGCGGCTCAAAGCAATGAGAAAATGATAGAATATGAATCTTACAAGGAGTCCTAGAACTTGTGTACTAATGCTTGTAGTCCATGCACACTTCTTTGGCAGTTACTCATTCTACCTTTGCATGAATACTTTCAGTTTCAGGAAAATCTGTTGCTCCAAACCTGGTCTAATTTTTAACACTTTGATTAGAAATATGCTTAGTTTATTCATAATGCTTTAAATATATAATTCTGAGAACTGAACTAATTATTCCACATCACTTTCAATACTATGAATTTGCCATCAATATTCACTGTCATTACCACAACTTTTCTTACTGAATATAACACCAAGTAAAGGAAAATCTTGTTCTTAAATCTCAGTTGCTAACATTTTGATTACTGTTTTCCAAGATATAATATCCTAAGGGTGTTTTGTAATGTGATCTGAGATGATTTATAGAATGATTTTCTATTAATATCATGTCTTAATGATCATGTATATTAGAAAATAAAGTAATGCAGTTCATTTGTGATTTCATAACATTATTATTTAGAATGAGATTAATGTAGAACTGATTTTAAGAAGTGAATCATTTTATAGAAAAATGTTGTGTTAGTACAGTTGATCTTCTTATAAGGTAACATATGAATAAGTGAAATTCAGCATGATAGTTCTCTTCTTTTAATTATAATCTACATGTGAGATAGAAATTATTATTTTTCCCTTCAAAGCAGTGAATGATTGGAGCAAAATAATTTTTTATTTTCTATGGGGGAACATCATTCCAGCTTATTCAATTTTTACACAGATCTTTTTTCCAATGAGTATTGCTGTCTTAGAAATTCACAACACAGAATATATTCTGACTAATAGAAAGTTCTCTCTCTATGGCCAAATCATAGTAGAATCTTTCTGTACAGCATAAGTTAGTTAAGCATCAAAGAAAAAAACATTCTACGGAAAAGATTTAGAGGATAGAAAGAAGCTTCTAAAAGAAGAAACTCTTAAGAATTTAATGAGTCTTAAGGCAGTGATTTATTTTTCTTGTGTCTGTTTAATTTATCCAGACTAGGGATGGTTTATCAATGAACATTTCTCCTTTATTAACAACTACGGTGTTTTGAAGGAATATTGTGTTTGCTCAGATAACTGTCTCAAGTTTTCAATTCACATTTATAATAATTGTGAAAATTGCTTTTCCTCATCTTTGCAAATAAGTGGAATTCAAAAGCTGAAAATGAAAGGAATTAGGTGTTTGGTAAAACACCAATTTTGTATAAGACATGTAATTCTACTAGCTTGCATGTCTGAGAAATCAACCCAGACCAAAAAACTGTCTAGCTCAGGCAACCCAAATTAACCAACCACACAATCAGGAGCTAAACAATAGTTGTTTTAAGTCCCTGATTTGTTAGTTACTCTGTAGAAGCTAACAACTACAAGACTTAAACTTAACTTTGTTGATTTCAGACCCAGAGAGTCAATTAAATGTCTCATCTGCTCAAATGCCTGGAAGCAAGTGAAATCCTTACAATATTTTAACTTATATAAGTAAGAAACAAACAATACCTATCACAGTAAAAATTCTCCAGAAAGTGGGCATAGAGGAAACCTACCTCAATACAGTATAGGCCATATATGACAGACCCACAGCTATCATTCTCAATGGTGACAAACTAAAAGCATCTCCTCTAAAATCAGAAACAAGACAAGGATGTTCACTTTCACTCCTTTTATTCAACATAATTTTGGAAGTTCTAGCCATGGCAATTAGAGAAGAAAGAGATATAAAAGGAATCCAAATAGGAAAAGAAATAAAATCGTCACAGTTTGCAGATGACATGATACTAAACATAGGCTATAAAATTAATACACAGCAATCACTTGCATTTCTATACACTAACAACAAAAGATCAGAAAGAGAGATTAAGCACACACACAAAAAAATCCCATTTATCACTGCATCAAAAAGAATAAAATATCTAGGAATAAACCTACATAAGGGGGCAAAAGACCAGTACTCAGAAAACTATGAGGTCCTGATGAAAGGACTGAAAGATGACATAAACAGATGGAGAGATATACCATGTTCTTGAACTGGAAAATTCAAAATTGTGAAAATGACTATACTACCCAAACTGATATATAGAGTCAAAGCAATACCTATCAAATTACCAAAAGCATTTTTCACAGAATTAGAATAAAAACTTTTACAATTATCTTGGGACACAAAAGACTCTAAATTAGCTGAAGCAATCTTGAGAAAGAAAAGGAAAGCTGGAGGAATTAGACTCCCTGACCTCAGACTATACTACAAAGATATAGTAACCAAAACAGTTTGATAGTGGCACAAAAACATAAATATAGGTCAATGGTACGGGATAGAAAGTTCAGAGATAAACGCACCCATAGTCAACTAATCTATGACAAAGGAGGCAAGAATACAATGACACAATGAAGAAGACAGTGTCTTCAGCAAGTGGTACTGGACATTTGAACACTCTAACACCAAACACAAACATAAACTGAAAATCGACTAACGACATAAATGTAAGGCAAGATAATACAAAACTCTATAGGAAAACATAGGCAGAACACTGACATAAATTGCAGCAATATGTTTTTGGTTCCATCTCCTAGATTAATGGATATAAAAGCAAAAATAAATAAGTCAGACCTACAAAAACATCTATTTCTGCTTTATTGACTACACCAAAGCCTTTGACTGTGTGGATCACAATAAACTATGGAAAATTCTGAAAGAGATGGGAATATCAGACCATCTGACCTGCCTCTTGAGAAACCTATAGGCAGGTCAGGAGCAACAGTTAGAACTAGACATGGAACAACAGACTGGTTCCAAATATGAAAAGGAGTACGTCAAGGCTGTATATTGTCACCCTGCTTATTTAACTTCTATGCAGAGTACATCATGAGAAATGCCGGTCTGGAGGAAGCACAAGCTAGAATCAAGATTGCCGGGAGAAATATCAATAACCTCAGATATGCTGATGACAACACCCTTATGGCAGAAAGTGAACAGGGACTAAAAAGCCTCTTGATGAAAGTGAAAGAGGAGAGTGAAAAAGTTGGCTTAAAGCTCAACACTCAGAAAACGAAGATCACAGCATCTGGTCCCATCACTTCATGGGAAATAGATAGGGAAACAGTGGAAACAGTGTCAGACTTTATTTGGGGGGGCTCCAGAATCACTGCAGATGGTGATTGCACCCATGAAATTAAAAGACACTTACTCCTTGGAAGGAAAGTTATGACCAACCTATATAGCCTATTGAAAAGCGGAGATATTACCTTGCCAGCAAAGGTCCGTCTAGTCAAGGCTATGGTTTTTCCAGTGGTCATGTATGGATGTGAGAGTTGGACTGTGAAGAAAGCTGAGCACAAAAGAATTGATGCTTTTGAATTGTGGTGTTAAAGAAGACTCTTGAGAGTCCCTTGGACTGCAAGGAGATCCAACCAGTCCATCCTAAAGGAGATCAATCCTGGGTGTTCATTGGAAGGACTGATGCTAAAGCTGAAACTCCAATACTTTGGCCACCTCATGCGAAGAGTTGACTCATTGGAAAAGACTCTGATGCTGGGAGGGATTCGGGGCAGGAGAAGGGGACAACAGAGGATGAGATGGTTGGGTGGTATCACTGACTCAATGCACATGAGTTTGAGTGAACTCTGGGAGTTGGTGATTGATAGGGAGGCCTGGTGTGCTGCTATTCATGGGGTCGCAGAGTCAGACACGACTGAGTGACTGAACTGAACTGAACTGAAGTAAACTTAGAGGTTTTTGCACAACAAAGGAAACCATAAGCAAAATTAAAACACAACCCACAGAAAGGGATAAAATATTTGCAAACAAAGCAACCAACAAGGGTGACATTTATATTAATTTCCAAAATATACAAACAGCTCATGCAGCTCAATATATAAAAAAAGAAATCCACAAAATATGGGTGGAAAATCTAAATAGATATTTCTCCAAAGAAGACATATAGATGGTCAAAAAACATGAAAAGATGCTAAAAATCACTAATTATTAGAGAAATCCATATGAAACTATAATGAGATATCACCCCACACTGGTCAGAATGGCCATCATCAAAAAATTACAACTGATGTTGAAGAGTGTGTGGAGAAAAAGGAACCCTCCTACCCTGTTGGTGGGAATGTAAATTGGTAGAGACACTTTGGAGAATACTATGGAGGTTCCTTAAAATCTAAAAATAAAGCAACCATATGATCTAGGAATATCATTCCTGGGCGTGTATCCAGAGAAAACTGTAATTCAAAAAGATACATGCATTCCAATGTTCGCTGCAGCACTATTTACAATAGCCAGGACACAAAAGCAACCCTAATATCCATTGTCAAAGGAATGCATAAAGAAGGTGTGGTATATACACACAATGGAATATTACCCAGCCATTAAAAAGAATGAAATAATTCCATTTACAGCAACATGGATGGGTCTAAAGATCGTCATACTGAGTGAAGTAAGTTGTATAGAGAAAGACAAATGTGGAATCTTTAAAAAATGGTACAAATGATCTTATTTACAAAACAGAAATAGAGCCAATGATATAGACAACAAATGTGGTTACCAAGGGGAAAGGAAGGAGGGGGGATAAATGGGGAATTTGGGATTGGCGTATAAAATATAAAACAGATGATCAGGACCTACTGTATAGCACAGGGAACTATACCCAATACTCTGTAATGACCTATAAGAGAAAAAAACCACAAAAGATAGTGGATAATGTGGATTCCAGGAATCTACTGCCTCACTGACTACACTAAAGCCTTTGATTGTGTGAATCACAACAAACTGGAAAATTTATAAAGAGAAGGGAATACCAGACCACCTTACTTGTCTCCTGAGAAACCTGTATACAGATCAAGAAGTAGCAATTAGAACCAGTCATGGAACAAAGGAATGGTTCAAACTAGGGAAAGGAGTATCAAGGCTGTATATTGTCATCCAGCTTGTTTAACTTATATGCAGAGTACCTCATGCAAAAGGCCAGGCTGGACGAATAACAAGGCAAAATCAAGATTGCCAGGAGAAATATAAACAATCTCAGATATACAGATGATATACTGTAAGGTCAGAAAGTGAAGAGGAACTAAAGAACCTCTTGATGAAGGTGAAAGAGGAGAGTGAAAAAGTTGGCTTAAAGCTCAACATTCCACCAACTAAGATTGTAGCATCTGGTGCTATCACAGCAAATATATGGAGGAAAAGTGGAAATGGTGACTGATTTTATTTTCTTGGGTTCCAAAATCATTGCAGACTATGAAATTAAAAGATGCTTACTCTTTGAAAGGAAAGCTGTGACAATCTTAGCATGTTAAAAAGCAGAGACATCACTTTGCTGACAAAAGTCTGTATAGTCAAAGCCATAGTTTTTCCAGTAGTCATGTATGGATGTGAAAGTTGAACCATAAAGAAAGCTGAGAGCCAAAGAATTGATCTTTTCTAAGAGAAGACTCTTGAGAGTCCCTTGGACAGCAAGGAGATCAAACCAGTCAGTCCTAAAGTAAATCAACTCTGAATATTCGTTGGAAGGACTGATGCTAAAGCTCCAATACTTTGACCACCTGTTGCAAAGAGCCTGCTCATTGGAAAAGACCCTGAATTCTGGAAAAGACTGAGGGCAGGAGAAGTAGGCAACAGAAGATGAGATGGTTGGATGGCATCATCAACTCAAGGGACATGAGTTTGAGAAAACTCCAGAAGATAGTGAAAGACAAGGAGGGCTGCAATGCTGTAGCCCATGGGGTGGCAAAGAGTCTAACACAACTGAGCAACTGAACAACAATAATATGTGTATGTATAACTGATTCACTGCTGTACATCTAAGACTAACACAACATTGTTAATCAATTACAATCCCATGGAAAGTTTTAAAAAAGAAATAAATGACAGAACAAGTGTAATCTAAACAAAAGAATAATGAGAGAGCATCTGGATTTTTAATTTTGCATTTTATTGGAATTAGAAATAAGGGTTGACTATCACACGCATAAAAACCTAAAGGAGGATGACAGGGAACCTGTACTGAAATGTTACAAAATCAAGTCCTAGTTTTACATTGCATCTGATTTAGAAAAACAGAACTATGAGCATGGAAGGCAGCAGTTATTAAAAGAAGATGGAGGCACTTTTGTACCAATAATTCAATCAAGAAAAAACATTACATAGAATAGGTTAATGGAAATTATAATAAGGAAACAACACAATTTTCTTAGGGAAGAACTTTGACAGGTTAATGAAGAGCTACTTATTTTCAGCGAGAAAAATATAAAATAAATCATATTCTTACATTCTGATCTCAAGTAGTAGTGCTATTCAAAAAATATGGCATAAAAATAGAGAAATAGTAACCTTGAAATCATAGCGATTAGTCATATTAATAACATAAGGAAACAATTGATAATTTTTCCACTATTGGAAAATAAATTATGTCAGCATCTACCTTGAATGTTTTTATTGTTAGGTTGACATCTAATTTATATGATGTTATATGGTAATTCTGATTAAGAATGTGAAAAAGTCATTGTTTTACATTTACCTACAATGGTTATGGTCTTCCCAGGTGGCACTAGTGGTGAAGAATCCACCTCCCAGTGCAGGAGATGGAAGAGAATGTGGGTTTGATCCCTGGGTTGGGAAGATTCCCTGGAGGAGGGCATAGCAACGACTCCAGTGTTCTTGCCTGGAGAATCCCATAGACAGAGGAGCCTGGTGAGCTCAATCCATGGGATCACAAAGAGTCGGACACAACTGAAACAACTCAGTTTGCCCACACAATGGCTATACATCAGTTCAGTCGCTCAGTCATGTCTGACTCTTTGCAACCCCATGGATTGCAGCACGCCAGGCTTCCCTGTCCATCACCAACTCCTGGAGTTTACTCAAACTCATGTCCATTGCGTCGGTGATGCCATCCAGCCATGTCATCCTCTGTTGTCCCCTTCTCCTCCCGCCCTCGATATTTCCCAGCATCAGGGTCTTTTCCAATGAGTCAGTTCTTCGCATCAGGTGGCCAAAGTATTGGAGTATTGGAGTATGGCTATACATATTCATCATTATATTTCCATGTAACAAGCCATCCTAAACAGTGGCATACAAGAATAACCACCATTCATTTGATTTGCAGATCTAGGGTTTGGGCTCAGGTAGGTAGTTTGCTCAGGGTCTCTCACTGGCTTACAGTCAGATAGTGGTGGGGTCATCTTTGTGTTCTTCAAGTGTCTGATACCTGAGCTACGAAGATTCAAAAAGCTTTGTGGGCATCTCTTTCTCTCCCATGATGGACTTTGAACATGGTCTTTCTACATGTTATGTGAAGGTTCTCAGAGCGTGTGTCTCCAGAGATGCCAGCTGCAGCCATATGGCCTTTCTAAGCCTCAGGAGCCACAGCACTGCCATATCACGTGTGTTATGCTCTATTTGTTAAAAGTTTCAAGGGGAGGGAACATAAGCCCCGTTTCTTGATGGAAGGAATGTCAAAGAACTTGGGGACATATTTCTAAACCACTATATATTTATTTTGTGTTTCTTTAGTTTATATACCTCTCTTTTTGTCCTCTCCCATCTTCAATATGCACACCACAGATAAACTCTGGGTTGTGTATATCAAAGGTCATGGATTCAATTAAACTTACTGCTTTAATTGTATGCAAAACTTTTTGGTTTTGTTCTTCTGTGACTATTTAAAATAATCACTTAAATACTTTTGTGGGAATAGCTCCTTTCATGTTTATGTCTTTGTTTTCTCCAACATTTGTAAAAGTAAATTTCTACTTTTACTTTCCAAATATTGTCTGAACTCTAAGGAAGACTACTTGGAAAAATATTAAGTTGGAATTTGTTTATATAAATATAGTGATGACTAAAACAGGCAAGAGAAAATTAACATATCCTGTTCCAGTGAAGAGACTAAGGATGTAATATGTTCCATTTAGAAAACAAAATCCTTACCTTTGTGTTGAATAAAGCTTGTCTAGAGTGAAAACGAAAATGTAGCCATTTCCTTAAGTATGTGATTATTATGACTAATGAGGTCAATAATTTCAAAACTTTTAGATCAGTGATTTCAAAGCTTCTTGAAATATTGTTTTGATGTATCGCACTTCTAACATCTTCCATCAACATTTTTCTCTTTATTTTAAATTAAATAAATTATTTATGATTCATGTAATAAGGAATTGATAAATAGAATAAAATGTTATTTAAAGAGGGAATTGTTTTCAATTTCATCTTAAGTTTATACTTGAATCAGACTCCAGGAGACTATATGGGGGAAATAGGAATACATCTTTCCTCTATTTCATTGCATTCATGTAGTTGCTAATGTAACTAAAATTTTAAAGACTCCATCCAAGTAAATATTTTGGAATATGAGCATTTTTGAGTTAATTGTCAAACAAATAGTTATCCTATCTTTCCTTAATTTAACATCTGCATTCGTATTAATAATCCGAGTGTGAGAAAAAAAAAAGGAGGAGAATTTTTATACTTTCCCCATCCAGACTAGAACTATATGAGCAGTTAATCACCAATATGTAAGTTGAGAAAAAAAAAAAAATCCTGTAAACTTAAAGAACTTAGCTGAGAAAAGTACTTTGTACAAATGCAGTATTTTAGGGCTCTTAGGAAGAAACTTTTGCCCTACTTGTGAGTGAAGTAGCACAAACAGTAAAGTCCTAGAACTTGATTTTACTCTACCTTGAGCTTCCTAAGAGAATATTATTAATATAGCTAGCTTTGAAGCCAGAAGCTGCTGGGTGAAAATAGAGAACTAAAACCAAACTATTCCATACCCATCAATATCCCACCCTCTTTGAGTTTTTGCAGAAGGCTTCTTTATTACCAACTCATGTCCTTTATAAGTATTACAGTATTTATGACTAGAGGTCAGGGGCACGCATGCAGGCTAAGTCGCTCCAGTCATGATCAACTCTTTGGGACCCTATGAACCGTAGCCCAGTATCCCAGGCTCCTCTGTCCATGGGATTCTCTAGGTAGGCATACTGGAATGAGTTGCCATGCCCTTCTCCAGGGGATCATCCCAACCCAGGAATCGAACCCACGTCTCCTGTGGTTCCTGCATTGCAGGTGGAGTCTTTACCACTGAGCCACTGGGGAAGCCCCAGGGGTTGGTGGGGGGTGGGTTTCATTTATTTCTTTGCCTTGCTTTTAAACTGTAGAAGGTGTCGACTTATAGCATATGGTTTCTTTTAGGTCTAAATTCAAAATTTCTTATTCTGTAGGTAATAGAAAGTGGTGATCTACATGGCATTATCACCGCATAGCTAAACTTTCTTCAAATTCAGCCCAGTTTTCAATTTAACTTTTCCTACAAAAGGAAGTCATGAAGAAAGTTCACCTTGATGGTAAGACAATGAGGTGATTTGTAGTTTAAAAAAAATGTGTATATGTGTGTGTGTGTGCACTTGCACGTGCATCTGAAGCAAAGACTATTCATGCTTAGGTGGGTCCTGATAAAATTTCTTTATATAATATCCCTGGTTATGTCAGAGCATCCTGACATAGATAGACAAAGACAAAGACCAAGATAAATAGATAAATAAAAAGGCTGAAAGGACATGTGATTTGTATGGCTTTCTCACCTACCTCAGTTTTGCAAAAAGCTGCCTCTAGGATTCAGTCAACTACACATCTTCATAATACACTGGTAAGCCAACTCAGAAACCATGCTACAATGACATCCAATTAATACCATGCAGGCTGATGGCGGGGGGGGGGCGGGGGCGCGGGGGTGGAACTTTATTGTAAAGCGCAAAGACCTAAATAGATGAATAAATGTAGGGATATATGCAGTGTAATAAACATAACAATACTCCCCATATTGATCTAAACAGTATAAAAATCTATAAGCATTCTAATAAAACGTCAAGTCATTTTTAAGTCTGGAATATTTGTATGGAATATGAAAGGTCCAAAATTAGCTAAAATACTTTTAATGAAAAGTATAACGGTGAAGGACACTATTTTAGATAACAAGTTTAATATGAACACTTAGCAGTGTCTAGTGAGATTGCCACAGGTGGCTAGGATGTGGAGTACCCAGCTTTAAGGGTTGATGTTTATATAAAGGAAATATAAATTTGTGACTTCTAGAGTTGCATTTGTGGCAGCACTTCATGTATGCTTCAAACAGATTTTATATTTATAATTTTTATAGACTATTTAAAATATTTAACACAGAAAAAAGTGATAGTTCTTCATGGGGGAGGGTAAACCTTAGTCATCTCTGATGATTCTCTTTCCTCCACCCTCACTGCACCCCATCCAGTCTCCTTGTGAGTCCTTTGGCTTCCAACTCTGCACTCTAACTGCACTGCCACAGTTTCATGACTGAGCCACTGAGACAGTCTCCAAATTCATTCCCTTTTCTGCTGTTGCTCTCCAGACAGCAGGCAGAGAGATCTTTCTTTTCTTTTTCTTACCATCATTTCTATTTAAATTTTATATAATGGAACATTTAAAATCTATATCAAAGTAGAAGGATGAGTGTACCTCGTCTCATTCAACTTCAATTATCAATTCATAACCAATCTTGTCTGATCGACTCCTCTGTCATCTTCCCCACTCCCCCCAGTATTTTGAAACAACCACGGACATCATATCACCTAATCAACTAATATGGAACTGCCCTAAAGTAAAATTTTGGCTTGGGACTTACTGGTTCATCCAGAAGACTTCATGCTTCCACTGCAGGGGACACAGATTCAATCCCTGGTTGGGGAACTTGCTGCAGTTTGTCCCCATCTCTCCCACCCCCCTACCAAAAGTTAAATTTTGCCTATTGGTTGGTCATGAAAAGTACAGAAGTTTGCTGCCCTAGTAGTGATAACTTATTTGTCAACATCTTTACTGACTTCCAATTGTTTCCTCTTATTTTTTTCAGGATAAGTTCTAAGTTCCATCACTAGAAAAACAGATTAATGTGTTCCTTTATGTTAAACTAGTTTTTCAGGACTACATATATAAGCACTCTCCTACTTTTGCATCAACGGTGTCCTTTGAAGTGCATGTGAAATTTGAATGTACAAAAAAGGAAAACACAGGTCAGTTACACTTCAAAAAATACTCAGAAAATCAGGTTTGTGGTTATCAGAGGCAGGAATCAGGGAGGGGAAACTGGATGAAGGCAATTAAAGGTACAAACTTCCAGTTATAAGATATTAACTACCAGGGATGTGATGCATAGCTTGATAAATGCAATTAACCCGGCTGTATGTCATCAGAGAAGGCAACGGCACGGAGAAGGCACCCCAGTACTCTTGCCTGGAAAATCCCATGGGTGGAGGAGCCTGGTAGGCTGCAGTCCATGGGGTCACGGAGAGTCGGACACGACTGAGCGACTTCACTTTCACTTTTCACTTAGAACACTGGAGTGGATTGCCATTTCCTTCCCCAGGGGATCTTCCCAATCCAGGGCTCGAACCCGGGTCTCCCGCATTGTAGACAGACGCTTTACCCGCTGAGCCACCATGAAGTCCATTGGAGAAGGAAATGGCAACCCACTCCAGTGTTCTTGCCTGGAGAATCCCAGGGACGGGGGGGCCTGGTGGGCTGCCGTCTCTGGGGTCGCACAGAGTTGGACACGACTGAAGCAACTTAGCAGCAGCAGCATGTCATATATGAAAGTTGTTAAGAGAGCAAATTTTAAATTATTACAAGGAAAAAATTCTTCTATTTCTTTAATTTTGTATCTATATTAAATGACACTGAAACGTGGACTAATAGAACCCAGACTTTCTAACTAATTCTGAGAGGACTTCAAGAATGTACATTTCCAACAAGGTCTTTGATGATATTGATATTACTGGTCTGGGAACCATGCTTTGAGAATCACTGGTGTAGGTTAAAGATGACATTTTTAAAATCCTTTGCAAGAGTGAGTGAAATATATTGAGTGGACTCTATGAGAATATATCACTGCTTTCTAAATTAATGAAGATATTATTTTTTATGGTACCATTGTAAAAGATTAACTTAAATAAGGGTAGAAAAACATGTGGTTTTTGCCTTAAATACTATATATTTTGAATATTAGAATCAGAATTCACTTAGTATGTTGAACAGTGTTGATACTGAAAATTAAACCAACTACTTAACTCTTGATGTGAAACATCACCAACAGAATTTTATGTCATTATAATTTCAAAAAGCATTCTAAAATACAAGGTAACATATGTATATACATATATATATACATACATTTATACTTACACATACACACATATATTTATAAAAATATATTAGCCTTCAAAATTAAAGTGGTATTTGACATTTAGGAAATTAATAGTAAATGGATATTTGATAAGAAATTTAAACATGTCCTTTAAACTGAGATCCAAATTTCAATATCAATTTCAATATCACATCAGTTTCTAATACTAAAAGTATTTTAGGATTACTTGCATTTAACTTGATAACTCTCTGGGCTATCTGTGTCCTTTGAGAATTAAATATGAATCAGAATTAATCTAAGGCTTTTCATCAAAATCCATTAAGGGAAATTAAGCCCAAAGAGATTATCTTACATTTGACTTTGCTTAATGTGCTTACCGTATTAAATGGATACTCTACAACTAAAGATTAATTTGCTATAAAGAACTCACTTATGTAGATCTTTCTTGATATTATTGTCATACCTAAAGCTTTTTATAATGAAGTTGAATACAATTTGTATATCTACTGATTTCTTTTTAGTTGGAAGAATTTTAATTGTGGTTTCAAAGTAATTTTTAAGTGATTTTTAAATTTAATCATTTTTTTTTCTCTAAAAATTTAGGTAAATAAGTTATTGTCACTTTCTGACTGTCCTTCCGATTTATGTCTTTTTAATGCATCAGAGAGGTAGTAACTACATAGTATGAATTTGCAACCATGGCTACATTTGGCAAAGCATCAAGATTTCCTGGGAGAACTTGTTAAAAATATAGATTTACATATCACATCTCTAATTCTTAACAATTCTAATCCCTATGTCTAAGGAAGGACCCAACAGTGTGATTTTCATTCCAAAGTTTCATGTTTTCACTTGAAATTGATCTTTTCTTATAGAGAAAACTTAGGGAACGTTAGGAACAAATGTTTGAAAAAAATGACAAATGTTTCAAGGATGCCCTGACTGACACCAAGGACTCACAGTACTATTTTCCAATTGCTGAGGCCATATGAAAGCTTCACTTTTGCTGACTTTGGGACCAACAAACTCCCAGCCATTGCTGAACAAGAACAACTTCTAAGAAGTAAGTCTGGCTTGAAAGTTTGTAGTATCAAGGATGACACCACTTGTCTTCTTAAACATTAATCTTGTTTCTCTGTGTTGCACCTATGTTTCTCCTTTAGGAAGGGGTTAAATATGCCTTCTTCCTTTGCCTAAGGCAATACACCTGCATGCATTTTTGTTACCAAGCCTTGTGTTTCTCATGCCTATAATCTCTTGACAGTTTCATTATTACCACTGCTTCTTCATATTTAGTAGCAACACAGCTAATACTGTGCTCCTATCATAAACTCTAGTTACTTTACCAGTTTTGTCTTTTGAAGACAAAAAGATGCCGAAACACGCAAGAAGACAATGATTACATGATCCAACAATTTAGCTCTTAACTGACTTCTCTTTTTAAAATAGCCCAGAGCAAGCCAAAAGTATGAGTGGACCTGTGTAGGGATTCCTAATGCTCCATGCATATCTCAAGTCCTTAAACTACATCATTATTCTAAAATACTCTAGGTGTGTGTGTGTAGTCTTAAAAATGCCTTAAAAGTACAGGCTGCCATCAACATTAGGAAAAACATCAGTGGTAGCATCATCATGAAAATATTAGGCAATATTTTTGAGTGCTGACTAATGTTTTATTTTATTTAGAAATAGAAGGTCATTTTAAAATGCCCTTTACAAATAGAATGCCATTCCTTTGAAATATGGGATAGGTACTTTTCTGTAGGCTCAGTTGTTTTCCTCAGCAGCTATCTAAAATATTATTCCCATTTTATACACGTGGAAAGGGAATTTTATATTAATGACTTTCAAATCCCTTCTATTTCTGACCTGCTCTGATTTACATAAATAGAAATACTGAAGATCACAATGTAAACAAAGTAATAGAACCATATTGGTCCTGGCATCAGGCTAGATGCTGGCAATCTGAAGTCACAATATCTGTTGGGAGACTATTTATAATGGGTTAGGAGTGAAGGAATGACATGGACTGTTGAGCAACAGTTTCACAGTTGCACACCAGCACTACCTTTTTCTCTGCCTTGAAAATAATTTAGTTCCCTTTAACTACAATGTTGTCCTTTGATCTAGGGAAGGAGCCTGAGGGAAAAGAGGCACAAGTGTGGAACTTAGCACCTTCAGCATCTGTATTTGTATAAACACACAGAAGAAAGACACACAACCAACCAAGAAAAACAGCCCCAGAGAAATATGTATTCTCAGGCATATTTGATCTATTTTGGATTCATTAATATGAATGTTCTGCCTCCGCAGATTTGAGATATGACAAAGCCCAGAGCCCTTCATCTGCAAAGCCTCTCTTCACTCCAAGTAATTTGCTCTTGTTCTCTGATGTTGCTGATATTTCTAAATGAGTTTTAGTTGGACTAACTATCTTCATACTTTGAGAGCTTTATTGTTGAATACTGAGAGCCTTTGTCCAAAAGCTTAGAAATAAAGTTTCTTCAATTGTTCAGTAGAGATGGGAAATAGTCTAAGGGAACAGTAAGATAAACTTTGTTCTTGAGCTTTTCTTGTTCTCTCTCTGTGTCTTTATATGTTATTACAAACTTCCACAAATATTATCCCCTAATAATTTTAGAATATACTATTTTTCTAAAGCAGAATTAGAGAACAACATTGCAGTCATCCTCATATTTCTCACTCTCTTTTCAAAATAAGTGAGAGGAATACACAAATCCATAATCTAATGCAGTATTTTAAAGTTTTAATGGAGAGCAGAAAAGTAAATGGTTAAGATTCTTCTTAAGAATCTTCTTAAGAACCTTCTTCAGCAATCAATGCAAAGGAAATAGAGGAAAAGAATAGAATGGGAAAGACTAGAGATCTCTTCAAGAAAATTAGAGATTTCAAGGGAACATTTCATGCAAAGATGGGCTCGATAAAGGACAGAAATGGTATGGACCTAACAGAAGCAGAAGATATTAAGAAGAGGTGGCAAGAATACATGGAAGAACTATACAAAAAAGATCTTCACGACCTGGATAATCATGATGATGCGATCACTAATCTAGAACCAGACATCTTGGAATGTGAAGTCAAGTGGGCCTTAGAAAGCATCACTACGAAGAAGCCTAGTGGAGGTGATGGAATTCCAGTTGAGCTGTTTCAAATCCTGAAAGATGATGCTGTGAAAGTGCTGCACTCAATATGCCAGCAAATTTGGAAAACTCAGCAGTGGCCACAGGACTGGAAAAGGTCAGTTTTCATTCCAATCCCAAAGAAAGGCAATGCCAAAGAATGCTCAAACTACTGCACAATTGCACTCATCTCACACGCTAGTAATGCTCAAAATTCTCCAAGTCAGGCTTCAGCAATACATGAACTGTGAACTCCCTGATGTTCAAGCTGGTTTTAGAAAAGGCACAGGAACCAGAGATCAAATTGCCAACATCTGCTGGATCATGGCAAAAGCAAGAGAGTTCCAGAAAAACATCTATTTCTGCTTTATTGACTATGCCAAAGCCTTTGACTGTGTGGATTACAAGAAACTGTGGAAAATTCTGAAAGAGATGGGAATACCAGACCACCTAACCTGCCTCTTGAGAAATCTGTATGCAGGTCAGCAAGCAACAGTTAGAACTGGATATAGAACAATAGACTGGTTCCAAATAGGAAAAGGAGTATGTCAAGGCTGTATATTGTCACCCTGCTTATTTAACTTCTATGCAGAGTACATCATGAGAAACGCTGGACTGGAAGAAACACGAGCTGGAATCAAGATTGCCGGGAGAAATATCAATAACCTCAGCTATGCAGATGACACCACCCTTATGGCAGAAAGTGAAGAGGAGCTAAAAATCCTCTTGATGAAAGTGAAAGAGGAGAGTGAAAAAGTTGGCTTAAAGCTCAACATTCAGAAAATGAAGATCATGGCATCCGGTCCCATCACTTCATGGGAAATAGATGGGGAAACAGTGGAAACAGGGGCTGACTTTATTTTGGGGGGCTCCAAAATTACTGCAGATGGTGACTGCAGCCATGAAATTAAAAGACGCTTACTCCTTGGAAGAAAACTTATGACCAACCTAGATAGCATATTCAAAAGCAGAGACATTACTTTGTCCATCTAGTCAAGGCTATGGTTTTTCCAGTGGTCATGTGGGATGTGAGAGTTGGACTGTGAAGAAAGCTGAGCACCAAAGAACTGATGCTTTTGAACTGTGGTATTGGAGAAGACTCTTGAGAGTCCCTTGGACTGCAAGGAGATCCAACCAGTCTATTCTGAAGGAGATCAACCCTGGGATTTCTTTGGAAGGAATGATGCTGAAGGTGAAACTCCAGTACTTTGGCCACCTCATGCGAAGAGTTGATTCATTGGAAAAGACTCTGATGCTAAGAGGGATTGGGGGCAGGAGGAGAAAGGGACGACCGAGGATGAGATGGCTGGATGGCATCACAGAGTCGATGGACATGAGTCTGAGTGAACTCCAGGAGATGGTGATGAACAGGGAGGCCTGGCGTGCTGCGATTCATGGGGTCGCAAAGAGTCAGACACGACTGAGTAACTGAACTGAATGAACTGAACTTCTTAAGACCATATTTTCAGCATTTTTTTTCATATGCAGGACTATTTTTTTTTATAGTGACTACTAACTGTCTCTGCTATCCATACTATCCACAATCATAGCACCAGGACATGTAAAATATAGGAGTCACCCTTACCCACCTTCCACTGTGTTATCCATAAACTCTTAAGTCACTATATTCAGCTTAGTTTTAAAATTAAGGGAACATGAAAAAAAAAAATAGAGGAAATGAGGTAATTCAGGTTGCCTAGAAATATTGAAGGATAAATTTAGCAATGATTTTCAAGCACACAGAGACTGTGATCTCCATCTCCCCAGAGGTTAGAAAAGGAAAGAGGAGACTTAAACCACAGCCTAGGAGGATTAAGTTGGATATATAATCATAGTAGGCCAAAGTGAAAAAAACTATCAGTTCATCTGGTGAGTCCTCTCTCTTTCAGAGAGGAGGAAACTAAAGCCCACAGAGAGAGGCTCAATGTGTAAAGTTATATTGTCAGCAGCAGGCTAAAACCTGTGGTCCTCAAGGACTCAGCCTTCTGTCAGTGAAGGAGGATAGATTTGGGAAAGGATTACCAACAGACAAAGGGCTTTCCTTCTCAGAATGACAAGATTTTACAAACAATCCAACAGAAAAATTATTATTTTCACTGTTGCGCTAATCAGCAGAGAACATTTTAAATTATTTTCACATGGGCCCAGTAAAGGAAAAGAGATGACATTTTCTTTCTTTCTCTCTCTTTTTTTTTTTTTCTCTTTGGGTGTGGATTTTTTGTTTGGGTGATTCAATCATTCAGCAAATAAACTTAAGCACAGATACTTTGTTAAAGACAAGGATACAGTGGGCCTTCACTAAGAAATGTATAGCTCAGTACAGTGATGTCCCCCAAAATGTTATGTGGACAGGTGCATGCTTTTTTTATGAAAATATTTTAAACAGTCTGGGAAGACAAAGATGAGAATGTTTTTTAGAGCTAAATGTATACATATATATATATATATATATATATGCACATATATATGTATATGTTTATACATGTAGGCATTTCTACCTTTTTGGTGTCAAAATACCATATATTTCATTCATGAAATGATGCTTAGGAGTAAACCTGATGTTAGAATATTTTTACCGCCCGACTTATTACAGAAAAAATGCTGCACCATGAAATTGTAAATCTGGTATAATGGAATGATTTGGTAATTATAACACTGACAAATGTGCCATGAAAAGGCACAGGCATTATGGATAAGCACAGGAACTCTGCATTAATGTTAGATTTAGCCACACCCAACAGAAAACAACACAACATTACATGAGATAAGAGAAGGCTAGAGCTAGGAATTACAGGGTTAACAGGAGGACTGCCTATCTCTTTTCAACTCACTGCTTTATCATCTTAAAGTTTGCTTTTAAAGAACTGTTGGACTCTAACATTTCATTCAGAGGAAAAAAACCCACATTTTTAATCTTTTCATCACAAACTTACACGAGATACTTCTCTCAGAGTTGCCATTCAATAGACTTCTTATATCTCATTGACAAGAACTATGTAGACTGTTAGATACAAGAGTGTTTGGGAAATTGATCATTTTTATCTGGGTCCACTGCTGCCACAAACAAGACTGGGGTTCTGTAGAATTGTAGCAAAAATTAAGAGGACCTTAATTTTCAAGTTCAGTAGTTTGAATAGGGAAAAAGAGAAAGAAAAGGATTGGGGAATGATGGATGTTAGCAAAGAAAGTTTATACATTATTATTTTCAACATAGTTAATCCACTTTTTTTTCTTTACAAATCATTTTCTTTTTTTTAATGTTTTTCCAGAAAAATATATGATTTTTTTTTTCCTATTTAGGATAACTAGCAGGTATTTTTCCAGTATTCTTGCCTGGAAAATCCCATGGATGGAGGAGCCTGGTGGGCTGCAGTCCATGGGGTCACTAAGAGTTGGACGTGACTGAGCAACTTCACTTTCACTTTCACTTTTCACTTTCGTGCATTGAAGAAGGAAATGGCAACCCACTCCAGTATTCTTGCCTGGAGTATCCCAGGGACGGGGGAGCCTGGCGGGCTGCCGTCTATGGGGTCGCACAGAGTCGGACACGACTGAAGCAACTTAGCAGCAGTAGCAGCAGCAGCAGGTGTTTAATATTCTGTACATAGATGAGGCTTAAAAATCCAGTTGTGTGTGTTCTGGAGTGAAATAAGTGTTAGTTTTGGTAGAATTAGTAGTTTCTCTTTCCTGCTGATGCTTGTTAAAAACAAAGCAAAATAAAGTAAAAATAAAATTAAAAAAAGAAAAATGGAAAGTAATACACAAAATTAAAAAAAAATGTTCGCACAACATCTGTTAATGGTAATTGTCTGAGGATCGTTCTATTTTTGCATATTCTTAAGCAAAATTCAATCTTTGTAATTAAAGAGGAAAGTTTTAGTAAACCCTTTTCCTGGTTTATTAATAATCAAAGGTTTTAGTTAAAATATGAACTCTATTTCTTTTGAATGGTGTATAGATACATACTGCTTTATTATACAACTTATATTCTGATTAGAAGTAATGTTTTTAAACTTGAAGTTTCATTGATTTCAGTAGTTTTCTATAGTTGCTGCAAAGCTTGCTTAAAAAGTAGATTAGAACACTCTGCTGTAGTAAAGACACAATCCTTAGCAACATTTTCTGTCTTACAATTTATGTCCAGATTATATAAAAGGTGTCACCAGTAAAGCACTTGTGTAAGTAATAAAATATGCAGTACTAATTTTACAGTGAAGCAACTCTCAATATTGAAGAACTAGGGCTAAATATTTAAGTTACTATTTACTATTTTGTATTCAGATTTGAAGTAGAGACACATTCATCTTCAAAATTTGGTGAACAGTTTAAGTTCACATAACATTTAAAATTTTGTGGCTGAAATACAGAATCAGATCAATCCTCAAGTTTTCAATATGTTTCATAACTGTATCTATAACTAAAACTAGACAAAGAAAACTATTGATTGTTTTAATTTTCTGAGTTTCATGACTGACATCTGAAAGTGCTTAAACTCCATTTTTGTTTTGAAAACCACAATTCACAGTTAGATAACCTAACTCATTGTAGTGGGATCTTCACATTAAAGTAGTTTGGTGTAGATGTTTGTGCTCTATTGTAGCAATAATTATACATAATTTATTTAATTCTGAAACCAAGTGGGGTCCTGTGGGGAGGGAAATACTTTTGTCTCCCATTTTTTGTAGGTGAGACTCCAGTCTCCATGACCTTTCCTGAGTTACAAAGGGAAGATTTGAACAGATCCTAGTCAAGGGAGGAACAGCCAGGAAATCACCTGAGGCAAGATTAGAGGGACTGGAGAATCTCATGGAGATTAGGTCTAATCTTGTCAGAGACACTATGAAAAACCCTCATCAATTCCTCCACAGTTGGGACACAATTTTTCTTGAAAGGAGTCCACTCTCTCTCCCTTTGCCTGGCAAAGCAATCAAGTCCAATCCTCCAAAGAATAACATTGCATAGGATCCTGGAATGTTGGGTCCATGAATCAAGATAAATTGGACATGGTCAATTAGGAGATGGCAGGGGTGAACATCAACATTTTAGCATTCAGTAAACTCAAATGGACAAGAATGGGTGAATTCACATGACCATTAAATCTACTATTGTGGGCAAGAAACCCTTAGAAGAAATGGAATAGCCCTTGTATTCGAAAAAAGAGTCCAAAATGCAGTACTTGGGTGCAATCTCAAAAACAACAGAATGATCTCAGTTTGTTTCCCAGGTGAGCCATTCAGCATCACAGCAATCCAAGTTTATGACCCAACCACAGATGTCAAAGAAGTTGAATGATTCTATGAAGACCTAGAAGATGTTCTAGACTAACACCACAAAAAGATGTCCTTCTCATCATAGGGGATTGGAATGCAAAAGTAAGAAGTCAAGAGATACCAGGAGTAACAGGCAAGTCTGGCCTTAGAGTACAAAATGAAACAAGGCAAAGGCTAACAGAGTTTTACCAAGAGAACACACTGGTCATAGCAAACACTCTCTTCCCACAGCACAAGAAATGACTCTACACATGGAGATCACCAGATGGTCTATATTGACATCAGATTGATTATATTCTTTGCAGTCAAAGAAGGAGAAGCCCTGTACTGTCAGCAAAAACAAGACTTGGAGCTAACTGTGGCTCAGATCATGAGCTCTGTATTGCAAAATACAGATTTAAATTGAAAAAACTAGGGAAAAACCACTAGGCCATTCAGGTATGACCTAAATCTTATGATTATACAGTAGAGGTGATGAATAGATTCAAAGGATTAGTGTTAATAGGATGCCTGAAGAAATATGGATGGAAGTTCATGATACTGTACAGGAGGCAGTGACCAAAACCATTTCAAAGAGAAAGAAATACAAGAAGACAAAACGGTTGTCTAAGGAGGCCTTACAAATAGCTAAGAAAAAAGAAAGCAAAAGGCAAAGAGGAAGGGAAAGATATACCCATCTGAAAGCAGAGTTCCAAAGAATAACAAAGAGAGGTAAGGAAGCCTTCTTAACTGAACAATGCAAAGAAATAGAGGAAATCAACAGAATAGGAAAGAATGAAGATCTCTTCAAGAAAATTGGAGATACCAAGGAAACATTTCATGCAAGTTCAGTTCAGTTCAGTTGCTCAGTCGTGTCTTACTCTTTGCGACCCCATGAATTGCAGCATGCCAGGCCTCCCTGTCCATCACCATCTCCCAGAGTTCACTCAAACTCACGTCCATCGAGTCGGTGATGCCTTCCAGCCATCTCATCCTCTGTCGTCCCCTTCTCCTCCTGCCCTTAATCCTTTCCAGCATCAGAGTCTTTTCCAATGAGTCAACTCTTCACATGGCCAAAGTATTGGAGTTTCAGCTTCAGCATCATTCCTTCCAAAGAACACCCAAGACTGATCTCCTTTAGGATGGACTGGTTGGATCTCCTTGCAATCCAAGGGACTCTCAAGAGTCTTCTCCAATATGGGCACAATAAAGGACAGAACCAGAAAGGATCTAGCAAAAGCAGAAGAGATTGAGAAGAGGTAGCAAGAACACACACACACACACACAAAACATAAAAAAAGGTCTTAATGACCTGGATAACCATGATGGTGTGGTCATTCACTGAGAGCCAAACATCCTTGAGTGTGAAGTCAAGAGGGCCTTAAGAAGCATTACTACAAATAAAGCTAGTTGAGGTGATGGAATTCCAACTGAGCTTTTTCAAATCCTAAAAGATGATGCTGTAAAAATGCTACACAAATATGCCAGATATGCCAACAGATATGCCAGTGAATCTGGAAAACTCAGCAGTAGCCACAAGACTGGAAGAGTTATTTTCATCCCAGTCACAAAGAAGGGCAATGCCAAAGAATGTACAAACTATAATACAACTGCACTCATTTCACATGCTAGCAGGGTAATGTTCAAAATTCTTCAAACTAGGCTTCAACAGTACGTGAACTGAGAACTTCCAGATGTGCAAGCTGGATTTAGGAAAGGCAGACAAACAAGAAATCAAATTGCCAACATCCATTGGATCATAGAAAAAGCAAGAGAATTCCAGAAATACATCTACCTCTACTTTGTTGACTATAGTGAAGACTTTGTGTGGATCACAACAAACTGGAAAATTCTTCAAGAGATGAGAATAGCAGACCACCTTACCTATCTCCTGAGAAATCTATATGCAGGTCAAGAAGCAACTGTTGGAACCGGACATGGAACAACAGACTGGTTCCAAACTGGGAAAGGAGTACATCAAGGCTATATATTGTCACACT
This sequence comes from Oryx dammah, assembly GCF_014754425.2. NCBI lineage: Eukaryota > Metazoa > Chordata > Mammalia > Artiodactyla > Bovidae > Oryx > Oryx dammah. The sequence goes on along the minus strand of NW_024070202.1, from coordinate 37,340,328 downwards.
GCTTATTTAACTTATATGCAGAGTGCTGCTGCTAAGTCGCTTCAGTTGTGTCCCACTCTGTGTGACCCCATAGACGGCAGCCCACCAGGCTCCCCCATCCCTGGGACTCTCCAGGCAAGAACACTGGAGTGGGTTGCCATTTCCTTCTCCAATGCATGAAAGTGAAAAGTGAAAGTGACGTCTCTCAGTCGTGTCTGACTCTTAGGGACCCCATGGACTGCAGCCCACCAGGCTCCTCCATCTATGGGATTTTCCAGGCAAGAGTACTGGAGTGGTGCAAAATGCCAGACTGGGTGAAGCACAAGATGGAATCAAGATTGCTGAGAAAAATATCAATAACCTCAAATGTGCAAATGATACCACCTTCATGGCAGAAAGAGAAGAGGAATTAAAGAGCTTCTTGATGAACATTAAAAAGGAGAGTAAAAAAGCTGGCTTAAAACTCAACATTCAAAAAACCAGGATCATGGAATCTGGTCCCATCACTTCATGGCAAATAAATGAGGAAAAAAATGGAAACAGTGGCAGATGTTTTTTCTTGGTCTCCCAAATCACTGCAGACTGTAACTGCAACCATGATATGAAAAGATGCTTGTTCCTTGGGAGGAAAGCTATGGCAAACCTAGACATCATTTTAAAAAGCAGAGATAATCACTTTGCCGACAGATGTCTGCATAATCATAGCTATGGTTTTTCCAGGAGTCATGTACAGATGTTAAGTGTTGGACTATAAGGAAGGCTGAGCACTGAAGAACTGATGCTTTTGAATTGTGGTGCTGGAGAAGACTCTTGAGAGTCTCTTGAACAGCAAGGATATCAAACCAGTCAATCCTAAAGGAAATCAACACTAAATATTCATCAGAAGGACTGATGCTGAAGCTGAAGCTCCAATACTTTGGCCACCTGATGTGAAGAGCTGACTCACTGGAAAAAGGCCCTGATGCTGGGAAAGATTGAGAGCAGGAGAAGGGGACGACAGATGATGAGATTTGGATGGCATCACTAACTCAATGGTTGTAAATTTGGACAAACTCTGGTTGACAGTGAAGGACAGGGAAGTCTTGAGCTCTGCAGTCCATTGGGTCACAAAGAATCAGACATGACTTAGCAACTGAACAACAACAACATCTTCATCCAAAACTCTATCTCTGAGATTTGATCTGGCACCTATCTAGAGAAAAAAAAAAAAAAAAGGTTCCTTCCTATGCAATTCAAAGTAAGTGTATAAAGGCAGACCTGGGAGCTGTTACAAGTTTGTTTCCAGACCACTGTAGTAAAGTGAGTCACACATGAATTTTTACATTTCTCAGTACATATAAATTATGGTTCCATTATGCCGTAGTCTAGTAAGTGTGTGATCACCACTAGTGATTTCCCTGGTGGCTCAGATGGTAAAAATGTCTGCCTACAACTCAGGGTTTGATCCCTGAGTCAGGAAGATTCCCTGGAGAAGGAAATGGCAAGCCACTCCAGTATTCTTGCCTTGAAAATCCTGTGGACGGAGGAGCCTGGTAGGCTACAGTCCAAAGGGGTCGCAAAGAGTCTAACACGACTGAGTGACTTCACTTTCACTTTCAGTAAGTATGATAGCATTATGTCTGAAGAAAAGTATATATATCTTAGAAGTGTTTTAACCATCATTTGAGCCTTAAACTAGTTGTAATCTTTTTGCAGTTGTAACATCAAAGATCACTGGTCACAGGTCACCGTAACAAATATAATAATAATGAAAGAGTCTGAAGGCTTCCCTAGACTCAGTGGTAAAGAATCCGCCTGCCAATGCAAGGGACATGGGTTTTATTCCTGGTCTGGGAAGATCCCACATGCCACGGAATAACTAAGTCCGTGCGCCACAACAATTAAGCCTGAGCTCTAGACCCAGGAAGTGTATCTACCGAGCTCATGTACTACAACTACTATAGCCCGTGTTCCCTAGAGCCTGGGCTGTACAAGAGAAGCCACTGCAATGAGAGCTCGTGTACTGCAATGAATGGTAGCCCCTGCCTGTTGCAACTTGAGAACAGTCCACCCAGCAATGAAGACCCAACACGGATGAAAATGAATGAATTTTTTTTTAAAAGCTTGAAATATGATGAGAATTACCAGAATGTGAAATAGAGACACCAAAGGAGCAGATGCAGTTGGAAAAAATAGCCCCAATAGACTTTCTCTGCACAGGGTTGCTCCAAACCTTCAATTTGTAAAATACTTAGTATTTGTGAAGTGCAATGAAGCAAAGCATGCTGAAAGGTAGAAAGCCTGAATGCTATTCTGTGTATGTATATGCGTGTGCATGTGTATGGCAGAGAGGGAGTTCCCTTGCTTACCTATTGATAGCCATTGTCCCAATATAGTAAAGTGACAATACTTTGTGGTAAGCCTACAAAATCCTACTTTGATCTGCTTTTAGTGAGTCATCCAAATTACTCAAAAGGACAAAAGCAACAGGGAAGAATGAGTCATTTCATTTATAGTTAACTCAGCCTTTCTGTTTCTAGAATGTGGCACACCTTGTCTTTCCTGCTTAGAAAATGCCTGAGGTTTGTAATTCAGATCTGTGTTTGGGTTTCCTAGTCAACCTAAAAGTTTATGTTAATGTCATATGGAAAACCCAGCTTATGCTAAAATTACACAAGACACAATCATGAAGTGAATAAAATGAGCTTTTATTAGGGAATTTTGGGGAGAAAAAAAACAATGAAAATGTAAGGTTTATGACAAGTTTTCCTATATAATTCCTATATATATTTTTAATAGATACTCTCTTTAAGAATGACCTTTTCATAATTGCATTATCTGGTATAAAGATTTGACTTTGAAAATGTGGGCTTTTTGAACAGCTTACAACAAATGAAAGATAATTTTGACTAGGCAATATATTCACAGGGTTCAAAATCAATAAACTATAAAAAGATGAACAGTGAAAATTTTTCCATTCATCCATGTCCTCCCTCCATCTAAACACTATCTACCCAACTCCTACACATAACTGCTCCTAGTAACTTTTGTATAATTCATACGTATATCCTTCCTATTTCTTTATGTACATATATTATTTGTCCCATTTTTTACAGAAAGTTTAGTATACATATTATTTTAAGCACTAATTTTTCCTTTAATATATTGGAGACTTTTATCATCAGTCTATTCATGGAACTTTTTAAACAATTGGGGTATAATTGCAATATAGCACTATATTAGTTTCAGGTGTACAGAATAATGCTTCAGTATTTGTATATATTATAAGATGATCACCGTAATGTTAAGATCTGTCACCACATATGGGGCTTCTCAGGTGACTCAGTAGTAAAGAATCTCCCTGCCAATATAGGAGACATGGATTTAATCCCTGAGTTGGGAAGATAGCCTAGAGAAGGAAATGGCAACCCACTCCAGTATTCTTGCCTGGAAATTTCCATGGACAGAGGAGCCTGGCAGTTATAATCCATGGGGTCACAAAGAGCTGGACACAATTGAACACACATATAGACACCACACAGAGAAGGCAATGGCAACCCACTCCGGTACTCTTCCCTGGAAAATCCCATGGACGGAGGAGCCTGGTGGGCTGCCATCTATGGGGTTGCACAGAGTCAGACATGACTGAAGTGACTTAGCAGCAGCAGCATAGACACCACATAGTTACAGAATGTTTTTTTCTTGTGATGAGGACTTTTAAGATCTATTCCTTAGCAAATTTCAAATATGGAAATTACATTAATATTATTATTAGTATTATTAACTATAGTCATCATGCTGTACCTTACTTGTGGACCTTAATGCAAACTCATTAAATACAAAAAGTAGCACTGTGACTAGAGAGAAATTAGGATAAATTCTGGGCCATATAGATGTGACACTTAAATTATAACCCCCAGGCAAATAGAATTGTCTGTTATATTTAGATTTAACAAAGTGTAATATAAACATAGATTTCTCTCTATTCTGTAGTGCTATCATAAAAAATTTAATCATAAATTAATAATAATGCTAATTAATAAAAAATTGTGTTTTGAAGCAATTTAATTGTATCATAAACTTAGTTTTTAGATAGTTAATATTGTCTATTTTTTTAAGGTAATTATCATATAAAGTAAGAGAATGGGAAGGCTTTTCATAGATATATCATGCAGAATAGGAATCTCTGAACAACTAGACCTAAAAATAAAGGGAATCAAGTTCTTCCTAATAAAACTCATTAAAAGATAATCATTATTTAAATAATTCATTATTTTGAACTAATGCTTAAAATGTTGTGTTTTATTTTTACCATGTGTATTTTTAAAATCTTTAATGAAAAGAAGTAGAATATAAGAAAGCGGTTATATGTTTATTCTTAAAGAATATACCTCCAAAGTTTTGCTGTTTCAGTTCAGTTCAGTCGCTCAGTCGTTTCTGACTCTTTGTGACCCCATGAACTGCAGCACGCCAGGCCTCCCTGTCCATCACCAACTCCCAGAGTCCACCAAAACCCATGCCCACTGAGTCGGTGATGCCATCCAACCATCTAATCCTCTGTTGTCCCCTTCTCCTCCTGCCCTCAATCGTTCCCAGCATCAGGGTCTTTTCAAATGAGTCAGCTCTTTGCACCAGGTGGCCAAAGTACTGGAGTTTCAGCTTCAACATCAGTCCTTCCAATGAACACCCAGGACTGATCTCCTTTAGGATGGACTGGTTGGATCTCCTTGCAGTCCAAGGGACACTCCTCCAACACCATAGTTCAAAAGCATCAACTCTTTGGTGATCAGTTTTCTTTATAGTCCAACTCTCACATCCATACATGACCACTGGAAAAACCATAGCCTTGACTAGATGGACCTTTGTTCACAAAGAAAAGTCTCTGTTTTTTAATATGCTATCTAGGGTGGTCATAACTTTCCTTCCAAGGAGTAAGTGTCTTTTAATTTCATGGCTGCAGTCACCATCTGCAGTGATTCTGGAGCCCAGAAATATATAGTAAGCCACTGTTTCCACATCTATTTGCCATGAAATGATGGGACCGAATACCATGATCTTAGTTTTCTGAATGTAGAGCTTTAAGCCAACTTTTTCACTCTCCTCTTTCACTTTCATCAAGAGGTTCTTTAGTTCCTCTTCACTTTCTGCCATAAGGGTGGTGTCATCTGCATATCTGAGGTTACTGATATTTCTCCCGGCAATCTTGATTCCAGCTTGTGCTTCTTCCAGCCCAGCGTTTCTTATGATGTACTCTGCATAGAAGTTAAATAAGCAGGGTGACAATATACAGCCTTGACATACTCCTTTCCCTATTTGGAACCAGTCTGTTGTTCCATGTCCAGTTCTAATTCTTGCTTCTTGACCTGCATACAGATTTTTCAAGAAGCAGGTCAGGTGGTCTGATATTCCTATCTCTTGAAGAATTTTCCATTGTTTATTGTGATCCACACAGTCAAAGGCTTTGGCATAGTCAATAAAGCAGAAATAGATGTTATTCTGGAACTCTGTTGGTTTTTCCATGATCCAGCAGATGTTGGCAATTTGATCTCTGGTTCCTGTGCCTTTTCTAAAATGAGCTTGAACATCTGGAAGTTCATGGTTCATGTATTGCTGATGGCTGGCTTGGAGAATTTTGAGCATTACTTTACTAGCGTGTGAGATGAGTGCAATTGTGTGGTAGTTAGAGCATTCTTTGGCATTGCCTTTCTTTGGGAGTGGAATGAAAACTCACCTTTTCCAGTGCTGTGGCCACTGCTGAGTATTCCAAATTTGCTGGCATATTGAGTGCAAAACTTTCACAGCATCATCTTTCAAGACTTGAAATAGCTCAATTTGAATTCTATCCCCTCCACTAGCTTTGTTCGTAGTGATGCTTCCTAAGGCCCACTTGACTTCACATTCCAGGATGTCTGGCTCTAGGTGAGTGATCACACTATCATGATTATCTGGGTCGTGAAGATCTTTTTGTACAGTTCTTCTGTATATTCTTGCCACCTCTTCTTAATATCTTCTGCTTCTGTTAGGTCCATACCATTTCTGTCCTTTATTGAGCCCATCTTTGCATGAAATGTTCCCTTGGTATCTCTAATTTTCTTGAAGAGATCTCTAGTCTTTCCCATTCTGTTGTTTTCCTCTATTTCTTTGCATTGATCACTGAGGAAGGCTTTCTTATCTCTCATTGCTATTCTTTGGAACTCTGCAATCAGATGCTTTTATCTTTCCTTTTCTCCTTTGCTTTTCACTTCCCTTCTTTTCACAGCTTTTTGTAAGGCCTCCTCAGACAGCCATTTTGCTTTTTGACATTTCTTTTTCTTGGGGATGGTCTTGATCCCTGTCTCCTGTACAATGTCACGAACCTCTGTCCATAGTTCATCAGGCACTCTGTCTGTCAGATCTAGGCCCTTAAATCTATTTCTCACTTCCACTGTATAGTCATACTGCTAATGCTGCTAAGTCACTTCAGTCATATCTGAGTCTGTGCGACCCCATGGACGGCAGCCCACCAGGCTCCCCTGTCTCTGGGATTCTCCAGGCAAGAACACTGGAGTGGCTTGCCATTTCCTTCTCCAATGCATGAAAGTGAAAAGGGAAAGTGAAGTTGCTCAGTCATGTCCGACTCTTAGCGACCCCATGGACTGCAGCCCACCAGGCTCATCCGCCCATGGGATTTTCCAGGCAAGAGTACTGGAGTGAGGTGCCATTGCCTTCTCCGGTATAGTCATAAGGGATTTGATTTAGGTCATACCTGTATGGTGTAGTGGTTTATGCTTAAATAAACCTATTATTTTATAAATTGCTTTAAAACCATTCTAAAAGAGTAAATAAGCCTATCATTGAGTGCATAAAGATACGTTTCAGAATATCAAATGAAGCTAAAAGTAAAAATTAGATGTCAACATTTTCAAATTGGAAAATAGAAACCATTTTCAAGCTACTTAATGAAAACTAAATTAGGATTTAAAATAACTTGTTTTCCCTGACTCCACTTTTAAATATACCAGAAAAGTTTTTGAGTAATAGAGAAAGGGTAAAGATTATTTGCCCTAAATGATCAGATAGTTTCTTACATGCTACTTTTTGTTACATCTCTATTCACCCTCACACACAGAGTGGTTATGAGGTCAGAGTGCTAAAAAATCGTTCTTCTCAAAATTCAAGCATGAAATTTGCCATTTGATTCAGTAACTCTACTCATAGGCATATAGCCAAATAACTGAGTGCTCCTTAGACTACTGACTCCTACAGAACATTATCACACAATTGCAAGTAAAAAGGAGAGTGGAAAGAGTGGAGAGGGAGAGGGGAAGGGGAAGGGAGGCAGAAAAATCATAAATATAAATAATCATAATTTTTAGACCATTTCCCCATCTTTGCATGCTTTCTACTCTCACATTAGTGTCAAATTTTCCAGCAGACATTTCTAACCATAGCACTGAAACCGAAGTTCTCCTGTGTATAATTATGTTCTATCTTCTTTAAATAAATGCCTCTTGTGTTGTGGGACTAGACCTGGTCAGTAAAGTTAGACTTTCATTACAGAAGCGAGCGTATTTCCAAAACCATCCAGCAGCCTGGCCAAGCCATGGAGGCTTCATTGCTTTTTTGAGGAAAACAAAACAAAGCCCCAAACTGACAAATACGGACAACCCAATATAGGCTGTGGTCTTAAAGCAATTAGTGTGTTGAATTATAGGACTCAGTTTCAGGAAAGGAAATCCGAGATATTATCACTCAATATTGAATATGAAGTGTAATGAAAACTATTTGACCAAAAAACAATCTTTACTCTTGCATCAAATTTCCACAAAATTAAAGACAATTTTTCTGTATAACGTTTCCTCTCAGTGTAGTAGCTGTAGTTGTGTCGTAGCGTGGTTGGTATATGCAATCCATTATATCTATTTAAATTGTTTAGCTCTTTGCTATGAGTACACTGCAATCTTGTATTATGTACAACTGTGTTGTTCACATAGTCTTTGTTAATTTTACCTTTTGTTGCTAAGAGTAGAGGTGAGCCAGCATGACAGAACACTGACCACTGCTATTAGCAATTAGTGCAAGGCTGCGCTGCTTTCATTTGCTCTCATTTCATTTTTCTCCTTCTCTCTGATCCCCACTCTTATTCTGCTTTCTACTTAGGCATTTTCTTTGATATGTTTGCTATATGTCCCTAAAATTAACAAATTATTGGAAAATAATTTAAAATTTTCTGGTTCCTTAAAGCTACATAAGTATTTATCTACTTTATTCATGCAGCACTTTTTGAGCCATGTCTGCGCTATTGTCCAGTATTTAGTTTCTTACTTCTACTGCACTGTTGTATTCTATAGTGAACATCAATCATTATGTTACTTTTTCATTTCCCCAACAATTTCCTCTAGGTTATTCCAGCTGCCACAACCACAAATAATGCCACAATAAGCTTACTGAACAAAGCGCCCATGTGATACCATGTGAGAATTTTACTACCATTTTAATAAGAGCACATTCACCTTTAACTTGCTCACCTTATATATTTCAGAACTGCAATGGACCAATAAAAGCTACTACGTCTGTTTCATTCCCCACCCTCCACCCGCCTCCTCCTTTGTGAATAAGAGCATTTCGTGTGACTATTTGTTCTACCTGAGTATATTGGCAGTGGGGAAGGCAGAAAATATTTTTATGTCTCCCAGTTGAGAAGAGACACATGTGGGCTTGGTCACACATCACCCAGAGATCCTGGACTTTGAGCTTGATGCCCATGAGTAGATGCAAATTTGGACTGAATGTAGCTTGCCAGTAAGAAGGAGAGTGGGCCAAATGACCAGAAGGGCAAATTGTGCTTACTATAATACTGCTCATGAAATATTTCTGGCTCTCTACCCTCAGGGCAAATAATGGAGTGGGACAATGTGACAGAGTGACATGTCAATTCTGGCCCAACCATTGAATCCCTCCCAGACACTTATTCATCTGCTACATCAACCAGTAATATTGCAGATTTTATTTCTTGGTCAGTCTGTATCTAGACATGAAGATAATATCTAGAAAACCCTCCACAAGATCTATAATGGACACATAATATAAGAATAAATTAATGTTGGTTTGATATTTTGAAAGTATTTGTTACCAGAGCATTCAGTTCAGTTCAGTCGCTCAGTCGTGTCCGACTTTTTGTGACCCCATGAATCACAGCATGCCAGGCCTCCCTGTCCATCACCAACTCCCGGAGTTCACCTAAACTCCTATGCATTGAGTCGGTGATGCCATCCAGCTATCTCATTCTCTGTCGTCCCCTTCTCCTACCCCCAATCCCTCCCAGCATCATGGTCCTTTCCAATGAGTCAACTCATTGGAAATACTTTGGCATGAGGTGGCCAAAATATTGGAGTTTCAGCCTCAGCATCAGTCCTTCCAATGAGCACCCAGGACTGATCTCCTTTAGGATGGACTGGTTGGATCCCCTTGCAGTCCATGGGACTCTCAAGAGTTTTCTCCAACATCCCAGTTCAAAAGCATCAAGTCTCTGGTGCTCAGCTTTCTTCACAATCCACCTCTCACATCCATACATGACTACTGGAAAAACCATAGCTTTGACTAGACAGACTTTGTTGGTAAAGTAATATCTCTGCTTTTTTATTATGGTATCTAGGTTGGTCATAATGTTCCTTCCAAGGAGTAAGCATCTTTTAATTTCATGGCTGCAATCACCATCTGCAGTGATTTTGGAGCCCCCAAAAATAAAGTCTGACACTGTTTCCACTTTTTCCCATCTATTTCCCATGAAGTGATGGGACCAGATGCCATGATCTTATTTTTCTGAATGCTGAGCTTTAAGCCAACTTTTTCACTCTCCTCTTTCACTTTCAGCAAGAGGCTCTTTAGTTCTTTTTCACTTTCTGCCATAATGGTGGTGTCATCTGCATATCTGAGGTGATTGATGTTTCTCCTGGCAATCTTGATTCCAGCTTGTGCTTCTTCCAGCCCAGCGTTCTAACCTAAAACTGATAAAACCATATATACCTAAATAAGATCACAGAATCATTTGGTAATTGCACTCATAATTTTGCTAAACACTGACAACAATATTGCATAAATCCTTGCTAACACTTGATATTAACCTTTTTCTAATTTTTGCCATTTTTTCACGTATAGAATATAATGATTTCCTGCCTCTTGTTAGGTTGATTCCTAAATACTTAAAAGTTTTCCACTGCCATTGTGAACTTTTCTATTTCATAATCTCACATATGTTGTTGCTAATCTAGAGGAGAGTTATTAATTTTTGTAAGTTGGTCTGGTACTGGTTGTCATTTTTGGATACTCTTTTTAACTATTTATGAGGGGGTGTTTTTGTGTAGGTGACTATATGAAATAATGGCAGTATCATCTCTCTCTTCCAATTCATAAATCTACCATTTGTTGTCTTATAATATTAATGAGAAATTCTAATATCACACCAAACATTAGCATAGGTGTTCAGTTCTAGAATTTAATGAGAATGATACTAAAATTTTTTTTGTAAAATGAAAGTTGTTTCATTTTCAGAATAGACAATGGGTTGAGGTGAGGAAAAATAAAGGACATGAGATCTAGAGAATATGAAGAGTTCGTCGTCATCATCTTGCTCAGTCTTGTCGGACTCTTTGGGACTCCATGGGTTGTAGCCAGCCAAGCTCCTCTGTCCATGGATTTCTGAGTCTTTTTCTGAGAGTAGTGCCATTTATGGTGACAGGGGCTAGAGCCCAGGAGCTGTGCTAGATCAGATGACTGACCTCAGGGGTGCTGACAAGTCTCTTAGCCAGGTGTTCTGTCATTTGAGTGCAAATACTGGCCTGTAATCTGTGAGTTTCCTGCTAGCTAAGTGTCCAGATGTCATACGAGTTATTCAATACCATCTTCATGTAAATATCAGAAAATTTTAACTATTTCATCTAATTTTTAGAATAGTATATTAAAATATATTAAAGTTTAAAATGATAAAGCAACTCACTTCTCTGGGAAACATTAACTATCAGATTGTTATATTTAATGCAAAGAAATGTATTGCATGATTCTTTATTTTCTTGGTATAGCACACTAAAATAAGTTAAGATTATGAAGAATGTATGTATATGTTCAAATTAAAGTCATTAGATACTTCTCAGAAACAGATACTAATATACATATTTCCTTTTTCATAATGTATTAATCTTGAACTGTGGATAAGTTATTATTTGCAGCTAACAAAGGCAAAATTACATTAAACAGATTAGACATAAACTCCTGCTTTTGCAGAATTCCTTAGTCTGGATCCACAATTTATTGATGTTATTGTATCATTCAGAAGAGTGTTTTGGAGTTGTTTCACTATCACATGGAGGATATACTAGCTCTTTCACAATGTATTTCTTTCACAAAGTCTGATTTTGTGTGTATATCACTAGAATTACCCAAGACAACTTGAATCTTATCCCCATAGATATTTATTAACAATACAAACTCTTCTTGGGTTGTACTCCTTGCATAAATGACCTGTGATTTCTAAATGATCTGTTTAATTAGAATTTTGCACATTAGGAAGATTCATGCATGTAACCAATTCAATCTAGAATTAGATGATAAAGAGATCACAATTTACTTAAGTCATTTTAAATTCTCATTTCCTTTAAAGTTTTGATATGGTATATTTCATATTTCAAGGTTTACTTATGACACAATTTATTTTGTTTAATGAGCAGAAGACTATTTTTCACATAGTTCATTTCACTGTTAATCACCTACATTCAGAATTATGTTCTGAAATAGTTACAATGACTAACAAGTTTATGCCAGTTATTGCTGACAGTTATTAGTGCTATAATTTGGTGATGTATTTTTCACATTGTTTTGAAGAATACTGCAGTCATGCAAGCAATTTGTTGATTTTTCAAATAAGCAACCAAATTCAATTGAGCAGATGTAACAGAAACAAAGGCATCAAATGACCTCTAAAACAAATCCAAATCTCTATTATAAAGATTCGGCTGTCATCAAATGATTTCTGAATTTCTTCCCCTAGCCATGCTACAACTGAGAAAACTAATTGACATAATTTTAACAAGTTCCAATCCTACAACACTAATTTCCCACTAAATGTAATAACCACTGAGAAATCTAGCCAACTGCTTTGAAGCTGATTCTAACACTAGTTTCCACCTACTTTATGATGAAGTTTCAGAGCTTTTTCTTTTTCTTGCAGTCTTATATAGTAAGACTTCTTCATTTTGTACTCCAGAGCCAAACTTGCCTCTTACTCCAGGTACCTCTTGACTTACTACTTTTAGATTTCAGTCCCCTATGATGAATAGGATATCTTTTGTGGTGTTAGATCTAGTAGGTCTTGTAGGTTTTGTAGGTCTTCACAGAACTGATCAACTTCAGCTTCTTTGGCATCAGTGGTTGGGGTACAGACTTGAATTATTGTGATGTTGAATGGTTTGCCTTGGAAATGAATTAAGATCATGCTGTCATTTTTGAGGTGGTACCCAAGTACTGCATTTCAGACTGTTTTGTTGATTATGAGGGCTATTCCATTTCTTCCAAGAGGTTCTTGCCCACAATATTGGATATAATGGTGACCTAAATTAAATTCACCCATTCCTGTTCACTGATTCCTAAGATGTCAGTGGAATCAGTTTGTCATCTCTTGCCATTTCTTGCTTGACCACGTCCAATTTACCTTGATTCATGGACCTAACATTCCAGGTTCCTATGCAATACTGTTCCTTAACAGCATCGGATTTTACTTTCATCACCATACACATCCACAACTGAGTGTTGTTTCCGCTTATTTCTAATAATGTGACAAAAATCAGTGGGATTCAGATTAGAATTATTCAAATTCTTCTAGATAGACACATTTCCAGATGTAGGAAATATAATCTTCTAAATAGAGTAGTCAGTCGTCTTGACTCATTGCATCCAGCAGCAATATTTACACTTCTCCATAAATGATAATCTGAGTATTCCAAGGGAGATGATTAATGCTTTGAAATTGATTCCATGTCTCTCTTCTAGTTCCTGGAAGTTGCCAGTGATCTTTAGCATTCCTTGACTTGTAGACACGTCACTACAAACCTTGTTTCTCTGTTAGTATCACCTTCTTCACCCTGTTCATGTGTATCCTTTTTGTCTTCTTTAAGAACATTCTCCTTGGATTTTGGGCACTTCCTAATCCAGTGTGATCTGACCTTGAACAATAATTTAGTTACATTAGTAAAGACCCTCTTTCCAAATAAGATCACATTATGAGGTTCTAATTTGACACAAATTTTTTTGATAACACTCTTTAACAAACTACAGGTATGAAAAAAAATGAGGCCATTGGTAAATAGTATTGAAAATCACATTTTTTATTTCTAGGTATTCAGTTCAGTTCAATTCAGTCACTCAGTCCTGTCCAACTCTTTGCAACCCTAATGGACTGCAGCACACCAGGCCTCCCTGTTCATCACCAACTCCTAGAGTTTACTCAAACTCAGGTCCATAAAGTCAGTGATGCCTTCCAACCATCTCATCCTCTGTAGTTCCCTTCTCCTCCCACAGTCAATCATTCCAAGCATCAGGGTCTTTTCCAATGAGTCAGTTCTTCACATCAGGTGGCCAAAGTATTAGCGTTTCAGCTTCAGCATCAGTCCTTCCAATGAATACTCAGGACTGATCTCCTTTGGGATGGACTGTTTGTATCTCCTTGCTGTCCAAGCGACTCTTAAGAGTCTTCTCCAACATCACAGTTCAAAAGCATCAATTCTTTAGTGCTCAGCTTTCTTTATAGTCGAACTCTCACATCCATACATGACTACTGGAAAAACCATAGCTTTGACTAGATGGACCTTTGTTGACAAAGTAATGTCTCTGTTTTTTAATATGCTGTCTAGGTTGGTCATAACTTTTCTTTCAAGGAGCAAGTGTCTTTTAATTTCATGGCTGCAGCCACCATCTTCAGTGACTTTGGAGTCCCCCAAAATAAACTCTGTCACTGTTTCCCCATCTATTTGCCATGAAGTGATGGGACCAGATGCAATGATCTTAATTTTCTGAATGTTGAGTTTTAAGTCAACTTTTTCACTCTCCTCTTTCACTTTCATTGAGGCTCTTTAGTTCTTCTTCACTTTCTGCCATAAGGGTGGTGTCATCTGCATATCTGAGATTATTGATATTTCTCCCAGCAATCTTTATTCCAGCTTGTGCTTCATTCACCCAGCATTTCTCATGATATATACTCTGCATATAAGTTAAATAAGCAGGGTGACAATATACAGCCTTGATGTACTCCTTTTCCAATTTGGAATCAGTCTGTTGTACCATGTCCAGTTCTATCTGTTGCTTCTTGACTTGCATACAGATTTCTCAGGAGGCAGGTCAGGTGATCTGGTATTCCCATCTCTTGAAGAATTTTCCACAGCTTGTGGTGACCCACACAGTCAAAGGCTTTGGCGTAGTCAATAAAGCAGAAGTAGATGTTTTTCTGGAACTCTCTTGATTTCTTGATGATCCAACAAATGTTGGCAATTTGATCTCTGGTTCCTCTGCCTTTTCTAAATCCAGCTTGAACATCTGGAGGTTCATGGTTCATGCACTGTTGAAGGCTGGCTTGGAGAATTTTGAGCATCACTTTGCTAGCCTGTGAGAGGAGTGCAATTGTGCGGTAGTTTGAATATTTTTTGGCATTGCCTTTCTTTGGCACTGGAATGAAAACTGACTTTTCCAGTCCTTTGGCCACTGCTGAGTTTTCCAAATTTGCTGGCATATTGAGTGCAGCACTTTCACAGCATCGTCTTTTAGGATTTGAAATAGCTCAATTGGAATTCCATCCCCTTCACTAGCTTTGTTTGTAGTGATGTTCGTAGTGATGCTTCCTACGGCCCACTTGACTTTGCATTCCAGGATGTCTGGCTCTAGGTGAGTGACGATGCCATTGTGATTATCTGGGTCATGAATGTCTTTTTTGTATATTTCTTCTGTGTATTCTTGCCACCTCTTCTAAATATCTTCTGCTTCTGTTAGGTCCATACCATCTCTGTCTTTTATTGTGCCCATCTTTGCATGAAATGTTCCATTGGTATCTAATTTTCTTGAAGAGATCTCTAGTCTTTCCCATTTTATTGTTTTCCTCTATTTTTTTGCATTGATTACTGAGGAAGGCTTTCTTATCTCTCCTTGCTATTCTTTGGAACTCTGCATTCAAATGGGTATATTTTTCCTTTTCTCCTTTGCATTTCACTTCTCTTTTCTCATCTATTTGTAAAGCCTCCTCAGACAACCATTTTGCCTTTTTGCCATTTCTTTCTCTTTTGAGTGGTCTTGATTCCTGTCTCCTGTACAATGTCATGAATTTTTGTCCATAGTTCTTCAGGCACTCTGCCCATCATATCTAATCCCCTGAATCTATTTCTCACATCCACTGTATAATCCTAAGGGATTTGATTTAGGTCATACCTGAGTGGTCTAGTGGTTTTCCCTACTTTCTTCAATTTAAGTCTGAATTTGGCAATAAGGAGTTCATTTTCTGAGCCACAGTAAAGGATATTTATAACTGCAGAAACTTTACTACGAGCCAGACATTACTCATTCATATTTTAACTCCTTTAATATGCAGGAAAGCCTTATGAAGTAAGTACTGATATTGTTATCCCCAATTTACAAATGAGAAAACTGAAAAAAAAGAGGAGCTGAATATCTTTTCTCAGTTATTAGAGCTATTAAATGACAGAGCTACATTTCTAAAGAGATCACATTCTGCAGTACCAACATATTATCAAGGAAAAAAGAGGAAGGGAAAGAAATGAAAAGCATATAAACCAACAATTTTGCAGGGCTAATATGCCCACGTGCATGTGCTAGTAAGTTTAAACTTTATTGTAGCCCATTCTGGTAGGTTTCATCATTAGAGCCCATTTTCTCGATAAAAAGATTATAGTTAAGGGCTAGGAAGTTGTGCAAAGTTCCATAGCTGTGGCTGCTTTAAAACTCACTCTGTTTGACATGTATGTTGCCATCTACGTTCTAGGGATAATAGATTTCAACTCCTTTCTCAGAAATAGTGTGTATATTCCAGATAAATTAACTTCCAAATTTCTAAGGGTAATGTGCTGTGGAATTATTAAAGGGATAGATTTCATTTCTCCTCCATTTATTTAAAGTTTATTATTATTTATTAAAGTAGGGCTTCCCTGGTGGCTCAGAGGTTAAAGCGTCTGCCTCCAATGCGGGAGACCCGGGTTCAATCCCTGGGTCGGGAAGATCTCTTGAAGAAGGAAATGGCAATCCACTCCAGTATTCTTGCCTGGAGAATTCCATGGACGGAGAAACCTAGTAGGTTACAGTCCATGGGGTCGCAAAGAGTCGGACACGACTGAGCGACTTCACCTCACTTCACCTCACCTCACCTATTAAAGTTTAGTCATATTCTTCAAGTGTGTTTGCTCAGCAAGTGGTTTTCTTTTTTCTTTTTTTTTTAATAGAAATACTGTGGATGTAATACCAAGGTACATATGCAGGAAAGAATGGTGAATATTTTATAGATAGTGAAGAAATATAAAATTAGTAGAACCAAATGGGTTTAGAAAATAAATACATATCTCATTTGAATATATGAGAGTGTATATATATATATATATATATAAATTTATATATATATAAATTTCCCAGGCATGGAGATATGAAGGCATAGATTATAAAGCTTTAAAGTAATCATTTAATTTTACATCAGTACCAAAATGAATATGCTATTGGGCCAATTTCTATAGTTTAATTCTCCAAAACTTACATTTGGTTGTAAGTACTCACTGATATTTCCAGACTGACTATTTTAGAAACCAAATGGAAATCATGGGAGGCTAAAATCAGACCTTTTATAATGAGATTTTTATCAGAGGACACTGGCAATTAAAAAAAATATTCAGCAGTATTTTCTTTTAATCTCTGTACCTCATAATTTTTTTTTAAACAAAATGTCCTAGTCTTAAAATCAATGTGATAAGTTTTTGTTTTACCATGTATTTTATATCCAACTGGCACTTTTACCAAAAAGCATATCATTCTATCTTTGTATTCTTGGCTTGAAAGCCATTTTATACATTTTGTGGAGAATGGTATATTAATAGAAACCATGCAATTAACTTGGAAAAAATAGCCTCGAATTTGGTTGAAAAAGTCCTAAAGAATCATGCCAATCACTTATAAAAAGGAATAAATAAAAATAATTTTTAGAAGTTGAAAGAAAACAAAATAGGACAACATATTTATAGTTTCTACTTTAAATTGAACATTTATAAAAGAGTACCAGTTTATATTATATCCAGAACAAAAAATGAACTTTACTATAAATTCAGTTTGAAATTCAAATGAAATGCAAATAATATTACAGTCAATAATATTAAAAACCAAGGCCATTCATAGAAATAATGAAATCACTTAGGATTTTCAGGAGAATTTCTGTATACACAATAGTTTGTTCACGAAGAAGGTTCTGACGTAATTACAATTCTTCATTGGCATATGCCGTTTTAACTCTCATTTGCCATCTCTGAAACTGCTTCTAAACTATATTGGTAATATTCCCCAATAGAGTCTATCAGCAAATACGTAATGGAGAAAAAATTTCTAAGTATGACATCAAATAACCATTTATTAATTCAGTGAATACCTACTAAGCACCTATTTGTGATAGTTTGTATTGGTTACACAGTGGAGGCTCATTGTTTAGGGGGAAAAAGGGAGACAGTCTTTGCCTGATAGTGGGCACAGGATCACACAGGTTGAAAACATATGGAGTGGTATCCAAACATTTTTGTTCACTAAGGATAACATAAACAAAGAAGAGTTAGATCAATAATTCAGGAATATGTCAAAGAACACTTGGTATTTGACTTGACACCTGCCACATAGGGTTGTTTTGCAGTGAAGGTTTTTATTCTTTTTTTTCCTTTTGAGAAAGGTAGAGTGAATATGCTTATCAATGACCAAGTATCAGCTCTTACTCCACCACCCCCCCCTCTATTGAGCGAGATTAGCAATGATTAGTTAAGGAACAGATGGCATTTGAACTAATGTTGCTGTTCAGTTGCTAAGTGGTGTCCAAATCTTTGCAACCCCATGAACAGCAGCATGCCAGGCTTCTCTGTCCATCACTATCTCCTTGAGTTTGTTCAGACTCATGTCTATTGAGTTGGTGATGCCATCCAACCATCTCATCTTGTTTTCCCCTTCTCTTTGTACCTTCACTTTTTCCCAGCATCAGGGTCTTCAAATTTATAAATGTGTGTCCTTATGTAAGATTAATCCAAGTATATTTTCAATAACCTAAATAGAAAAATCAGTGTTCAATACAAAGAAATAGTGGAAAACAATAGAATGGGAAAGACTAGAGATCACTTCCAAAAAATTGGAGATACCAAGGGAACATTTCATGCAAAGATAGGCACAATAAAGAACAGGAATCATATGGACCTAAGAGAAGCAGAAGATATTAAGAAGAGGTGGCAAGAATACACAGAAGAACTGTACAGAAAAGATCTTCATGACTCAGATAACCACAATGTTCTGATCACCCATCTAGAGCCAAAAATCCTAGAATGCAAAGTCAGGTGGGCCTTAGGAAGCATCACTATGAACAAAGCTAGTGGAAGTGATAGAATTCCAGTTGAGCTATTTCAAATCCTAAAAGATGATGCTGTGAAAGTGCTGCATTCAATATGCCAGCAAATTTGGAAAACTCAGCAGTGGCCAAAGGACTGGAAAAGTCAGTTTTCATTCCAGTGCCAAAGAAAGGCAATGCCAAAAAATGCTCAAACTACTGCACAACTGCACTCCTCTCACAGGCTAGCAAAGTGAAGCTCAAAATTCTCCAAGCCAGCCTTCAACAGTGCATGAACCATGAACCTCCAGATGTTCAAGCTGGATTTAGAAAAGGCAGAGGAACCAGAGATCAAATTGCCAACATTTGTTGGATCATCAAGAAATCAAGAGAGTTCCAGAAAAACATCTACTTCTGCTTTATTGACTACGCCAAAGCCTTTGACTGTGTGGGTCACCACAAGCTGTGGAAAATTCTTCAAGAGATGGGAATACCAGATCACCTGACCTGCCTCCTGAGAAATCTGTATGCAAGTCAAGAAGCAACAGTTAGAACTGGACATGGAACAACAGACTAGTTCTAAATTGGAAAAGCAGTACATCAAGGCTGTATATTGTCACCCTGCTTATTTAACTTATATGCAGAGTATATCAGGAGAAATGCTGGACTGAATGAAGCCCAAGCTGGAATAAAGATTGCTGGGAGAAATATCAATAATCTCAGATATGCAGATGACACATGGCAGAAAGTGAAGAAGAACTAGAGTCTCTTGATGAAAGTGAAAGAGGAGAGTGAAAAAACTGGCTTAAAACTCCACATGCAAAGTACAAAGATCATGGCACGTGGTCCCATCTCTTCATGGCAAATATATGGGGAAACAGTGGAAACAGTGACAGACTATTTTGGGGGGCTCCAGAATCACTGAAGATGGTGATTGCAGTCATGAAATTAAAAGACGTTTACTCCTTGGAAGAAAAGTTATGACCAACCTAAACAGAATATTAAAAAGCAGAGACATTACTTTGTCAACAAAGGTCCATCTAGTGAAAGCTATGGTTTTTCCAGTAGTCACATATGGATGCGAGAGTTGGACTATAAACAAAGCTGAGCACCAAATAATTGATGCTTTTGAACTGTGATGTTGGAGAAGACTCTTGAGAATCCTTTGGACAGCAAGGAGATCCAACCAATCCATCCCAAAGGAAATCAGTCCTGAATATCCATTGGAAGGACTGATGTTGAAGTGGAAATTCCAATTTTGGCCACCTGATGTGAAGAGTGGACTCGTTGGAGAATACCTTGATGCTGGGAAAGATTGAAGGCAGGAGGAGAAGGGGACGACAGAAGATGAGATGGTTGGATGATAACACCGACTCAATGGACATGAGTCTGAGCAAGCTCGGGCAGTTGGTGAAAGACAGAGAAGACTGGCATGCTGCAGTCTATGGGGTTGCAATGAGTTGGACACGACTGAGCAACTGAACTGAAACTGACATAAAATATCAGTGGTTAGATGAATCAGTGTATGATACTCTCAGTGACTTAAGAGTGTTGCCAGGGAACCATGAATTTTCCTATTAAGCTTTGAGCTCTACAAGGCAAGTATAATTTGCTTTTGATATGTCAAATTTGTGGTATCTTACTATTGATAGTTTTGTCCATGCATTTTCCAGGGAGAATTCTATGTTTTTAATAAATTAATGATGCATATTAAAATAAATCAATAATTTAAGGGAAAATGTTTGCCTTGTATTATTTCATCACCACGGCTTTATTCACTCTTCTGATGTCTGTAGACACACACATCCACTTACATGCAGTTTTGAAAACCCCTCAACATCCCTTCTCATTTCAAATTCATATCAGTACTTTAAGACAGAGGTCAAATCCTTAATCCCTCTTGCCACTGCTCCCAATCCATCTCACACCTGAATTTCTGTAGCAATTGTTCTCTGTACCATTCATTTGAGTTACAGATAGCCTTAAGTACACTATGCTGTGATCCAGGTTAAACTCTCTGGAGACGGACTGCTTGGGTTCAAAATTGAGTTTTATTTTGCTAAATAAGACACAAGTCGAACAAATGACTGAAATGTTTCCCATTGGCTCAGTGGGTAAAGAATCTGCCTGCAGCGCAGGAGATGCAGGCAGATGTGAGTTTGATTCCCAGGTCTGGAAGATGCCCTGGAAAAGGGCATGCCAGTCCACTCCAGTATTCTTGCCTGAAGAATCCTGTGGACAGAGAACCTGGAGGGCTATAGGCCATGAGGTTGCACAGAGTCAGACATGATTGATGAGACTTAGCATGCACAGCATGCATGCACATAGGGAGAACTAGATGAATAGATATACAACGAAATGCCTATGACATTAAAAAAAGGCTCAGGAAACAGAAAACTCCCCCCTCCACCCTAACCCCATTATTTCCATTGTCTGTTTTTTTTTTTTTCTGTTTTTATCCAAATATTTAATGCAATGATTTTTTTAAAAATGGAAAGATTTATGACAGTTTTAGAACAAAATGACCCTACCCTGTCTGCATTCTAATTCAGCCTGCTCATTCCTCTCCTCAAATGCAATCACTTGACTATTCTAATGATCAATGGCATATATTAGGGAGATGTGGCCAATATTACAAAGAATATTTGCTCATGGAACAATATAGGAATTATTCATTAATGCCAGACTTAATCACAAAATAATAATTGCATTGTAAGTAATACTTAAAAATAAAATATATAAAAATAAAGTTAATATAATAGACATATATGATTAAAATATTTACTAATACTATCATAGTACTTTAAGATTATTTTTCTTTCATTCTCTAGAAAGATTGTACTTTAATTTAAAATTTCATTAGAATTTTTATTCTGTGAATATGGGAATATGTCAGTCTTACATATGTCAATCTTACATTCCAGATATTTAAAATTTCTGACTTTTTCTCCTATTTTCTGTCCTATAACAACAGGCAATGAAAGGATATTCAAAGACAGTCTTTGGTTGGGTTGTCTTGATGGCAAACTCCGAAGCAGATTTTAGCCTATAGGAGGCTTACTAGGGAATTCTTTCTGTATTTAGAGCTTTGAAAAGGAAGAAGGGAGGGACACCAGTTGAATTTGACAAAAGCAGAGGCTGTGCATCCAGTAATGTGTCTTAGCTAATCCCAGAGGGAACTCTGGAACTAACACACTAGAGTTGTACTCAGTTGGGCCAAGATGTGAGTTTCTTCTGTCTTCCGCATCCAGGCTGATTGACATATTCCCAGATCAATCAGTCATTGGAGATAGATAGCTGTGGAAGAAACATAACCTTGGGCAAGTGGTCCATTGCAGTTGAAGCAACCCCGAAGAAGCTTGCCGCTGAATGCAGTCCACTGACAGCACTCCTGCAGCTCTGAGAAGTCTTTCTTTGAAAAGGGATATATGGATAGAGCGGGCTTCCCTCATAGCTCAATTGGTAAAGAATCCACCTGCAATGCAGGAGACCTGGGTTCAATCCTTAGGTTGGGAACATCTCCTGGAGAAGGGAGAGGCTACCCACTCCAGTATTCTGGCCTGAAGAATCCCATGGACTCTACAGTCCATGGCATCACAAAGAGTCAGACACGACTGAGAAACTTTCACTTTCATATAGATAGAGAATTTCTTTGTCCATCATAGTGGTTTAAATAATTTTTTGGAAAAACTATATTAATTCAAGAAACATTTTCAGACAAAGTGGAATACCTTATTGAACATTTAATAAGAGACACTGACTAGTGATGAAATTAATGGAATTTTTTTGAAATGTGTTTGTTATTTTTGCAGGTTATTGTTTGATTAAAGAAATGGATTTTTAAGTTTATGAGGCTAGCTTATATAATAGCTAGATATAAATATACCTTAGAAGACTAACTGTTTAGATTTTTAGGCAAGTTTAAGAATTTGTAGGATAAAACATGAGATTGTGTGTTTGTCTTGACATTCAGAAAATAATTTTAATTCTAGTTTTTGTTAAATGATTACTCAAGATTTATCATTCAATGATTCTTACACAAGACCACCAAGAGCTATTGTGGAGTTCTGCTTCTCCAGTTTTTCAGTGAATATTGGAAGGCTTATAGCTCTAATTCACTGAATCAACTGTATTTTGGGGATCAGGGAATTGAAGACAATCAGTCACACAGATTTAGAACCAGAGTTTAAAACTGAGGAGTGTGAAATAAAGTTTACAAGATGGCCACAAAGTCAAATGTCATCTGTTGACAAGTTTTGTTTGTACATACTTTATGAAGTAGTTACTATAGACTGAATTAGGTGCTATTCTCTGACCCATTGTGGGAAGAATTATACTTCCTGACTTCAGAGATATTAGTCTTGGTTGTGCGACTGTATGAGATAGTATGTGAAACATTACTAATTTTGGCTTTTAGGACTACTAGATGCTTTGCCATATTCTTGATCTCTGCTGCAACTCAATCAGCCTCAAGTGAATAGGAACTGTAGCAGACATGTAGCATAGCTGCAATGAACCTGTGATGCCATGTTGAATGGACAGGAAATAAACTTTGTGGTTTTAAGTCATTAGAATTTTCAGTTGTTCATTACCACAACATAATCTTGCCTATCCTTAAACATTTGCCAACTTTTATACACAAAAAGTGGGATTCCTGATTTAGCCAGAATATCTGACAATTTCAATACTAAATAGCTGTGGCTTCTTTAGGTAAACAGGGTGTGATACAGTTTACTTAAGTATCCACATAACTTTTGGTTAGATATCTATCCCCTGTAGAAAATCATGTTTGCTGCTCTGACTTAAGTAAAACTTTTCCTGTCAGTCCAACCATGCTACATATGATGTGAATTTAAAATGGATGCATATATTGTTAAAGTAATCAAACAAGGAGGCCATTAGACTGAAGTTTCTCTAATATCTTGGTAGCCCACGCAAGCAAACTGAAACCTAAGCCAAAGTCAATTCCTGCAAATGCCTCAAGGTTAGGAAGAGCAAACACCGACTTAGGCCTTCTCAAATAATCCAATTGCTTAAGTTACAGCCAATGAACTAATTTCTTTGCTTTGCTTTCATGTCTTCCCTATAAACACCTTGCTCCTAGCTCTTGTCCCTGGAATATTCCTAACCACTTTCTCTTTGGCATTGCCTGACTGGAATTAATGTTTGTTCATATAAACTTTTAAAAATTGTAATATGCATGGATTTAACTTTTAACAATATATAAATCATATGTGTACATATACACCTACAGTCATCACAACATATCGGAGAGTCTTGAAGTATTTCCATTAATTTCAGAAGTAAAACAGGTATATTAATTACCAGCAATACATAACATCTTATCAGAAATATTAGCCAATTCACTAAGGGAAAAAAGTTATCTATACTGGAAAAGATGAGGCAAGTCATTAAGGCTTACACATGTACAACTCACTATCAATTTATCCCAAACAATTTAGTTAATTATTAAGACTAATATGAGATTATTAATATACCTTATAAAAAGATATGCCAGAACCCATAGTTTTCTAATATATTCATAATACATAGTAATATATTATAAAGGAAAAAATTAATTTATAAGATAAAACTCTATAGAGTTCCTTGGGGAAAACTTAAAAGAAAATATGTCTCTTTGGGAAATACTGCAAAATATAACTGAATAAATTTAAATAACACCTGAGAAATGCTATACTCTTAAGTAGAAAAGTTTAATGTTATAAAAATGGAAATTACTATCAATTAATTTGTATATTTAATACAATTAAAATCAAAATACAAATATTAATAAAAGGACCATGGTAAAACGATTCTTAAATTTTATTCAGACACCATGAGAACAGTATGAAAAATTATTGAGGGACAAAATGTTTAAGACGTGTTGAAAGATAATGTGATCAAAATGAGTATGGTACTATTTTAAAAGATAAAGAAAACAATGAAACAAACATAGACCAGCAAAAATATGGGAATTCAATGTATATTGCAGGTAATAATTAAAATTTTAAAAAATAGGTGAAATAAGTAGGTGTATTATGATTTTATAAACATGCAGTCATGCCATGAAGAAAGTAAAGGTTAAACTTAACTGAGTAAAAATGTAAGAAAGTAAGATCATCACAACTCTGTCAAAAAGCACCATAAACATGATTAAAAGTAAAGAGAATTCTACCAATCAATAAAAAAGTATACTCTAAGAGAAAAAGGGACAAATAACATGAATTTGTATCCGTCAAGAATCTTTCAGTATTGATATTAAAGCCCAACACAATTGGCTTGAAAAGAAAACAGTGTGTATCTGTTCATTTAGCTGGAAAACGTATGTAAAGCTAGATTCAACTGTTTAAGCTATGGTATCTGAACTTTCTCCAACTGAGTTTTGTTCTACCTGTTGGCTTCAGCTTCACATAAGCCCTTCTTCCTCTGATGGCAAGGAGACTCTGAGCAATTTCAGTGTTACATCCTACTTTTCCAGCTACCCCAAACAAGAACGGCTTCCCTCCAGCAGAATTTAAGATAAACTCAAATTTGCTCTTATTGGGACATGTCCTCATTCTGGACCAATCAGGAAGTCAGAGATAAGGTCTGTGATTGATCAGCTTTGGTCACACAATTCATTTTATATGGGATCAGCTCACCTAAGCTAAGTAGAATTTAGCAGGGAGATAATTTCTCACAGAAAATAAGTTTTGTTCCTGAAAAGTGATGAGTAGGCCAGCCTACAAAGAACTGATTCAAGTTCGAATATGGACAAGAATGACAACTGAGTTGAAATTTTCTTCACTTTGATTTATAACAGAACTAGGATAAAAATTCTCAAAGGATGAAAGAAACTCCCTAATGCCTCCTGAGTTCCTTGCACAGGCATGACTGAAGGCATGCCTGTCTATAATGCTACAGTGTGGCAACCTGCCAGAGTGACTGTGAGTTTCAAGTGCATTGCCAAAATTATATTATTATCCTGGTGCAGGAGACACGTCAACACTCTTAGGTTTACCTACTACCGTGTAAGGCAATTACTGCTGCACTAGGTTGAACACTCTGTGTTCCAGGGCTTGTGTCCTTGGTTTACTCTAAAAGTGGACAGGATGTTGGGCCTTTAGATGTATATCATTTAATATACATTCAAAGAGAGAAGTCACAAAAGAGAAAGAGAAAAATAACCATAAATAGATAAAAGACAATAATACGCACTAGTAATGAAGTCATTGTAAACTAATGAACTATTGAAGGTGTCCTCTATCTACCAAATCAGCAATGTGTTTCTTGGTTTGTTTGTTTTTACTTATTTATTTGCTGCACCACTCTGCTTGCAGGATCTCAGTTCCTGGCCAGGGATTGAACCTAGGCCATGGCAGTGAAAGACCCAAATCCTAACCACTAGAATACCAGGGAACTATCAGCAATGATTTAAAAAATCTATACTATTATTATTGGAAGAGAACATGAAGAAATTGGTACTTTAATACATTGCTCAATATATTTTAAGTTGGTAATATTTCTAACAGGCAATCTGGCATCAATTTTTCAACATTTGAAAGAAATTTTTTTCTTAAAATATTAATACTTATTTCACTATTCTTTGCTTTCAGAAAGAGTTAAAGAAATATATACGTATATGAACATACATATGCTTTAAATATAAACATACCATGGTGGCTCAGACAGTAAAGAATCTGCCTGCAACGTGGGAGACCTGGGTTTGATCTTTGGGTTAGGAAGATGCCCCAGAAAAGGGAATGTCAACCCACTCCAGCATTCTTGGCTGGAGAATTCCATGCACAGAGAAGCCCAGAGAGCTACAGTCCATGGGGTCGCAAAGAGTCAGTCATGACTGAGCAACTAATACACATGCATGCATGTACTATATCAATAATCAATAATTAATAGGAAAATTAAATACAAGTATAAAAAATACTTGGTTGAGCTACATTGTAGTTCCTTGGCAGAGATGCTATTTTTTTTATTATTATTGAACCTGAGTATTTTAAATTTTGATCATGAATATGTAGAATTCATCTTAGAGAATGAGTTTTATCCATAATCATATATGTATTTTCTCAAAAATGTATTCTAAAAGGGCCCTAATTTTGTTAAACTACAGAATATGCACATTATTAATCAATTATCCTCAATGTACTTTGAGGACCACTATATTGTCAAAATTTTAAATATATATATTAAAAGAAGTGTATTGTTAGTGAATTTCTACATTCTGAAAAAGAGAGCATCTGGGTATATACTATGCTCTTGTTTATAAATTTATGAGGTGATATTGAAAATATAATTCATGTTCTGGCCCACAAAATACTGAAATCACATGTATTTTAATGAAACACATATATTATGTAATGTAGTCCAATATATATCATTTGGTCACTGCATAGTAAGCCCAAGTCACCAATATTTTTTTTCAATATATTAAAAGGTAAATATAAATTATAGTAATAGCTATTATGGAAATACTAACTCATGAACCCATAAAATTACATAAATACTAACCTAACAGTTTGTTTCACATAAAAAAATGATGATTAAATACAGATGACAGTTTAATCACAGGGTAATCAATTAACTGAAACAAAGGACTGGAAAATTAATAGTCATAAAGTACACTTCTAGCAGATATTTAAAATGGAAAATTTGCAAGTTTGAGGTGAACAATTTTATTTAAACTTCAGTTTAGGTCCACAAAAAATTTTGAGCCATCTGTTTTACACAAAAAATTATCCACACTTACGAAGATTCAAAATAATTAAAACAGTGTTCTTGACTTCAAGATACCATATATCTAGAACTGTGGTTCTCAACCACTGTTAGTGTAATAGTGAAGAATAAATCTGACTCCCAGGTTGGATCTGTTTACCTTTGTGCTGTGCTGCCTGTGCTTAGTCATGCTGGCTCTGTACTTTCTGTAAAAGAATGTTGCCTATAATCTGAAATAGATAGGACAACCCATTCTCAGAACTCTGACCTTTATAGATATAACACTCTTTAATACAAATAGAGTTAAAATGTTGCAGAATGAAGAATCACATTTGTCTTATTGGAGGTTTACTGAAACATCATGACCTAACCTATGTGGGCAGATGCAAGAACAAAGAATTCTGACAACAATAAATTTGCAACAACCAACCACAGTCCAGTCCCTCAGCTTTTAGTGTAAAAGAAGCCTGAATTCTAAATCAGGTAAGATGGTTCTCTAGGACATTTGTCTGCATTTTTCTGGGTCTGCTGACTTTTGGAATAAATTCATTATTCCTTGCCCTGACAAAGCATCTCCCAATTCACTGGACGTCCTGTGGTGGGAATGAGTTTGGACCAGGTAACACTATTGCTTCAATGTTCCCTCAGTATGTGATAGACATCCATGCTTACCAAGGCAGCCATGCCCGTGTGACAAGGGCATTTCAAAATTGCCAGGGTTACTGGAGGAATGAAATAGACATATCTGCTTTTCTACCAATTTTCCCATTTGAAAGAGGCACAAACCATCTAACAATTATAACATTTATCATTGTATCATTGAATACTTATCATTCTCTGGTATTTGTTAAGTATTTTGTAACGATTGTGTCTTTTAAAAAGCACAACACACACAAAATAATCTCTGAATTTAGATATTAAAGGAAAATCAGCTTTTTAACTTATCAGATGTACAGATGATATCACTCTAATGGCAGAAAGTGAAGAACTAAAGAACCTCTTGATAAGGGTGAAGGAGAAGAGTGAAAAAACTGGCTTAAAACTCAATATTTAAAAAAAAAAAAAAAAAAAAAACAGTAAAATCATGGCATCTGGTCCCATCACTTCATGGTAAATAGAAGGGGAAAAGGTGGAAGCAGTGACAGACTTCCTCTTCTTGGGCTCTAAAATCACTGCGGATGGTGACTGCCACCAAGAAATTAGAAAATAATTGCTTCTTGGCTGCTGCTGCTAAGTCACTTCAGTCGAGTCCAACTCTGTGCGACCCCACAGACGGCAGCCCACCAGGCTCCCCTGTCCCTGGGATTCTCCAGGCAAGAACACTGGAGTGGGTTGCCATTTCCTTCTCCAATGCATGAAAGTGAAAAGTGAAAGTGAAGTCGCTCAGTCATGTCCGACCCCCAGCAACCTCATGGACTGCAGCCTTCCAGGCTCCTCCGTCCATGGGATTTTCCAGGCAAGAGTACTGGAGTGGGGTGCCATTGGTTCTTGGCAGGAAAGCATTAACATAGACCGTGTGCTAAAAAGCAAAGACATCATTTTGTCAACAAAGGTCAGTATAGCCAAGGCTATAATGTTTATAGTAGTCACGTACAGTTGTGAGAGTTGGACCATAAAGAAGACAGAGTGCCAAAGAATTTATACTTTCGAATTGTGGTGCTGAAAAAGACTTTTGAGAGCCCCTTGGACAGCAAGGGATCAAACCAGTCCTAAATGAAATCAACCCTGAATATTCGCCGGAGGGACTGAGACTGAAGCTGAAGCTCCAGTACGCTGGCCACCTGTTGTGAACAGCTGATTCACTGAAAAAGACCTTGATGCTGGGAAAGATTGAAGGCAGAAGGAGAAGAGGGCAACAGAGGATGAGATGGATGGATGGCATCACTGACCCAACGGACATGGACCTGGGCAAACTCCAGGAAATGGTGGGGGACAGGAAAGCCTGAAATGCTGCAGTCCATGAGGCCACAAAGAGTTGGACATGACTTGGTGCCTGAACAACAAATAAAATCATTTTTTTCTAGAAAACAGTCTTAACAAAGTTGATATGTGTTGCCTGCTACATTTCCCAAGATTTTGCTCAGTCCTCACAAGATTTAGTCTCTTACAGATAATACTTCTATCATTTCAATATAGTCATAGGCACTGGAAAATTTGAAAGTAGACCCGGGACCCCTAAGTAGATGGAAAGAAAAGCCTATTGTCAACTTCCCCACTCAAGTGATACTAGAAAAATGTGTTCAATATTTCTCCTTGAACCAAGAAAATGGAGAGGCACTCCTGTATTGAACTGAAACAGTAATGGATCTGTAAAGAGAGAAAGGTATATTTCTAATCTATGTTCCTATATTCTATCTTGTATAGATTCAATGACAACCAATTGATATAATACATATAGAAATACATACTTTACTGTAATAAGTGAAGTAAATCAGAAATTGAAAGACACATACCATATGGTATCATTTATATGTACAGTAAAACTTATTTATGAAACAGAAACAGACTCACTGACATAGAAAAGAAATTATGAGTGGAGGGGGATAAATAAGGAGTTTTGAATTAGCAGATACAAACTACTATAAATAAACTAGATAAACAATAGGTCCTCACTGTATAGCACAGGAAACTATGCTCAATATCCTATAATAAACCATATTGGAAAATAATATGAAAAGTAATATGTATATATATATGTGTATAACTGAATCCCTTTGCTGTATACACAGAAACTAATGCAACACTGTCAGTCAACTATAATTCAATTTTTAAAAAGATTCTTTAAATAATTATAGAAACACATTTTTTGTTGTTGTTTTTACTATTCATTCATCACCTCAAATGCATTGGCTTATTTTGTTACTTTTGCTCTAACTAAACACAAAAGTCCCAAGTCGGTAGTTGGTTTGTGAATTGTGCTGCACTGTAGCTCTTTGCCTTCTGTGAGCTTTAGCATAGTGCCTTATATTATAGGTCCATAGCTTTCATTTGCTGACTTATCACAGGAAGCTGTAAATGTATTTGGTGGCAAAATATATTGGACCGTAAATAAAAAGAGGAAATGTGAAAGAAAACTTTGACTTCAACTGTCGCTGCTATGAATACTGACTCACACACAAAAATGTTCAAGGTAAGTCTCTGACACTGACAAGGAAATAAATATAGTGTTAGCATAAAATTACTGTGGTTTCTGAAGAATGACACCTTATAAAATTCAGTTCTGAGTGTACTAGAGTGAGGATGGGGAGGGTTAAAAAACTTGAGTTCTAAGAAAGTGAGCCTGTTTTAATTTTTTTTCTTGATAATGTCTAAGAGAAATCACTTGCTGGCAAAGTAGTAGTTTATAAATGATTTGATTTCATCTCATTGCATAATGACAATTATTTGGAAGTTAATTTTTATCAAATTAATTTTTATAGAATAATTATAAAGTGTAAATGCCTTAATTTTTATAGTGTAATTCAAGGCATTTAATAATGTAATCAGAAGTCAAATTTCAGTAAGAAAAATTAAAAATAGACATAGGTTTATAATTCTAAGCCCAATGTCTTCTATAAAATTAACTATGTGATTTGATTGATGTTGAGTGCAGTTCAGACTACCAAATTAGCTTTGTATTAGTAGTCTACATTAAAGACTCATTCTAGTTTTGTCTGACGGAGAAGGATGAAATAACCGGTATTTTTCCCTTTCAGAGTGATAGTTTCTCACACTGTTTTAAATACAATTAATAAAACTACCATAAAGAAAGTATAATAAAATAGCATACAGAAGTTTTGTGCTGAATAGGTTTTAGGTGGGAAGTGCAATAATAATGAATAAGGAAACTATCAGATAGGTAAATACATGATAGAAGAAATTCCCTAAATATGTTCTTCAACTAAAATCTACCTTTGTCAGTGAATTGGCTGAATAAACTGGCTTGCATGAATAACATTTCTTTTGGTAATTCTACATGTATTATATTTAAGTAAGACTTTAATATAAGCTATGAATTATACTGCAAAAGGGTAATATGAAGGTAAATTGACTTTTTTTCAGGAGATACCCACAATTAAAGACAGACATAGCAAGTATTTATGATAAAAGTTATATGTAACATGCACTGAGGAATGGAGGCAGGGCAGAAAAAATAACCAACACCCCAACATGACTGGCAAATTTTCACTTATGAGAAGCCTTGAGAAATGAATAGAAAATTTCCACAAAATGAAATTAGTGAGTGATTCAAAGACATTAGAAAAACATGAGTCAATAAAAGGCAGTTTGAATTCTTATATTCTATGTAACTAATTTGAAGATGATGCCACAGTCAGTGAAAATTTACAGAATATTTATAAACAAAGAAATCCAATTGTACCTATAATATTACTCTGTGATTTGTCTGGATAATGTTTTAGAATGAAGAGACTATGTGGACTGAATGGAATAGTAATGATGGAGGAAATTTGGATCAGTGGTATATTTCTTATAATGCTAGGTACTATGACCCATATATTCAATGATGCTAGATTCCTCATGGCTTCCTCTTGTGGCTTCCCTATAAGAGGGGATAAGGAGATGCTTCCATTTCTGCTACCTCTATCTTGAATGTAATCATATTGATTATATTCTTGTAGCCAAAGATGGAGAAGCTCTATACAGTCAGCAAAAACAAGATCAGGATCTGACTGTGGCTCAAATCATGAAATCCTTATTGCCAAATTCAGACTTAAATTGAACAAAATAGGGAAAACCACTAGACCATTTAGGTATGACGTAAATCAACCCCCTTATGTTTATACAGTGGAAGTGAGAAATAGATTTAAAGGACTAGATCTGATAGAGTGCCTGATGAACTATGGATGGAGGTTTGTGACATTGTACAGGAGACAGGGATGAAGACCAGCCCCAAAAAGAAATGAAAAAAAGCAAAATGATTCTCTGATGAGGCCTTATGAATAGCCGTGAAAAGAAGAGAACAAAAAGCAAAGGAGAAAAGGAAATATATACCCATTTGAATGCAGAGTTCCAAAGAATAGCAAGGAAAGATAAGAAAGCTTTCCTCAGTGATCAGTGCAAAGAAATAGAGGAAAAGCAACAGACTGGGAAAAACTAGAGATCTCTTCAAGAAAATTAGAGATACCAAGGGAACATTTCATGCAAAGATGAGCTCAATAAAGGACAGAAATGGTGCGGACCTAATAGAAGCAGAAGATATTAAGAAGAGGTGGCAAGAATACACAAAAGAGCTATACAAAAAAAAAGATCTTCATGACCCAGATAATCACAATGGTGTGATCACTCACCTAGAGCCAGACATCATGGAATGCGAAGTCAAGTGGTCCTTAGGAAGCATCACTATGAACAAAGCTAGTGGGGGTGATGGAATTCCAGTTAAGCTATTTCAAATCCTAAAAGATGATGTTGTGAAAGTGCTGCACTCAACATGCCATCAAATTTGGAATACTCAGCAGTGGCCACAGCACTGGAAAAGGTCAGTTTTCATTCCAATCCTAAAGAAAGGCATTGCCAAAGAATGCTCAAACTAGGGCACAGTTGCACTCATCTAACACTCTGGTAAAGTAATGCTCAAAATTCTCCAAGCCAGCCTTCAACAGTACATGAGCTGTGAACCTCCAGGTGTTCAAGCTGGTTTTAGAAAAGGCAGAGGAACCAAAGATCAAATTGCCAAAATTCGTTAGATCATTGAAAAAGCAAGAGAGTTCTAGAAAAACATCTATTTCTGCTTTATTGACTACATTAAAGCCTTTGACTATGTGGATCACCACAAACAGTGGAAAATTCTTCAAGAGATGGGAATACCAGATCACCTGACCTGCCTCCTGAGAAATCTGTATGCAGGTCAGGAAGCAACAGTTAGAACTGGACATGGAACAACAGACTGGTTCCAAATAGGAAAAGGAGTATGTTAAGGCTGTATATTGTCACCCTGCTTATTTAACTCATATGCATAGTAAATCATGAGAAATGCCAGGCTGGATGAAGCACAAGCTGGAATCAAGATTGCCAGGAGAAATATCAATAACCTCAGATACGCAGATGACACCACCCTTACGGCAGAAAGTAAAGAAGAACTATAGCTATGACCTACCTAGACAGCTTATTAAAAAGCTGAGACGTTACTTTGCCAACAAAGGTCTGTCTAATCAAGGCTATGGTTTTTCCAGTAGTCATGTATGGGTGTAAGAGTTGGATTACAAAGAAAGCTGAGTGCTGAAGTAATGATGTGTTTGAACTGTGGTGTTGGAGAAGAGTCTTAAAATCATTTGGACTGCAAGGAGTTCCAATCAGTCCATGCTAAATGAAATCAGTCCTGAATATTCATTGGAAGGACTGATGTTGAAGCT
Organism: Oryx dammah; assembly: GCF_014754425.2. NCBI lineage: Eukaryota > Metazoa > Chordata > Mammalia > Artiodactyla > Bovidae > Oryx > Oryx dammah. Next base: position 37,306,731 of record NW_024070202.1, on the reverse strand, counting down.
GAAACTCCAATACTTTGGCCACCTGATGTGAAGAACTGACTCATTGGAAAAGACCTCTATTCTGGGAAAGGTTGAAGGCGGGAGGATAAGGGTATGACAGAGGATGAGATGGTTGGATGGCATCACCAACTTTATGAACATGAATTTGAGTAAACTCCAGGAGTTTGTGATGGACAGTGAGGCCTGGTGTGCTGCAGTCCATGGGGTCCCAAAGAGTCGGCCATGACTGAGTGACTGAACTGAACCGCACTGAATTTTGAAATTATCACCACAGATCACAGCCAAAAGACAAAGGAGAACTACATGACACTCTCAGAAGAAATATTAATAGTCGTGTTCATCATTTTCTCATTTTCTCCCACTTTCCATCTAAGAAAGCTGTCCATTCAAAAATTTATTGCAAAGGCTTGCAGATACAACTGTCCTCTGTGCCAAGGAAGACAAAACAGGTTTGATGAACATCTAACCATTTTCTAACACAGCCTAGTCTTTTGATCATTGAATACCACCAAATATACTTGTCTCTTTTCATATGAAATCTTCCACATAGGGGAAAAATTAAGTTCTTCCCAGTGGCTGCATTAAACTAAAAGTGCTGTACCTTTGAGTGAGATGTAGTCCTCTCCAGTAGTCCATAGATGGCTTGTTTTGTATCAGAACCTAGGAATCAAAGAAAGGTTCTTTAGCTACTTTTCTCTCTCTCTTTCTGTCTGCCTGTCTCTCCTTCTCTCTCTTATACACACACTCACTATACCCAATGGTGGAACATAGAATGGAATTTCTTAGTTAGAAAGAAGAATAGAAGACAGTGGGCTTGCCAATTGCCATTCTGAAATCCTGCTGGGAATATTTTGTGAAGGTCCCTACCTTGAGCATGAGGTTGAGAAAAGAATATAAAAGTGAAAGTCACTCAGTCGTGTCTGACTCTGTGACCCCATGGGCTATACAGTCCATGGAATTCTCCAGGCCAGACTACTGGAGTGGGTAGCCTTTCCCTTCTCCAGGGGATCTCCCCAACCCAGGGATCAAACCCAAGTCTCTCACATTGCAGGCAGATTCTTGACAAGCTGAGCCACAAGGGAAGCCCAAGAATACTGGAGTGGGCTTCTTATCCCTTCTTATCCCTTCTCCAATGGCTCTTCCTGACCCAGGAATTGAACCAATGTCTCTTGCACTGCAGGTGGATTCTTTACCAACTGAGATATCAGGGAAGCCCCTGAGGTTGAGGAAGTACCTGGATTAATTTCTAATTCATCTCTCTAGAAGGAATTTTTCATCTATTTGCCCCATGGCCCCTTGGTCCTCCCATTTGGAAACTCCTCTCAATCCATTACTCTCCATGACTATGTTGGAAGTGAGTGATAGAATACCTTTGGGGCTATACAACCTTCAAAGTTTGCCTCATTCTGTTGGAAAATTGGGAGTTCATGGTTTTATTTTTGTTACTTATTTGTTTAAATCAGAAACAGTCAAAGGCTTCCTTAGTTCAAATTTGTGATTTTTGGCAAGGAAATTCTCTCAAACCATTAGACTACTGATGTGTTTGTTTTTTTAAAAAATAATTTCACACATATCATATACTCAAAGTTTGTTTCCAGATGTAGTTCTCAAATATCTTTATTTTATTGCCTTTTACCAACTTGTTTCTTTCTTAATTGGGACCACCTATTTAGGGTGGGAAGCCTGTACATACAATTTATTGATTTTAACGTTGGTTTATTTTATTCATTTGACACATTTTACTGGATATTTTTTGTTCAATCCTTTAAAAATACTATCCTCAACTGCTCACAGTCCATAAGTAGCTAGGCATAGAATTTCAGGACTCTGTATTCACTTTTATTTCTGCCTGCAAAATAGTCAATATAATTCTGGGTTCCTCTCTTTACTGTTAATATCTTGTTGAAAGTAGTCAATTATGTTCAAAATATACTCGTTTCTGTAATTTTTTCCCCCTCTAATCATATCCTCTAGAGTTTCTGACTGAGTAGGCACATAGTCTAGTCTGCTTTCAAGTTACTGCACACAACAGTTTTACCAAAGGTTTGCCTCTACATAACAGGGATCATCATGTTTCTAAATTTCAATGTCATTTTCCCTGATCTCTAAATATTTTTAAAAATATGTTAATCTTTATTATGGCAGGAATCTGGTTCCAAATCAGGAACTACCTCCATGGGGTCTCAAAGAGTCGGACACGACTGACTGAACTAAACTTATGATACATAAAGTGCCCAGAATGTATCTCTCAGATATACATGAAGAACATCTAAAGTGCTTTTGTTCTCAAATTGAGCATTTGATGGTTTTTTTGGACTAAAAGTGGAAGCATGGCTTTTAATTATAAGCTTAAAGTCATGGGGGAAATATAATATGTTCTCTCCCAGAGTCTTGAAAAATTTGCTCTGCCAATTGAAATCGTAAAATAACATTTTCCACATTTTTTTGTCTGCTTCACATTTGTGAGATTTGTATAAAACTTTTTAACATAATGTGCTTCTAGAATCTAGTTTATAATGGAGTTCATCGATAATCCCATATGACTCATAGGAAAAAGGAAACAAGAAGTAGTGCCACCACGTGCTTTGTTTTGAACATGTTAACTAAACATTACAAGAGCAGATTAGAAAAGCATTCCCTTTATTTAGTTGAGTAATTGCCCACTTGAATCCCTAAAGATCAGTTATTGTAACATGAACTATAAGATTTCCACTAAGAGTCTTAAATGAGTCAATAAAAGGTCATGTTTATATACGTTAAAAACACTTGAAAGAATAATATTATCATTGACTCTTAGGCCATGCCTACACTTGCCCGGTGAAAGGTATTTCTGTAAGAAATAAGCTGCTTTCAGCATCAATATTATTCTAAATGTACAGCCATGTGACCACTGAAAATAATTTTCAGTATCTTTTCACTTACTTTTCAATTTAAATAATTTCAATTTACTTTTCTCTGTAGTAATTTAGAGAACTCAGTATTAAGTTCATTGGTATGGAAGGAAGTCTTGTTTAATGCCATGTCATTGATTACGGCCATTCAATTCACAGATGCAGAAAGACTCAGAATTGTATGACTAATGTGCTATTTTAGCACTGTTGGTTTTAGCAAAAGTGGATATTAACAAGAGGAGGTTTCTCACTATTTTTTTTCACTCCGGTTTTAACAGACACATTAATACATGTGGTGGAATTTGAAAAAGTCACTATGGACTTTGCTATTATAAAAGATTATGGATTCTTCTTTCCTATGTAAGATTTGAGATCTCTAAGGACATTGTGATTGCTAATAAAACTTGGTTTAAAAGTTTTCATAGTCTCAGAATACACTTGTCAGTTACCTATACTATAAAATGATGTAATGAAATATGTCACATGAGTTGAGTTGTAAAGGTCAGAAGTGAAAACATAAAAGAAAATCAAAACCTTCTACTTTAAAATTAAAAAATAAAAACCTTATGACTTTTCATTTTTGATGAACACCTAATCATATACCCAAATATTCAATGTATTCTCTAAGACCCAGGTAGTATGGCCTTTTCTTTTATTTATTTTAAAAAAAATTAGTAAAAAATTTTACTGTTTCAAATTACTTATTTGTTAGAATATTTCTTTGTCATATTGAAGAACTTGATCTCGGAGATCTTTGGTTTATAACTTATATTTTGGGAGTTACCATTTAGAATTTAAGGCCTGGGATTAAAATCATAATTTTAGACTTAAACTGAGAGTATACTTTTCCTACAGTTTCTAATCTTTTGGTAAGGTAGGGAATCTGTTGGAAAAAAATATTTGACTCATTAACAAATAATAAGTCATCACAACTCTTAGACTCGCACTAGAAACCCAAAGAGACTGTGTGGATGACACCTAAACTGAAGTTTCTAATCTGGTGAAAATGACATGTTTGAGAACAGTTTATGTATCAAAGCACTTCAAAATTAAGTGTCCATTAGTTCAAAGTTTTCTAAAAACACCTTTGTAAAACCAAACTTTGAATTTTTTTGTATACATCTCCAGAAATTCAGTTTCTTACAAAATCAAGTCCTTTGGGGTGGGGCCAAGGGGAGGACTTTAAGGGCAACTACACATCGGCAGGTTCAAATCTCTGCACTGTGCCACCAGAAGAAATCAACTCCCTGGGTCTGGGACTGTGCCTGGAATCTTGCAAGTAAACAGAATTTGCAACTGCAGGTGCAGAATAATTGCTAATATAAAATTGAGAAATTCTTGAAAATAGCACTCCAGGAATCAAAATTTGGAACTTTGAAGAGTGGCTAGGATATGCAGCAGAACCAAGAAAGTTTACTTATTTTTGAAGTCAGAATAATGCTCATATTTCTGCAAACATCTCTACGGCCTTACTCAAAATTTACAGACTTTCAGTTATGAGAAATCACACTCTGTATAGGTGACTCTTGCCATCTTATGGAACTGACAGGAATTCGGATCTCAAATTTGTAGTACAGTTGGTTTGGTAGCTCATTTTCTGACAATTCCCAGATAGCAAAGTCTAGTGGGAGTGAGATAAACCCTAACAACATCTTCTAAGTGTCTTTCTCTTTTCCTCAAAACCATGGGGAGTGAATGTGGTCCAGCACTTGCTTTGGTTTTGGCAAACTGCAACAGAGATTACTGCTACCATTAAATGATTTATTCTCTTTAACGAAGAGAAACGACCAAGAGGTTAAGGAATCGACTCTTTGGCAAGTCTCCATAGGAAAGTTCCCACTTGTAAACTGTGAAATTCCAAAGAAGGGAGACTAATAGAGTCTTCTGTCCTCAAATGTAAGGGAATAAATTAAACTATGCTGCTACTGATAATTCACTTCGGTTGTGTCCGACTGTATGCGACCCTATAGATGACAGCCCACCAGGCTCCCCTGTCCCTGAGATTCTCCAAGCGAAAAAACTCGAGTGGGTCACCATTTCCTTCTCCAATGCATGAAAGTGAAAAAGGAAAATGAAGTTGCTCAGTCGTGTCTAACTCTTCGCAACCCCATGGACTGCAGCCTACCAGGCTCCCCCGTCCATGGGATTTTCCAGGCAAGAGTACTTGAGTTGGTTGCCATTACCTTCTCCAAAAAATTAAACTATAAGGCCAAGTAAATGCTCAAATTATATACTGAAAGAGAGAAGCTGAAACGAAAACTGATGTTACTGGTAAAAACAGGGGAAAAGTTTTATTTTTTAGGAAACTGGAAGAGAATGACATTATTTTAATGAGAATGTATGAGGGCAAAAGAGGGCTGGGCTTTCAAACTAATGAAGCAATCCTTAATAACTAATTTCCATACTACATATTGAGATTCTTCTTCCTATGTTTGAAAAAAAAAATAGTAGGAAATACATTGCATATACTAGCTAGTATATGCTTATCAAATTCTTCCTGAAAGCACAGAATGATTTTATATTCTTAGAGCTGGATTGATTCCAGATTTTTTGTGTCTGGCGAGAAGCAAGATGAAGGAAGAGGGTGAAATTGATGTGTATATTTCCTGACTTATCTCTAGCACCTCTTTTTAATGCTCCTTAGGGGCCATGAGTTTAAATTATTAGCTCAAAGATGAAAAGACTGAATCCCTAGGTACTTGCTTGAAAGTAAACTACCAAATAGAGTCAATCTCAATACACAACAGACTGTGACAAAAGCATAAACATTTGCTATTACTAAAATCCTAAGATTTCATGCTTCATTTTTAACCATGGCATAACTTAGTCTATCTTAATTCATTAATTGGCATTATATGAAGATTCCTGCTATCAGTTCAGTTCAGTTGCTCAGACGTGTCTGACTCTGCCCCACCCCCTGCCCCCCCCATGAACTGCAGGACACCAGGCTTTTTCATGTCCACTTCCAAGGAGCAAGCATCTTTTAATTTCATGGCCACAGCCACCATCTGCAGTGATGTTGGAGACCCCCAAAATAAAATCTGCCACTGTTTCTACTGTTTCTCCATCTATTTGTGATGAAGTGATGGGACCAGATGCCATGATCTTGGTTTTCTGAATGTTGAGCTTTAAGTCAACATTCTCACTCTCCTCTTTCACTTTCATCAAGAGGCTCTTTAGTTTTTCTTCACTTTCTGCCATAAGGGTGGTGTCATCTGCATATCTGAGGTTATTGATATTTCTCCCGGCAAACTTGATTCCAGCTTGTGTTTCATCCTGCCCAGCATTTCTCATGATGTACTCTGCATATAAGTTAAATGAGCAGGGTGACAATATTCAGCCTAGACCTACTCTTTTCCTGATTTGGACGCAGTCTGTTGTTCCATGTCCAGTTCTAACTGTTGCTTCCTGACCTGCATACAGATTTCTCAGAAGGCAGGTCAGGTGATCTGGTATTCCCATCTCTTGAAGAATTTTCCACAGTTTGTTGTGATCCACACAGTCAAAGGCTTTGGTGTAGTCAATAAAGCAGAAATAGATGTTTTTCTGGAACTCTCTTGCTATTTCAATGATCCAGTGAATTTTGGCAATTTGATTTCCGGTTCCTCTGCCTTTTCTATATCCAGCTTGACCATCTTGGAAGTTCGCAGATCACATACTGTTGAAGCCTGGCTTGGGGAATTTGGAGCATTACTTTGCTAGCATGTGAGATGAGTGCAATTGTGCGGTAGTTTGAACATTCTTTGGCATAGCCTTTCTTTGGGATTGGAATGAATGATTGTGTATCATACTGAGTATGAATTGTTTTTGTAATGAATATTGTGAGAATAACTATCACTGATTATCCAATATCAAAATAGAGATATGAGTTGGGTGAGAGGCTGGGAGCTTTGGGTTGTGATTGAAGAGTAGAACACTACGAGAGTTTGTTATCATTTTCTAACACTTGTTCAGAGGCACATACAAAAAAATAATTTCCTTTGGTAAACTCCAGACAGATGGTGACCAAAATGTAACATCAAAGTAGCAAGGGGAAATGAATATAAGCAACTTCATTTCTGAGACAGGGTATTCACTCAGGATTATTCTGCAAAGTGTGCAAAGTGATCAGTCTATTCTCTCTCAGTAAAACAGATGCAGGCAGTCTGCATCCCATGTCCCGAGGGTTGCAGCATCTTTCTCTTTTGTATGCACTCTGGTGAGAACTATGATTCCCTTGTGGTTTTCTCGATTGTTTGCAAATTGATGACTTTTGATCCTTTCTTCCAAGATTGACCATTTCTTGAACTTCAAGCGAGGCCTTTTCTTTGGTGTCTCATCACACTTCAACATTAATATGCCCCAAACTGAATTTTTTATGCCCACCTCTGCTTCTCACCAAACCTAATACATCACACCATTCACGTTCCTGCTCCTCCTATAAGCTCCAGCCCTGAGGGCAGCAGAGCCATCTACACAAGTCACTTAAGACCTGGAACTCATTCAGCAGGGAAAAAAGTCCAAGGCTATAGACAAAAAAAAAAGTGATTATTGGTATGCATAGTAGAGATGTATTTATATGAAAAGTGTTTAAAACTTATGGATAGAGCAGATATTCTAAACATATAACAAAGTATTGCTGTTGTTTTTTAGTTGCTAAGCTGTGTCTGCCACTTTGCAACCCTGTGGACTGTAGCCCCCCAGGTTCCCCTCACCATGACATTCTTCAGGCAAGAATACTGAAGTGGATTGCCATTTCCTTCTCCAGGGGATCTTCCCAAACAAGGGATTGAAACTTTGTCTCTTGTGCTGGCAGGCAGATTCTTTACTAAGATAGTAATTCTAAGCGGCAAATAATTCTGAAGTTGAGAAATATCAAGCAAATACATTTTAATTTCCACCCAAAACCTGTTTTTGCAAATCCTCACTGCAATAAATACTCTAATATTTGCCTTTGGAGGGCAGGGTCTGATGGGCACTTGACCTTTTGGGCTCAACAAAAGGCTTTTAAGCAAGGCTTCTATCTTCGGAGAGAATTTTCTAAATCCTTCTTCTCTTTTAGCATTTTCAGAACTACGCCTGGAGGGCTCAACTCAAAACATTATGGAAAAGAAACAATTGAGTCTAAGGTGTCCTGTTCTATGCTGAAAAATAGTCCTGGAGATTGGGGAGGAAAATAGGAGTAAAAGAGACATAGGGAGTTCCCTACTCAGTGTTCAGAGTTCAGAATACTCAGAGATATTCAGTGTTCAAATCCATGTAGCCAAATTTTATTCTCTGGACTTTCAGGAGAATGTGGCATAAAGCCTAAAATTTAGGCACAATATTATGTTTGCCTTGACATCTGGGGAAAGCTGAGAGGGACTTAGATGGCCTAACCACAAGTTCCCCTCCCCATTCTGCTCCTGTGAATAAGATCCACTAGCCAAACAACCTCCTTATCAGAGTGACCAGATCAAGTTTATACTTACCTCTAAGTAGTGGGCTTCAATTTCTTATAAACTGCTGGACTTATTCAAACCAACCAACCATTCTTCCATGGGGAATGGAATACCATACCCTAGTACTTAAAAACGAAGATCAGGGCATCTGGTCCCATCACTTCATGGCCAATAGATGGGGAAACAATGGAAACAGTGACAGACTTCTTTTGGTCATGGCAGATGGTAACTGCAGCCATGAAATTAAAAGACGCTTGCTCCTTGGAAGTGTTAGGTAGTTAGAATAGGAAAAAGGAGTTCAAAATGGAGGTGGCTAAAAGACAAAGAAGGGAAAAACCCACAGAAATAGAACAAAGGAAGGTCCAAGGACCGGAGTGAGGACCTCAGGTAAAACAAACAGCCCTCCTGGATACCCCGATTTACATACGGCAGGCTCAGAGGGGAGGAGACAAATGTATAAACGGAGGAAGCCTAGCAGGATTGGGGCTTCTCTTCTGTTTGTGTCTTTTGGGTCAGCCTGTCCCCACACCTCGAGAATGTATTTTCTTCTGCTTGCCTATAAAACTGAGCTATAACATGGCTGTGGCGAGACAGAACTGAGGAAATTTCAAACTTCCCTGACAGAAGAAAAGCTGTGACCAACCTAGACAGCATATTAAAAAGCAGAGACATTACTTTGCCAACAAAGGTCCGTCTATTCAAAGCTATCGTTTTTCCAGTAGTCATGCATGGATGTGAGGGTTTGACTATACAGAAAGCTGAGTGCCAAGGAATTGATGCTTTTGAACTGTGGTGCTGGAGAAGACTCTTAAGAGTCCCTTGGACTGAAAGGAGATCAAACCAACCAATCCTAACAGAAATCAGTCCTGAATATTCATTGGAAGGACTGATGCTGAAGCTGAAATTCCAATAATTTAGCCAGCTGATGTGAAGAGCTTACTCCTTGGAAAAGACCCTGATGCTGGGAAAGATTGAAGGCAGGAAGAGAAGGGGAATAAAGGAAGAAGAGATGGTTAGATGGCATCACCAACTTGATGGACGTGAGTCTGAGCAAGCTCAGGGAGTTGGTGAAGGACAGGGAAGCCTGATTTGTAGCAGTCAATGGGGTTGCAAATAGTTGGACATGACTGAGCGACTAAACTAAACTGATCCTAATACTATTAATATAAACCTACCTCCTACGGTACAGGGTACAAATCCACTTGGCCCTGAGTGTGTGACACTGTCTTTCCCAGGCTATGAGTACATGGGACTAATCAACTGTTGCCCATCTCATCTGCCCAGTGGTGGGTGCCCTGTGTTCAGTCATCCCCACGGCCTCAGGAAGAGAATCCCTTCCTTACCAACAGGATGAAGAGGAGACAATTAAAATAGGGAACTATTTTAAATATGTCTGGGGATTTACAGGAATACAAGTTTCTGCTCTTTTTCCATTCAGGGCTTTGGACAGTTGTCCCTGTACAAAGAATGAACAAAAGTGTAAGCAGATAGGGTCCCCAGAGAACCAGGCCTGACTTTATTGACATATGAGAAGTCATTTTTGGCCTAAGCCATGCTTGTCTTTGAACAAGTCTCCATAATTAATGATCTTGGGGAATGAAAAAACACATGGATAAAGGACTTTTATTAGTCAAAAGAAGTAATAATAGCAAAGAAAATTAGATCAGTTGTCAAGACTCCCAGTTTTGTTTCAAGGGTAAAGATTAGCCTGAAGCACTCAACCACTAATTCAACTGGAACCTAAGGGATAATGATGTTGATTTTTTCTCACCCTTGTGACTTCAATCAATCACAGTTTGGACTCTGTAGACCTTTGCCCCAGTTCTGTGCTGATTTCTCCTCTACTCAAGCCCCTTCATGAATATGCATATACCACTCAAGCCACCTTATGAATATGCACATACCCTTAGTTTAAAACCTCCCAAATTGCGCTGTTGTGGGGCAACATAGCTTTGGGGAGGATTCTTGGTGTTCTCCTTACTTGCTGCAAGCAATAAATCCTCCCTTCTCCCTTTCTTTGGCTTGGTTGTGTCTTTTTGCTCTACATTTACCAAGAGGCAAATCTAGTTTTTCAGGTAACAAAAGTACATCAGGGTAGACTTGGTGGCAGAGTGGGTTAAAATTAGAGACACTAATATTTTTTATTTAGCTGAATTTCTGGGTGGCACGTAAGGAACAAAACACTTCTGCTCCTCTCTCTCAAATCTCCTTGCTCCCGGTCCAGCTTCCTTGATCAAAGTGTGCCACACTGATATTATCATTTGCAGTGTGTGCCTTGACAAGAAAATTTGGGGTAGTCCCGATTAAAATGAGCAACATTTTAAAATGTTAGCTAAGGAGATCCAACCAGTCCATTCTAAAGGAGATCAGTCCTGGGTGTTCTTTGGAAGGACATTGCTGAAGCTGAAACTCCAGTACTTTGGCCACCTCATGCGAAGAGTTGACTCATTGGAAAAGACCCTGATGCTGGGAGGGATTGGGGGCAGGAGGAGAAGGGGATGACAGAGGATGGGATGGCTGGATGGCATCACGGACTCGATGGACGTGAGTTTGAGTGAACTCCGGTAGTTGGTGATGGACAGGGAGGCCTGGTGCGCTGTGATTCATGGGGTTGCAAAGAGTCAGACACGACTCAGTGACTGAACTGAACTGAACTGAACTGATTGATTGTCAATATTATTATGTTTTTTCTGCCTTTTTTTTTTTTTCTCTAAACTGCCTCTTTCTTGGACATTCATGACACTACAACTGCAGCATTTGTCCTACTTTTAAAAATTCTCATTTCCCTACTGATCTTTATAAACCAAAATAACCACCTTGTCAAATACTCTTCTCATATACTACTCAGCTGCAAAAGATTTTGACCATTGCAAAATAAAATTCTCATTTCCTGGCATCTCCTCTTACATGTAATCCTTGTATAGAAGAGCTCATAGGGACTCTACCTATTCTCTTTTCTCTTTTTCCACATGCTTTGCTCCGACAATCTTACTCATTCTGGTGGCTTCCATTACTGTCACTGTCATGCTTCTCTCAAAGGAATATCTCTCTGACCCATATCTCTCTCCTGAGCTTCAGCCCATCAATCCACTGCCCATTGAACATATTCAGTTAGACATTTCACAGGCATGTCAAATGGAATATTCCTGTCTCTAAATAACCCTGGACTTCCCTCTTCTGATCTCATCTAATCAGATCCTAAATATATCTCATCTCTTCTCTGGTTTGCAACCATACTATCATAATCCTTGCTGAAAGCTCTAACATCTTCATAAATGGCTATATTAGTCACCTAACAGGTTTCTCTGAATTTACTTCCACTTGGTTCTCACATTGTTTCCAGAATTTTTTGTTAAATATGCATATCTGATTATATTGTTCCCCATCTCAAAACACCGGGATGATTGCTTGCTGATGCTTTTCAGCTGGATTCTTGGCAAAACTTACAAGGTCCTCCCTTTCCTGTCTCCTTCTCACCCCTTACTTATTTCAAGCTATCTACTTGCTTATTCTCTTATTTACAGTTTTGTTTAATTTGTTGAACATACTGTTTTCTCCCCTTCCAAACCTTTGGATACAATCTCCTCTCTTCTTCCCTGTCATGAATAACTCAATTAACAGGCACTTCTCATTTAGGATGCAGATTAACTATCAATACTTAGAGAAGTCTTATTTTGATCCATCAGACTAAATCAGGCTGCTCTGTGAAGCATACCAAAACTTCTATGCTACTTTTGTGAGGCTATCTATTATCTTTGATATTATTTTAGGGCTGTGTTCTCCTCCTCACAAGTTGTAAAATCACAAGTCACAGGTCAGAGACTATGTCTGTTTTATATGTTTTGATGCCTTGCCCACAGTAAGTTTTTAGTATTTATTAATTAGTGAGTTATAATTGAAAGGCTATGATGTGCTCTATATAGAAGCAAAATGAAATGACAAGTGTTACAGATTTAGGAGTTCAGGGAAAAGACCAGAGTGAAATACCTGATGACAAAAGGAAAGAACCACTAGGAATAGAGGGTCTTATAGAGGGTAAAGGCTGAGTCACATCGGAATCCATTTCTCTTTCTGCTCAATCCAAATATTTTTAACTCATACTTATTTTGCAATCTCAGTTTCTTTTCTCTTTCTGATATTTTCCTCAGGAACATAAATTTTTCAGGAGAAAAGGATACAAAATACCCTTTTTACCATGTATCTCTGTTTTTTCCTTATCTTTTGTAAGGTTTTCCTTTCACCTCTTCTCCCTTCCCTTCAGCCATGTAAGGCCATTGAGTTAAGTTATTTTCTGTTTTTGGCTTACATATTTCCTTACAGAATTTATTGGAAAAAAAGAAATTTTTTTGAGGTAAAGATGGTAGTTTTAGGTTATGGTGTGTACACTATTATTCATTATCCACATTAAATACAATTGGATGGAATATGTATTCACACTGAAAAGCAGAGATTTAGAAAAGATTTCAGTTCAACCTTTGCTAACTTTTTTGATATACTGTTTTCTTAATTCTGGCTTCCCAGGTGGCGCAGCAGGAAAGAATCTGCCTGCTAATGCACGAGCTGCAAGAGACGAGTGTTCGACCCCTGAGTCAGGAAGCTCCCCTGGAGTAGGAAATGACAACCCACTCCAGTATTCTTGCTTTCTGAATCCTAGAGGTGTTGCTATATAATGATACTTAATAAAGATTTTTAAATTGCTATTCATCAAAAATTTAAGCTTTATAATTTATTTTTTTTTTTCAATTTTCACATTCTTTCAAAAATTAGATCTTCATAAAAATCAGATGGGGTAAATAGGTCAAGAACTTAATAGCTATAGCAATATTTGCACAATCCAGTCTCTATAATTTTCCAGACCACACGTGGATGTGAAAAGGATATTTGGATTTTCTAATTTAGACACAGGGAAGAAAGTCTTTGAGCACAATAAACCCTCACACATACAAAAACACACCATACCAAGGCTCTCCTGCTTATAAAGTAGATAATAATTATCTTGTAACAAATTCCCAACTGAATTTGTTTGGGAATTTCTTGCCTGAAATGTACATTGGACAAAGGAGACTAGTGGGCTAGAGTCCATGGGGTCACAAAGAGTCAAACACAACTGAGCGAAGAACATGTTCACTTTTCAAAGAATTTTGTGCTTTTTGGAAATCTGGGGTGATACATATTTTTTTCACATATTGTAAAATAAATTTAACAAAAATCATCTGTTTTTTTTCATCAAGAATTGCTAAAACTATCTTTTCTCTTTGAGTAACTGAAGACAAATGATCAGGGATTCTATGCCACAGCCATCCAAGATTCTTCTCTTGAGCATATAGTGTTTATCCCTTGAGATCCGTACGTCTCTACAAACTGTGCATAAGTGCATTCTGAAAAAAAAAGGGGCTTTTAAAAAATTCATGGAGTAGGTAAGTGCATTCCATGCTGAATAATCATGTTAGTATAGCATGCACGTTTTAAAGCACTTGGGCAAGAAAACTAGGCTTTAAGATTATTGCTAAATGTAGAGCCATTTCCACTTAGAAGCTGAACATGTAAAACAATAAGCATTGTCTTTTTGATTTGTCAATATCACATTATTAAGAAACTAAAGAACACAGTGTATTACACATACCACAATAATAGACCCAAGTTTTCAGTTTTCCTTATATTTCCTTTAAAGATCTTGCCCAAACTTTCATCAATTGAAATGAAAACTGGATATTGCATTTTTATCTTTGAAAAAAAGAGGATGAGAACAAAATAGAAGAATAGAGGGAAAAGGAAAAAAACCTACTGAGTCAGATTAAAAACTGATGCAACTGTATTCATACTCCAAGTCCCTGACCTGGCTTTAGTAATTCTATTACAACTTTTGAATGGTTATTTTTTTTATTATAGTTAATTTAGTATCTGTCTGACTCTTCTTTAGAAGCTGGGGGTCTGCTGTATTTATTCTTAGACATTTGTGTTATGTGTCACTGTCCTCAGCAGACAGATGCTTCTCAATAAGTATTTTTACTGAACTTGGTTTATGACATTACAAGCTTGAAATTGTGACATTCACAATTTTCTGTTTCTCATATTGTGAGAGAAATAGAATGGGACTCCCCAATTCATACCTTTAATCAAGGAATAATGCCTGCTGGTAAAAAAGAACCAACTCCACAGAGTGCTGGTTTAACTTAAAAATGGGAACCAAATATCTGGGGGGATTTTACCTTATATTTAACAAAGGAACGTAAGTAGAAGGCTACTTGGTTGTGTTCTTTCTAGATAATATAAAAAGTACAACACTGTTTTCTTTGAGTGATTAATATTAAAATACATTATGATCTATGTCATTTTTAAATTGAAGTGACAGTTAAGTCAGACTTGAAATTATGTTATATGATTTATTTTATATTAGTAGAAAAACAGAGTTTTGATAAAGACTACAGTTTATATTTAAAGAGCTTTCATTATTTGCTAAATGCTTACTTTGTCAATTTTATAAATATTTTAAATTTGTAACATGTCATAAAACTTGGATTTTTAAAAAATCCTAAAACTCACATTGTTATCACTAGAAGAAACTGATACTTTTGGTGTTTTAATTTTAAATCTAGTGTATTTTAAAACATACAATATTTTTGCTACTTTTTTAACTTCAATTTTTAGCAAATATGATATGCTTAGATTATATTCAAATAAGTCCATGAAATACATCAAGGTATGGATGGATTAAACTAGAAGACTTTAGAATACTAAATTATTTGCATATTTATAATATCAAATGTTTGTTACAAATATTTGTATGTGTTATAAAATATGCAACAAATATTTATAATATCATTGCTACGGCATAAAGACAATGGCACCCTACTCCAGTACCCTTGCCTGGAAAATCCCATGCATGGAGGAGCCTGGTGGGCTACAGTCCATGGGGTTGCTAAGAGCTGGACACGACTGAGCGACTTCACTTTCCCTTTTCACGTTCATGCGTTGGAGAAGGAAATGGCAACCCACTCCAGTGTTCTTGCCTGGAGAATCCCAGGGACGGGGGAGCCTGGTGGGCTGCCGTCTATGGGGTCGCACAGAGTCGGACACGACTGAAGCGACTTAGCAGCAGCAGCAGCAGCAGCAGGGCATAAAGAATATTGTGAGAACCCTCTTCAAAGTAGGCCAGAATGATTCATGACCCTCATAGGAAAATGTTCCTGAAAATAGTGATTCCCTTCTGGAAAGAATGAAAATGAAGGGGAGGGGGTACATTTTTCCCTGTCTTTTTCAAAGCTTTTCATCCCTTTTTAAGACATAGCTATAAAAGAGTAAGTGAGTTCAAGAAAATGAGTTAATTTTTAGAAGGAAAAAGGGGGGCATACGCTGAGGTAATTTTCAAGTTTCTAATTTACATTTTTTTTCCTTATTTGGTGACCTTCAAATTTAACTTTTTAGGGCAACATCTTGCACAGAAGGGAAAGCAGTAACAGTAAATTACCGCTAAAACCCTTTAAAAAGCAATAGTGTTATATCTTTCTGTAAGTAGCAATATTGATTCTTGTACAGCATTTTCTGTTATGTCTGTATTTTCTTTCTTCCTCTTCTTCTTCCTTTCTTTCCTCTCTCCCTCCACCGACCTTTTCTTTCATACTCGTGAACAATGCAGCATCTGACAGTTTCCACTCCACCTGTCTGGCTTCCTGTGGTGATACTGTCCTCAGAGACTGCAGTTGTCCCCACCAATCATGCTTGGACTGCAGGGACACACCTCAGACTGTCAATGCCACATTCCACCAGCAGTGAAACCATCAGGGATTTATACCACCACCTCATCCCAGGAGAGTCACTCAGAGAATAAAGTATAAAAATGCTGCCAGTTGTTTTTCTCTGTTCTGTTATCTTACATATGTTTAGCCATCCTTCAGGAATATACCATGAAGATGAGACAAGAAGAAATTTTGAGCAACAGACATAATTCTCTCACCCACACCAGCCCCATGTCCATGACTCTTCACTGAGGGTAGGGATCTTCCCTCCTCTGCTTCATAGGAAGTCCCACATTCCTTCATGCCAGCTGAATTCTAGCAGACCTCAAGATAATCCTTTTGAGGCACACGGTGATCTCTGGCACCTGTGATCATTTAGTTTTGTCTTTCAAGCCTGGACTCCTACTACAAATTAAATAATTAAACCTCTGTAGCTGAAGGACCAAGATGTTTGAATATGATATAAATAATCATAGAATTAATGAGAGTTTGTCTCAATTTTGCCAACTACCCTCTCCTTGTAAAATGATATCCTCTTCCTACCTCTGGTTCATATTTCAGTAAGTACACAAGTAGTAGACGGAGAGGAAATGGCAACCCACTCCAGTGTTCTTGCCTGGAGAATCCCAGGGACGGGGGAGCCTGGTGGGCTGCTGTTTATGGGTTCGCACAGAGTCGGACATGACTGAAGCAACTTAGCAGCAGCAGTTGAACAAGCCTTCAGAAAAGAGAAAAATGCAAGACAGCTTCATATAGCTCTAGACAGAGACAGTTTGGTTTTAGAAACTGGTTACTAGCATTGACATTTTTCAGAGTATATTGGAAACAGACAACCTCAGATCTGTGTAAGCAAATGCAAAGATTAGTAGAATAATAAAAATCCAGGTGATGGAAACTTACAAATTAAATCTGAACTGATTGTGTTTGTGGCTGGGTGGGAGGATGTGGGGGTATGGAGTGGTGTGTGTAGGGAATGACTGAGGATTTTTTTTTTACAGCTGGTTTTAAATGGTTCAATACTAAATAGCTTACCATTTCATTCAGACCAAAAAAAAAAAAAAAAGGCAAAATTAAAAAAGATAATTATTTTCTTTATATTCACCTAGCTAAGTATTTGGAATTTTCACTATTTCCTGAATTGGGAAGCATTGAAAACTCATGTGAGAATGACTTTATTATTTTTTTCTAGTTTATCTTATCTATGAGCTCCCTGGATGGCTCAGTGGGTAAGGAATCCACCTGCAATGCAGGAGACGCAAGTTTAATTCCTGGGCTGGGAAGATCCCCTGAAGGAGGTATGGCTACCCACTGTAGTGTTCTTGCCTGGAGGATCCCATGGGCAGAGGGCTCCAGGCTACAGTTCATATAGTCACCAAGAGTCTGATGCGACTGAAGTGACTGAGCACACAGACACATTATCTATATCTCTATCTACATGAAAACCCCACCAAATACAATTGTCTGAATAAATTTGTACAAATATACATATACCTATAATCTTGTTTTCATTTTTGTAAAGTTCATGTATTTTTACCTATTATACCCAAATACTGAAGTTACCTGCAGATTATAGTCATGACTTTTATGCACTAAGTAGCCTGAACAGGTGTATAAGAGCACTTTGAGTATTCTACACTAAGTCACTAGACTGTATATATTGAACACACACTTGCTAATGTATTCATATATTTAATGTCTTTTCAATGGTATCAAATTACTGGATGGTGAAATATATTTATGAAAATAAATCATATACCACATTAATGGTAGTACATATTGCCTGAATTATCAAAAAAAAATCTTATTTATAATTCCTAACTCACATTTATGGAATATTGGATACTGACTTATAGAAGGTCTTATATTTACAGAGAGGAAGCAAATTTGGTGTTTAGAGTAAACATACTTTCAGGTACAATATTAAGTAAAAGTGAGAGGATCCAAGTTTGGAGAAGCTGAGACAAAGCTAAGGTCTGTGTGAGAAGAGGAGTGATGGAAAGAGGTCATCGGTGTGGGACACAATTTTGGACAAAGGGGGCTAAAGCGAGTGAGCCTAGTAAGGACCAAACAGGACCAAACAGTGGGGGTGAAACAGGAAGGAAGGGGGCAGAGAACAACTTATGAAAGAATGACATAGCCCAAGGATACAACATGAACTGATTAGAATCAAATGGGTCCAAGATGGCAGACACGTTAACTTCCACTAGACCTTGATCCTCAATCACAAGCTAAATGAAACACCCAGAGGTGCCATGACAGTTCCAATGCACTGTCAAAAGACCAAAAAGTGGATGGTGGCTCCACCCTTTCTCCAATATAGTTGGAATAATCCTCCCACACATTCAGTTCAGTTCAGTCTCTCAGTCGTGTCCGACTCTTTGCGACCCCATGAATCGCAGCACGCCAGGCCTCCCTGTCTATCACCAACTCCCGGAAGTCACTCAGATTCACATCCATCGAGTCAGTGATGCCATCCAGCCATCTCATCCTCTGTCGTCCCCTTCTCCTACTGCCCCCAATCCCTCCCAGCATCAGAGTCTTTTCCAACGAGTCAACTCTTAGCATGAGGTGGCCAAAGTACAGGAGTTTCAGCTTTAGCATCATTCCTTCCAAAGAAATCCCAGGGCTGATCTCCTTTAGAATGGACTGGTTGGATCTCCTTGCAGTCCAAAGGACTCTCAAGAGTCTTCTCCAACACCACAGTTCAAAGGCATCAATTCTTCGGCGCTCAGCTTTCTTCACAGTCCAACTCTCACATCCATACATGGCCACAGGAAAAACCATAGCCTTGACTAGACGGACCTTAGTCGGCAAAGGAATGTCTCTGCTTTTGAATATGCTATCTAGGTTGGTCATAACTTTTCTTCCAAGGAGTAAGCGTCTTTTAATTTTATGGCTGCAATCACCATCTGCAGTGATTTTGGAGCCCAAAGAAATAAAGTCTGACACTGTTTCCACTGTTTCCCCAACTATTTCTCATGAAGTGATGGAACTGGATGCCATGATCTTCATTTTCTGAATGTTGAGCTTTAAGCCAAGTTTTTCACTCTCCTCTTTCACTTTCATCAAGAGGCTTTTTAGGTCCTCTTCACTTTCCACCATAAGGGTGGTGTCATCTGCATATCTGAGGTTATTAGGTCTATGAAATTACCCAGCCCATAAAAACTAACCACGTCACATTTCACGACTGCCGCACTCACCCTCTGCAATGGCTTATACTCTGTCTATGGAGTGTGTTCCTATGTAAATAAATCCACTTCTTACCTATCACTTTATCTCTCACTCAATTCTTTTTGCAATGAAACATCAAGATTCTGAGGTTCATTAGGTCCTGAAACCAGGTCTGAGATCTCAGTTGGAAGACCGTGTGTTTTGGCTGGGTTTGAGTCCCAGCCCCATGGGTTAGAGTCCGCATCTGAGGTCAGTGGTTTTAGGGACGCTCAAAAGAAGCTGCAAGAGAAGAGCCCAAAAAAGAAGTAAGAGAGGTGTTTGAAGGAGATGTCTGTACGATGTGTATACATGATACAAAGATTGTGTGATGTGAGTTTTCCCTCATGTCAGACATAAGGGTAATAATAGCTTGTGCAGCATTAATTATGTGCCAAGCTCTGTCCAGAGACTTCACATCTATTTAGTTATTTGTCACAATAAACCTATGAAATAGGTAAATTATTTTTGTTTTACAGGTGAGGAAACTGAGGATCAAGAGGTTAAATGATTTGCCTGATGTCTTTCATCAAGTAAATTGCAAAGCTAGGATTCCAACCCAGGTTCTGACCTTGATGCTGTACTGCATTTTCCTTATGGGAAAGAGGAAAATCGTGCTGCTACAAGGTTGGCACAAGATAGAATTAGAGGCCGGTCTCCCGTCCCAAGAATATCTTGGGGTTAAATATATAATAATGTAAAGGAAAGATTTATAGATGAGTTCTTTGTGTTTCACTTGTTTAAGAAGGTTAATTCTGTGCCAAAATGTTTGCTGAAACCTCTAAAACAATCAAAGCATTGTTTCTTCTAAACAGCTATAAACTTGCTTTAGGTTTCATTATGGTATGCCTTTGAAAAACTCATAGGGTATCTGAAATATGCATATATCTGAGCATACACAACTTTTAAGACTGCCAACTTGATGTAAAGTTGGCAACTGATCATTCTTATTGTATTCTATTGTATTATTAAACAAGCTTATAGTTGGTTATAAATGAATTGGGAACTAGTTGTATTTAGTGCAGGCCAGTTGCTACAATATTTATTTATAAATTGTGGCTTTACTGATTTTAATCCTTACAATAGATGAACATCTGAGCTTATTTCTTTTCTTTTATGAAACCATAATTAACTCATTGAGTCTGGCACACAAATTTGTATGCGCTCACACTTACCTTTTTACTTTCTCTAGAGGTAATACAATGAAAGAAATTACATTCAGTTCCCTGAAATCTTCTCTTACAAATAAATATCAGAACTTCAAGTTCATGCTCACAGATATTTTGCTGGAAGATTGCCCTCTTTAAAAAAAAAAAAAACAAACACTATTGTATTTCACAAGTGGATATGAAATCCAAAGTGTTAAGATTCTGCAGTAGGGTTTTTGTGTTTTTCTTTTTTTCCTCTCTCTTTTATCACTCTCTTACCCCCATGTTGCTCCCTTTTCTATTAGCTACTTGGCTAAATATGATTTAGAAAAGTGAATTTATTCATTATAATTATGTTGGGAGACAGACTCTTTGAGTACTTATCTGAGGGGCAATGTCAGTTAATACTGACTTGCCCAAGAGAAGGAAATCCAGAGGACATCGTTTATGAGATGTTGGCTGCTGAATGGAGCCTATGTGAGCAGATGGCAGATGTTGTGAGTAAATCACTGGGAAGTCTACCATCAGCCACCTGAGTATTTCGCAGTTCCCACTGAATAGCCATAAATTAGGAGAAGTGCTGAAAAGTCTGTCGACAATGTCACATGCCTGGAATGACCAGGCTTTCATCTTTTCCTAGAAAAACAAAACAAGGATCAACCTTAAAATGATTAATAGGTTGAAGGGGCTACTTTATTTCTCAACTTGGAAAATCAACTGAGGCTGCCCTTATTAAAGCTTTATGATTAAAAGATCCTATGTTCCATAAAAACTTGTTACATATCTGTCTCTTATTCAAAATAATATTTAAATAACTAAGATTTACAGAATGAAATATCTTAAAATATCAGATTAGTTGCTAAACTAAAGACATGTAATAAAGAAGAAAACAACATATACCCATAAAACTTAAGCTCTACTTAGCAAATAAATAACACAGTCCAGTTTGTCAATTTTGCTACCTTATTCTTATTCTAAGGGTTTCCAGGCCTTAGGCACATTTCCGTTATTTGAGAGGAAAAAAAAAAAAGAACAAAAACACGTTCTTCCACCCCCTTATGACTATAAGGAGGTTGTTCTCCTTTTTATAGTTCAAGACACACCTGTGCTGCTTCTCATGTAATTAAATTTAATATATTACAGTCATAAAATACCTCTGATGGTTGGAATTTGGTCACAAGACATTACCTAAATACTAAGTTTCAGCATTTGTTTACCAGAAATTGCTGCTGCTACTATACCCCCTTTCCATGTGTCTTCTGCTTATAGCTCCTGAACCTGTTCTACCAGGATTAGCCTCAAAGGCCCAATAATGACTTTAAATTATAAGCCTGGGAGCAGAAAACTGTTTCATCCCTCAAATTCATTTAATATTGGCCTTGCTTCTGTTTAGTGTTAAGCTGCTCTTGAGGGCTGCCCTACAAATGAACAGTTCCCCCAGAGTCAGGAAGAAATGTCTGCTCTTTGGTTAACAAAATTTGCTATATTATTTTGTCAATCTAGTTTCTATTCTGGTGTCTTATTTGGGATTGACCTTTCTTTCAACTCCCCACAGCACTTTACATATGCCTCTATTACAGCACTTACCTTATTTTGCCTTCAGTTATAGCTATATTTTTACTTATTTTATCATTAAGTATTATGATTATAGAAGGAACACAGCACCTTTTCTTCTCTATAACTCTTCCGCAGTATGAACTAAATGTCTGTCACTTTCAATTAACTCTTGCTCTGGTGATGAGCCTAATTTGGGGAACTTCAGTTTTGCTAATTCACCCCTCTCCTCCATTTTTTTTTTTTTTCAGTTCTAAGTGGATAGTTTCTTTTCTTTTGCTATATAATTACCTAATTCTGTAATAATTTTAAGCCTAAAACATTGTTAAGCACCTTGATCCAAGTACACCCCAAAGTTTACATACCAACTACGACTTTCTATTCCCAAACATGGTGGTGATCTATCATTTTGTCCCTACTGTAGGTTGTTCTAATGTTCATCCCAATAGTTTGTTACCCAAACAGGTTTGTTTGTTTGTTTTTTACTTGATCAACAGCAAACCAAAATTCTGAGATGCCAAAATTTTAGGCAAAAAGGAGATGGGAAGATAAGGCTCAGGTCAGCCATTCTAAAGACAAGGGGCTCAGGGCATTTATGGGATAAAGAATAAAGGATCAGGGTGGTCTGAGGCATGAGGAATGTGGGGAAAACTGTTTGGACAAAGGTACAGTGATTGCAGGCATTATTAAACTACAGGTCTCTGCACATTAAAACTTGGAGACATTTAGCAGCACCTGAGCATGGAGTTCTTGGCCCTGTATGTTAAAAGGTCACTGAGTGAACACCTGCACACCCCCACTGGGTGTGCTGCACTATCCTTTAAATTATAAATGTGTTCCTGTGCTGTCCTAACTCAGCTTAAACTACACACAACTGACTCCAAGCTCCTGGAAAACAACTTGGGCAAACATCTTGTCTTATTGTAACAACAAGCTGCTTGAAGGATATGCAAGTCTTTTGCAGCAGCAAAGAAAACAATCTTGATTAGTAAAGGCAGGTGAAATGGATTTGGCTATTGATTATCCACACTTTTAAGTTTTTTGATAACCATGGCAATGTGTCATTGGACAAAGCAAGGAAAATACCACAGACTCAAGAAGGCAGCAGAATCTTGATGCTTCACAGATCAGTAACAGGTTGCCCCTCAGTCATAAGAGCGGAGGACAGCTGCAGAATTAGCCTGAGGGAGAGCCATCATGGTTTTATAGAAAATTTAGAGAGCACTGGGGTCTAGTTTGTCTCTCACTAACTAAAGTATAATAAGATTAAATACGTGCTCCTTTTCATCTATAAAATGAAGATAATAAAATATACCTCAAAAATTGCTCTAAGTATTAAATCAGATAGCAGTCATTCAACCCATTTACTGATGTTCAGTTACACACAGACTCTGGTCAAACCGTGTCTGTACCATTGTAGTAAGTTTTGGGTTAAATCTGGAGAGGTCCAGAGGGGGCAGTTGAAGAGGGTAACCATAGCAGAAGACCTATAGATTAGAGAACTGGAAATGTTAATCTTGTCAAAATAAATTGAGTAAAAGGATATGGTAGCTGTCACGTGGCTAGTTTCCAATTTTGGAAGCTAGTGTGGAATACCTTTCTGGTAAAGAAGTCATTCATGTTGAGAAATACCTTTATAATAATTGAGAAATGTCCACATAAAGCTCGGTGGTTGTGTGCTTAGTCAGTTGGGTCCAACTCTGTGACCCCATGGACCATAGCCCACCAGGCTCCTCTGTCTATGCCATTCTCCAGGCAAGAATACCAGAGTGGGTTGCCATGCCCTCCTCCAGGGGATCTTCCCAACCCAGGGATCTCCCACATTGCAGGCAGATTCTTTACCATCTGACAGGGAAATTTATCTATTGTTGATACTGTAGAAAGAGAATGTTCAAAAATGATTCTTAAATATTTTTCAAGTACGATTTTATATGTGTTATATATGTATGTATATATGTATACACATATAGACACACACACACACTGCAGTGCTTTTCATCATCAACAACCAATTCTCCAATTCTTCACGCAAGAACTGAGTGTCCAACAATTTGATTCAATTCTGACACTAACTACCCAGAATTTGTACAGACCCCATAATTAAGGGCTCAGTCCAGCAAGGCTGCTACTGACTTCAGCCACCATTCATAAAATCTGGAACTTCTGTACTTCTAATCAACTGGCTGCTGCTGCTGCTGCTACTAAGTCGCTTCAGTCGTGTCTGACTCTGTGCGACCCCATAGACAAATGGATAATTCTATGACCCCTTCTCAGGTGTAAAAATTTTCTAGAATGGCTTACAGAGCTTAGGAAGTCACTTTAGATATTATTATTGGTTTATTATAAAGGATACAACTCAGAACAGTGAATGAAGAGATTCATAGAGCAAGGTATGGGTAAGGGGTGTGGTTCTTCATGCTCTTCCTAGCATTCTACTCTCAGCATCTCAGCAAGTTCACCAACCCAGAGGGTCTCCAAACTCCATTGTTCGGGTTTTTGTTTTTTGTTTTACAGAGGTTTCATTATGCAGGCATGATTAATTATTAACTCAATCTTTTGCCCTCTTGGGAAGATGGGGCTAAAAATTCTAGACTTCTAATCAAGGTTTGGTCTTTCTAGTGACCAAGCTTCTTCTTGAAGCTGTCTGTTTAGAAGCCTGCTAAGAGTCTCCTCGTTAGAACAGAAGATGCTCTTCTCACTCAGGAAATTACATGGGACTAGAAGTTCTGTGTCAGGAACTAGAGATACAGACCCTATATATATATATATATATATATATGTACATATATATATATACATATATATATATACATATATATATACATATATATATATATACACCCTATATATATGCCATACCTACACAAACATGGGCTTCCCGGATGGCTCAGCAGTGAAGACTCTGCCTGCAATGCAGGAGACGTGGGTTTGACCCTTGGGCTGGAAAGATCCCCTGAAGGAGGAAATGGCAACCCACTCCAGTATCCTTGCTGGGAAAATTTCCATGGATAGAGGAGCCTGGTGGGCTACAATCCACGTGTCACACAGAGTTGGACACAACTATGTGACTGAGTGCACGCATGTGCGCTCATGCACACACACACATTGTTAAACAAATATATATGTTGTAGTTGTTAGAACAGGTCTAACCACATGTGTAATATTATGCATGTGACTGGCTCTCACCTTGAACTACAGAAGATAAGAACACCAAGCTGGATTCATCAGTATATAGGCAGAGAACAAGGCAATTCTTGATAATACCCACACAGGCAAATGTGTTGACTGTATTTTCTAACTGATACAACTGTGATTTTCATCTCATCTGCTTTTCTTCCAATGCGACTTTGATACTTCTTCCATGAAGAAGTGTATTTGCATTCGCTCCTTCTAAGTGTGGTGGGAGTTTTAAAACTGTTCAACCAAGAGAGTTAGTGGAAGTGACATTGTGTGAGTTTTGAGGTTAGGTCATAAAAAGGATATGGATTCTACCTTCCTTGCTCTTTTTGGCATACATCATCTGGGGCAGCCAGCCATTGCACTGTGAGGAAGCTCAACCTATCCTTTCTGGGAAAACCACAAGAAGAGAGCCATATATTGAGGACCTAAGTCTCCCCATTTGTTGATTAGCATCAATAAATTTGCAAATATTTCTAGTATATAACCTTCAGGACTTCATTTGAAGCCTCAGACATTTTGGAGTACAGAAAAGTCATCTTTGCTATGCATTGTCTAAATTTCTAATTCATAGAGTCATTAGGTGTAATAAATGGTTATTTTACAATAATAATCTTGGGGACAATTTTTAAATCTAATTATATGTATTAGTCAGGATTCTCAAGAGAAACAGGATATACATGAACCCTCTATGGAACAACTGATTCGGTCAAGATCGAGAAAGGAGTATGACAAGGTCGTCTGCTGTCACCTGTGTGTTTAGCCTATATGCTGAGCACACCATGAGAAATGCAGGCCTGGATGAGTTTCAAGCCGGACTCAAGATAGGTGGGAGAAACAGCAACAACCTCAGATATGCAGATGATACCACTCTAATGACAGAAAGCAAAGAGGAACTTAAGAGCCTCTTGATGAGGGTGAAGGAGGAGAGTGAAAAAGCCAGCTTAAGACCAAATATTTAGAAAACTAAAATCATGGCATCTGGCCCCATTACTGCATGGCAAATAGAAGGGGGAAAGGTCGAAGTAGTGACAGATTTTCTCTTCTTGGGCTCCAAAATCACTGTGGATGGTGACAGCAGCCATGAAATCAGAAGATGATTGCTTCTTGGCAGAAAAGCAGTGATGAGCCTAGGCAGTGTGTTGAAAAGCAGCGACATTACTCTGTCGACAAAGATCCATATAGTCTAGGCTATGGTCTTCCCAGTGGTTGTGAGGGCTGGACCGTAAAGAAGGCAGAACACCAAAGAACTGATGCCTTTGAGCGATGGTACTGGAGAAGACTCCTGTAAGTCCATTGGATGGCAAAGAGAGCAAACCACTCAATGTTAAGGGAGACCAACTCTGAATATTTCACTGGAAGGACTGATGCTGAGGCTCCAATATTTAGGTCATCTGATATGAAGAGATGACTCATTGGAAAAGTCCCTGATGCTGGGAAAGATCGAGTGCAGAGAGAAGAGGGCATCAGAGGATGGATGCCATCACTGAGGTAATGAATATGAACTTGAGCAGACTCTGGGGGATGGTGAGGGACAGAGAGGCCTGGCATGCTGCAGTCCATAGGGTTGCAAAGAGTTGGACAGGACTGGGCAACAATGTATATGCAACAACAACAATCTAAATGTAAACTATTTATATAAAATATGTATATATAGTATAGTATATTTACAGTATATATAAAAAACCTTCCTTCTCCATATACAGGTTTATCTGTCTATCTGAGAGAAGGAGAAAGAGATAAGGACAGATAAAGATTTATTTTAGAAATTGATTCACACAGTTATGGAAGCTAAGAAGTTCCAGACTCTATCATCTGCAAGCTGGAGAACCAAGAAAGATAGTGATAAAACTTAGTTCCAGTTCAATATTCTAAGAACAAAGTAAGGACAGCTGGTATAAGTTCTGGAGTCCAGAAGTATTTAATACAAGAACCAGGAACTCTGATGTCCAAGGGCAGAAGGAAATGGACATCACAGCTCAAGAAGGATAATTTACCCTTCCTCCGCCTTTTTATTTTCTTTTAGGCCTTCAGTGGATTGAATAATGCCTGCCCACGTCAGTGAGTGGAAATCCTTTACTTGTTCACTGATTCAAATGCTCTCTTTCAGAAATACAGACACACAGATAAATAATATTTTATGGGCCATCTGGTCATCCCTCAGTCAACACATAAAATCACAAGTCCATCCCTGTTAACATTTTGCCTATATGCGTCTCCTTAAACCATACATGGTCCTGAAATAAAGACATTAACAAAGTCACAATTCCATCTAACATGATACAACTATCATGCTTACAGCTGAAAATGCACTAATCCCTTCCCTAGAAAGGGACGTAAAGTCCTTGAATAAAGTTTACTCATATGTTGATATTGCATAGTTTGAAGTCTGATGTAAGATTAACAATACTAAAAGATGTTATAAAGTCAATATACATGATTTAGGAGTAAAAGAGGAAAGGAAACAAACATATTTGCTTAATATTTGTATATATATTTACATACTAATATATTCATAAGAAAAGAAATACTCGTGAAAATTACAGTCCTTCACTTTGGGTCACATCCTTTGTGGATGGAAAGCAATAAGAGTATAGAAATGAAGAAAATTCATCCTCAAAGATGAAGATAAACTATCCATGGTAATCGAAGAAAGGCATAATACAAGGATACACATGTAAAGGGCTAGATTTAGGGGTAAAAAACAAAGAAATTTCCCTCTTGAATTTCAACATTCTCAGTAGAAAGCAAAATCATCATCAGAGGATAGTAGATGGAAAGGAAGTGTAAGTTGTAATAGAACAGATAATATAACGAAATGGAAAAAAAAAAAAAAGTAGAATTAACAGGCAGGAAAAAGGCCTTCTCCAGGATAATGGTCATCAATTTAAAATGAGATGATTTAACATTAGTTGTGTTTTTTTAAAAATCATATTTAGCTGTGGTAGTACAAGCATAGAGAAATAATAAAGTTATATTTAATAAGGCTTGTACTTTTCCTTGATTAGTAGGGATGGTAGGACCTATTGATCTGAAAAAAACAGACTTCCAGTTATTTTTCCAATGAAGATAATTTTTTTAGAATCAATAGGAAACTGCAGTACAGGGTCTGCAGCCACAGTGAGGCACGGTAAGCCCGCCCACAGCAAGGGAAGGAGAATACTTTTATGAACAAGAAAGCAAACAAAGAGTTCATGGCTTTCCACTAAGTTCTTGCTAAGAAAGAACTTTCCCCTTCCTTTTGGGCTCTGCTATCTCACAGGGCATGAGAGCTCCCCCTTCTGGTCTCCCAACTCTATTTTAATGAGGTTTCTGTTTATTTGTCTTTTACAAACATGAGATGAGGAGTTAAAATTTTTCTGCCAGGAAAACGTGACAATGATTGCATTGGAATATAAATTGGATTATGAGGCCAGAGAAGGCATGAAGAGGGGTGAGGGAGAGTGAAATGGTAAGAGTATCAGTGAGGTGGAGATCTCAGTATTTTTGCAGTCAGGGTATTAGAAGAGAAATGGAAAAAGGAGATGGTCAGAAACTGAAAATACTTGGAATTAAAACTACAGAAAGGATACAACTACTGTTAATTACAAGCCTAGTTTATGACTTTTGAAGTAAGTGACTGAAGTTGCATGAAGAAGATGATCTGGAAAGAAAAAGATGAAGGGACTCAAAATCTGGAGAAATAAAAGCATAACCTATAGGGATATTGAAGTCACTTAGAAATGTTACAGATGTAATTTTGGAATAAGTGACGATGTATTAGAGTTCTCTAAAGAAACAAACTAATAGGATATACATATTAATGTGGTTTGCTGTACACTAAACTCTGTTGTCTATCATGACCAGCTTTGGGCTAAAATCTACCAGACTCACAAATGCTTGTGCATATTAAAAATATGTTCATATTATTTTGAAGAATCTTGTGAGGCAGCTTTATCCACACGTTGGATGATATAGGAGAGAACAGTGACTAAAGAGAAGCAAGAACTAAGGAGGTAGAGGAAACCAAGAGAATATATGCCTTCTATAACTCTGAAAGATTCGGGAGTGTTTGGAGATATCAGGTTGGGAATTTGGTGAGCTGTGAGTTCAGGGTAGTCAAGTTTCCTTTTCAAGGGCTAGGAGCTGACAGGTCCAGCTCTTTCAGTCTTTATCTTCTTACATACATGGTACAATTCACTTAGAGCAACATTTCTTAACTGATTTTTTTTTTTTTAACAATCACTTTTCTAAGGAACATTTGTAGCCTACTTTTTCTTAATTGCCCTTCCCCCACCACCATGAAATTATAATACTACAGATATACAGTATAAGACTGTTTATATACTACAGTCCTTTGGAGGGCCACAAACCACTACAGTTTCTAGATTTTTTTCACTTTCCCCAAGAATCAACTGCTCCCACTCCTACACCAAGGGTGATATCACCCTTACGGAGCTTTCATTGATCTAGAGATACAAGTTGTCAGAGGCTGAATTTCTCTGTCTAGTGTTCTTTTTACTATAATCTTGTTTTGCTCTAGGTAAACTTACTGCTTTCTAAAATATTTCTTCAGGAAAAATGATCTGTGATGTGTCCTTGTCAAAAATGCCATTCTGCCATATGGTTTTTTTCCTTATAAATTGGATTTCCAAGTAGATTTTCCAAAGCAATTTAGTTCCTTGTTAGAGTGGTTGATTCATGATCATTTAAGCTAGTTTCCACTTTCCTTGAGGATCCAGCGACTTGTTAAATGGCTTTGTATCATCATGGTCTAATCCTAAGTAATAAAACATGATCCAGGAACAGCTGGTTAAATGACTTGGCCTCCTGGTAGACCTCTCATTTTTTCTAGGACCATAAATCTGTGATCATTTGTAGTAAACATTCTCTCCATTCACAACAGATGTGGCTGGAAGAACATGATGTGGATGAAGGAAGATAAGGAAAATAATTGTATAATGTTGGCCTCTTTCATGGCATGAACATCCAAATTCTATGTACAATGTATCTTAACATTTTCTTGATGTTATGGGTTAGGGTACAAATTTCCACCTGACTATCACACTGTACCTTTTAACAAATATGGTTAGATAGTTTTATGTAACCTTACACATTTTTGAGTTTTTATATAAATATAAAACATATTAGCTTGATCTTATACTTTGCAGTCTCCAGAATGGTGACAAAATAAATTTCTTTAGGCTACCTTGGTATTTCATTAAGGCAATCCTAGCAGGTGTATATGTGTGTGTGTGTGTATAACAATTGTTTATTGTATAATAACATATATAACAGGTTTTATTATATAGTATGTTATATAGTATACATGTCTGCTAAGGCTGCCATAACAAAATCCCACAGAGTGGGTGGTTTAAATAACAGATACTAATTTTGTCACTGTTTTGAAGGCTAAAAGTCCAAGATCCAGGTGTTAGAAGGTTTAATTTCTCTGGAGGTCTCTCTCCTTGGCTTCTCCTTTTGTCCTCATATAGCCTTTGTTCTGTGTATGTACATCCTGCTGTCTCTTTCTTTCTCATCTTATAAAGTTGTCAGTTATACTGGATTTCAGCCTAACCTTATGACCTCATTTAACCTTAATTACTTCCTTAAAGGCTCTGTCTCCATATACAGTCATATTAGGGGTTTAGGCCTTCAATACATGGATTTTGAGGGGAACATTCAGTCCATTTTATTTATTTGAAAAATAGCGTATCTAGTTACCATGAATTTGCTTATGAATATATTCCATTTAATGACTCTAGAAATGATAAAATGATAACTTCACAAACAGTAATCATACTATCAATTTGTATCTGGACTGTGCATCAAATTCTCTTTTATTTCACTCCTTCCTTTCTGATCAGAGATATTGGTGAAGGGAAGTATATTATTTTTTCTGGATATTAGCAGGGGAGTTGAAATTTAGGAAGTACTTCTAGTCACTTATTACTTATTTTAGAACTAGAACTTACCTTTTTAAAATCAGTAAACTCAAAGTGAATAATTTACTCCTGTGTTTCTTCTGTCTGAAACATTAAATACTTAAACAAAATGTCTGCATGACAGCAATATAGAGTGTTAAACCAAGCCAGATGTTTAGGTATTTTATATGTGATTTGACTTAAAACTTAGCATAAATTTGTTCTTAAACTGTAGCTATACACACCATTACATATTGCCACTGCCTGCCACAACCCCACCTTGTTCTTAGAAAATGACATCTCACTAGACACATGAAAACACAATTTGCACTTTTCTCCTCTAAATATCTTGTAATTACTTGCTCTTTAGGTCAGTATACAGATCTAACTCACGTTTTTAAAAGTACAATAGCTCCATAATAAATAATTTATTAAATAATTTATTCAGTTTGTATAATAATGGTCATTACTGTTTCACTCTAAATAATGATGTAATAAATACTGTTATAATATATTCTTATTTACTATTGCATTTCTTTCAGAAGGGGACAATCTTTCAAGTAGGATTGCTTTGTCAAATGTGTGCATATTCCACATTTTACCAGAGCTACCAAATATCTTTATAAAAATATATATTAGCAAACTTTATACAAATTTACACCACTGGTTTTTAAGATTCTCAGTTTCCTGCATTAATCAACACCTGATATTATCAATAGTTTCATTCATTTTTATCACTTTGCAAATTTTTAAAATTTGAGACATATTACACATATAAAAAGAATATCCAATAGAAGTACATTTATTACTTAAATTGAGGTATAACTGACATACAATATATAAATTTTAGGTGTATACTATAGTGATTGGACTTCTCTATACATTGTGAATTTTCCACCAATTTATGAGGGGTATTGTGGATATGTATACATGTTTGTTCAATATGGTTTTGATTATAGTAGTCATGTAGCAGGTTTAAATGATTATGATTCAATGCTTATAATAAAATAGGTTTCCATTGCCAAAATTAAGTGAAAATGAAATAATTATCTTATCTGTATGATTTATGAAAAGCATTTTCATATTGCAGCCTTAATTCTCTAGGTAATGACTTTGTTGTCCTAGGTCTTCAAAAGCTGGTGTTATACTCAAGATAAGAAAACCTTTACTTCAATATTTTACATGATGGCATGGTGTAAACTGCCACACTGCCACAGTTAATTTTTTCAAATACAGTTTTGTCAAATGGAATTTGAAGTAGGCTCATTTAGCTAAAAAAAAAATCCTCTTATAACACAGAATACACTTCTGCTTTAAAATTTAACTAAAGTTGTGTGATATACAAGTATGCATAACAAAATAAACTTGGAAAGCCAAAAGATCCATTTCAGCTTGACAGAGAAAGGAACTTGCTCCTTTCCTGTACAGAGCAGCTGTCATGTCAGAGGCACCTTGTCCTGGTAGGGAATTTGATGATGGCTCTAAAAACCTTGAAGCTTCCGAAGCAATTTAAATATGATCTTTAATGACTTTGGAGTGGATTAGCCCTTGACCTTTCTGTTCCCATGGCATTTTTTCCATCCAGCTCTGACATATGTAACAGAAAATTGTGTTCTTCAGATCACTTTGAAACTTCCAATTATGTCAAGAGGCTTAAGTTGATTTTTGATTGACTTATAATGACAAGAGCTGATCTTTAAAGGGGGTAAAAATGCAAATCAGTGCTCATTGGGACTCTATTTTATTAGCTGTAATTCTGTTAATACTAAAAGGAGACATTTAAAATAATAAAGTTGTAATTTATGTTTATGTGATTTGAAAAACTGTAATTGATTTTCAAAGAAGTCCACATTATATTATTTGATACAATATTTGTTTCTACATTGCTTTTCATCATTGCCTCTTTACTTTTAAAATTTATACAAGAAGTCTAAAAAATATAGTGTATCTTAATTTCAAGAGATAAAAATTATATGTACCATAATTTGGGAAAATGTAGTTAGATAACACACTATAAAATGAATAATAAGAAAGCCTATTGAAGTAATGAAAATGAGTAACTGACATATAAAGCTCTTAAAAAACAACATTTCAAATGCAAATAGAAGAGAAAGGAAGCAAATATGAAAAATAAGCTGAGACATGAAAAAGAAACATAGTAAATTCTAGCATGGTAAATAGAAACAACAAAAATGATCACTAAAGTACTTTGTGCTTTAAAAGGATAATGTCAGTTTTATACAAACATTGTTGAAGAGCGGAAAGGAAACTTTATAAATATACAATATTGAACTTTAAAAAGAATTTTATAATTATTTGTATAGCTCTACATAGGATGAAAGTATAAACTATGAAAACTGGATAATTCATATTATGAATGTGTAATTTAAAGGTACTGATAATAGTACATTTTCATCCAAGTTTATAACTCTGGAATATATTTCTAAATGAAACATCCTAAATGAAACAAACCAGAAGGAAGACTTGCAGTTTTTCCTATAAATGAGGAATTTAGATTTTTAAAAAATCTGCCAACTATAAATCTGTTAGGTCATGATGTTGTTTTGAATTTCATTCTTGTGTCCTAGCAATGTAAGCCCTAACCTCATTTATGGGATTTACAGTGAAGGTGTTAGACAAATGTATGACAATTTCTCCTAGTTTAAATTATACATTTATTTAATTTCTCTACATAGTTTTGAATGCAAAGATAATGAAAATATGGGTTGAGTTATGTACTGCAAAAATTTAGATACTGAAATCCTCAGAACTATTGCCAAATGTGACCTTATTTGGAAATAGGTTTTTATAGATATAATCATTTAAACTAGGATGAGGTTATATTGGAATAGGGTGTGCCCTGAATCCAATGTGACTGGTATCCTTATAAAAGAATGCATGTAAAGAGACAGATATACACACAGGGAGATGAAGGTGGAGATTTGTGTGATGCTTCTACAAGCCAAGAGCCATAACGATTTTCATCAAACCACCAGAAGCTGGGTGAAGAAGCATGCGACTTACTCCTTTTCATAGCCCTCTGAAGGAACCAAGCCTGTCAACATCTTGATCTTAGCCTCCAGAACTGCAAGATAATATGGTTCTGATGTTTAAGCCATGCAATTTGTGGTACTTTGCTATAGCAGCCCTAGCAAACTAATATAAATAAGCATCCTTTAATCCCATTTTTTCTATAATACCGTTAAAACCAATAGAAACACATAGTACAGAGTAAATCAATAAGTTTAGAGCAGAGAAAGTATGAGTTATAGTGCCAAGAAGAAGAAGAGTACAAATTAAACAATTCAAGTGGATATAAACCAAAACATAAATTAATGACATGAATAAGGACCAATGCTGTGGTTAAGAATTCTTTCTTCCTGCATAATAGGAAGGACAGATCTGACTCCATATTACATATGTTCTGCTGCCTGTGCTCAGTCATGTTTTGTAAAAAAATGCCTGCAGCCTGACAGATACAGAATAGCTTTTCTCAGGACTCTGACTTTTAAGAGTCTATTAATATAGAGATAAAAATTTGCAGAACAGAGAATAACATTTGTCTCACTGGAGGTTTATGGAAATATCACTGTATGTCAACTCCATCTCAATAAAACTAGCTGAAACAAAAGACTCATGTCTAACTTTAGTGTACAAATGAGCTTTGCAGGATGGAGTTTCTTCACACGGTCCCTTCTTTTCGTTCCAACAATTTACTGGAAGAAGGGGTCTTTAGGTAAGATGAGAATGGAGAAGGAGACTAGTGATATCATGATCCAGTTAAATTCCAAAAAAGCTACTGTAATTTACCTCATCTTATTCAACTCATGAAATTGATTGACAGTCTGCAGGGTCTATTTTTTTCACTGAGGTTTACAATATGCTGAATGGTCTAGGGTATTAGGCTGTTCATTAAAGAATCTGACCATTTCTTCTCATTTGTAGAGCTATATTCATACTGAAAGTCAGGTGTTAACTTCTCAAGGTTGTTTATGCTAATTTTACTTGTTAACATAACAGCCACATCATGTGAAGAGTTGACTCATTGGAAAAGACTTTGATGCTGGGAGGGATTGGGGGCAGGAGGAAAAGGGGACGACCGAGGATGAGATGGCTGGATGGCATCACTGACTCGATGAACTCGAGTCTAAGTGAACTCCGGGAGTTGGTGATGGACAGGGAGGCCTGGCGTGCTGCGATTCATGGGGTTGCAAAGAGTCGGACACGACTGAGTGACTGAACTGAACTGAACTGAACATAACAGAATTCAATTAATATGCAGAGCAATGAAATATGAATGCAAATAGAATAGAAATAAAAGATATAGTTTCCACTAATGGAACGCTTTGGAAAATCTTGATAAAGACAAGCCAATCAAAAAATTGCTGTCAAATTTAGTACTGTTGAAACGACTATTAAAAATTGGGAGAAAAAGTTTCAAAATCTAGAAATACTATTCACTCAAACATCTATGTAAGTATTTTTAAGTTCTTAGTCTCTTTAACAAATTTTGAAGGAAATGGCAACCCACTCCAGTGTTCTTGCCTGCAGAATCCCAGGGACGGGGGAGCCTGGTGGGCTGCTGTCTCTGGGGTCGCACAGAGTCGGACACGACTGAAGCGACTTAGCAGCAGCAGCAGCAGCAGCAGAAGTGAAAATCATAGATGATTATTTGTGTACTTTATGTTAAATACTATGAAAAACTTCATTTAATGAACACATTTTCAAAAAATAGATCTGGTTATACATCACAAAATTGGTAAATGAATACATATAAATAAGATGCATATATTTTTTATACACTTGTTTTAAAATTCCACACTTGAAATACGTTAATTAACCAAGTAAACTACTAGTTCTACTCAGATAGGAGGATTTCAGAGATTTTGTTTTCAGTCTGAAATGATCTGGTATCCCCCTCTCTATGTTCACAGAAAACTGCATGGAACCAAATGATCAAGAATCTGCATATGGCTGGGAAGACTGAGAGATAAAAATGATGGAAATAAACACAAGTGGAGAAAGAATAGGATAGGAATTATGCAAAAATCTCTGCATGGACTGGGCTGTAAAGTTACTGAAAGGCAAAAGAAAAAAACAAGCATTTTGCATTTCTTTTGGACTGTAGGTATATTCATAGTGTTAGTCACTCAGTCCTGTCCGACTTTATGCAGCCCCATGGACCATAGTCCACCAGGCTCCTCTGTCTGCGGAATTCTCCAGGCAAGAATACTGGAATGAGTTGCCATTCTCTTCTCCAGAGGAATCTTCCTGACCCAGGTATTGAACCGATGTCTCCTTCATTGTGGGCAGATTCTTTATCATCTAAGCCACCATAGTGAGATTTCTGAAATATACATTTTTATTTCTTTTATCTCTGTTCACCTAAAGTTAAATGTTAAGGGCATAATTAGTTTGCTATAAAGTAATATTTATCTTATTCAGTGGAGAGACTAAAGTGGACTGACCTTGAGGTGGAGCACAGAGCAGTATGTTTTGGTTCTGCATGAGGACAGGGTTCAGAGCCCAAGTTCTCAACCACTTTGCTATGCTTCCTCATCAGCAGTTCCTTTCAGGAAAATGACACAATATTTAAATTGGCTAAAATGTTTCACACTTGATCATAAAGTATTTTTATATCCACAATGTAAATTTTTTCTTTCCATTTTGGAGGCTATGGAAGGACTTGAAGTTATAGTACTCTGTTCATTAGAAGGAGGAAGGAAGGAAGGAACTAAATTGAGACTCTTTGTAAAAGAACTGTAATTCAATGTGAAACATTTGGCGAGAGAAATAAAATGATAAATCACATCCCTAATACATCCTTACTTTTAAATAAAGCTGTATTTTGAATATTTTATGTGCTTTGGCCAGCTACATTCAGAAACCAAGAAACAGGTCTAAACATTTTCTTCAATTTTCCCAGACCTAAGTGGAGGAGACAAAAAATAAGTCTGGAGAGATTAAGTGTTACATAATTAAAGAGCTTATTTATATTGCATTTGTATATTATTAATAGTGCTAGAACAATAGGGCTTCCCAATTTGTCCCATAGATCACCAAATGCTACATGTATCTTTCACAAATTAGCTTATATTCTGAAATATTAAACTTACATCTTGTTGCAACATGACCTATACCTTAAGGTTCTTAGATGCACAAGAAGGTATGAACTATATAGGACAAATAGTTTTCTTTAGATAAGCGTGTCTTATGGAAAACCACTATAAATGTATTGTTTAGAAATACATTTTTAATATTTCCCAGACTGAGGACAAAGAGATATACAAAAAATAGCAAGACTACTGTGGTCTCATTCTACCTAAATTAGAAAAGGCTAATATTATGCTGACCTCAGAGAAGGCAATGGCACCCTACTCCAGTACTCTTGCCTGGAAAATCCCATGGATAGAGGAGCCTGGTAGGCTGCAGCCCATGGGGTCGCTAAGGGTCGGACACGACTGAGCGACTTCACTTTCACTTTTCACTTTCATTCACTGGAGAAGGAAATGGCAACCCATTCCAGCGTTCTTGCCTGGAAAATCCCAGGGACGAGGGAGCCTGGTCAGCTGCCATCCATGGGGTTGCACAGAGTCGGACATGACTGAAGTGACTTAGCAGCATGTTGACCTTGAAACTCTTGAGTACACTACAGAGTCAAATTAAATGAAGCACATGAATTGAAAGCAAAGCTCCATTTTTGTGTAATTAAATTTTTTTTTTCCTTGTAAAAACAGAACTTAATCAACACAGGTTGACCAGTGAGAAAACTACCAAAGAGATTGTAGTAATCCTGGAAAGAGACAATGGTAATCCAGAACTCAGTTTCTTTAGAAATAAGATATATTTTGAAAGAGTTCCTAATTATTTGTAGAATCTGAGAAAAAGCAAATCAAGAAAATCCTATAATTTTTAGTAAACAGAAGTATGAAACTTGGGGGCAGATAATGTATTTAGTTTTGGACAGGATGTTTGAGATGTTGCAATTAGATATCCATATAGAGATGTCAAATAAACATTTAAATATATGAATTTGGAGTTTGAGAGAGGGAGAAAAACATATATGGGTAGGGATACAAATTAGAAAGTTTCTAGAGTAAATATGGTATTTAAACCAGGAGATTTGATAGTATCACTAAAGGAACATACCCAGAAAAGAAAGGAAGAGCATGCCTTAGACCGGTCCACACTAACATTAAGAGATTAGGATTGAGGAGAGGAGGAATTGACCAGGCTGTTAAGGGAAACTGGAAAAAAAGAGAGGTGTTTTGTAAACCAAATGAAAAAAGAGTTCCAAAGGAAACATTGTGCAACAGTGTCAAAGACTTCTCATATATTAAATGTGGCTCAGTTCAGTTCAGTCCCTTAGTAGTGTCCAACTATTTTCAACTCCATGGACTGCAGCATACCAGGCTTCCCTGTCGATAACCAACTGCTGGAGTTTACTCAAACATGTCCATCAAAATGGTGATGCCATCCAACCATCTCATCTTCTGTTATCTCCTTCTTCTCCTGCCTTAGATCTTTCCCAACATCAGGGTCTTTTTCAGTGAGTCAGTTCTTCACATCAGGTGGTCAAAGTATTGGAATTTCAGCTTCAACATCAGTCCTTCTAATGAATATTCAGGATTGATTTCCTTTAGGACTGATGGGTTGGATCTCCTTGCAGACCAAGGGACTCTCAAGAGTCTTCTTCAATACCACAGTTCAAAAGCATCAATTCTTCAGCACTCAGCTTTTTTTATAGTTCAACTCTCACATCCATACATGACTACTGGAAAAACCATAGTCTTGACTAGAAGGACATTGTTGGGAAAGTAATGTCTCTGCTTTTTAATATACTGTCTAGGTTGGTCAGAATGTTTCTTCCAAGGAGCAAGCATCTTTTAATTTCATGGCTGCAGTCACTATCTGCAGTGATTTTGGAGCCCAAAATTATAAAGTCTCTCACTGTTTCCATTGTTTCCCCATCTATTTGCCATGAAGTGATGGGACCAGATGGCATGATCTTAGTTTTCTGAATATTGAGTTTTAAGCCAACTTTTTCACTCTCCTCTTTCACTTTCATCAAGAGGCTCTATAGTTCTTTGCTTTCTGCCATAAGATTAGTGTCATCTGTTTGTCTGAGGTTATTGATATTTCTCCCAGCAATCTTGATTCCAGTTTGTGCTTCATCCAGCTCTGCATTTCACGTGATGTACTCTGCATATAAGTTGAATAAGTAGAGTGACAATATACAGCCTTGACATTCTCCTATCATGATTTGGAACCAGTCTGTTGTTCCATGCCCTGTTCTAACTGTTTCTTCTTGACCTTTATACAGATTTCTAAAGAGGCAGGTCAGGAGGTCTGGTATTCCCATCTCTTTAAGAATTTCCCACAGTTTATTGTGATTCATGCAGTCGAAGACTTTGGTGTACTTGATAAAGCAGAAGTAGATGTTTTTTGGGAACTCTCTTCCTCTTGCAATGATCCAAAGGATGTTGGCAATTTGATCTCTGGTTTCTCTGCTTTCTCTAAAACCAGCTTGAACATCTGGAAGTTCACAGTTCACATACGGTTGAAGCCTGGCTTGGAGAATTCTGAGCATTACTTTACTAGTGTGTGAGATGAGTTCAATTGTGTGGTAGTTTGAACTTCTTTGGCATTGCCTTTCTTTGATATTGGAATGAAAACTGACCTTTTCTGGTCCTGTGGCCACTGCTGAGTTTTCCAAATTTGATGGCACATTGAGTGCAGCACTTTGACAGCATCATATCCTTGACTTCACATTCCAGGATGTCTGGTTCGAGGTGAGTGATCACACTATCGTGGTTATCTGGGTCATGAAGATCTTTTTTTTGTATAGTTCTTCTGTGTATGTGGCAACCTTTTCTTAATATATTCTGCTTCTGTTAGGTCAATGCCATTTCTTTCCTTTATTGTCCCCATCTTTGCATGAAATGTTCCCTTGGTATCATTAATTTTCTTGAAGAGATTTCTAGTTTTTCCCATTCTATTGTCTTCCTCTATTTCTTTTCATTGATCACTGAGGAAGGCTTTCTTCCCTCTCCTTGCTATTCTTTGGAACTCTGCTTTCAAATGGGTATATCTTTTCTTTTCTCCTTTGCCTTTAGCTTTTCTTCTTTTCTCAGATATTTTTAAGGCCTCCTCAGACAGCCATTTTTCCTTTTTGCATTTCTTTTTCTTGGGGATGGTCTTGATCCCTGCTTCCTGTGCAATGTCACGAACCTCTGTCCATAGTTCTTTAGGCACTCTGTCTATCAGACCTAATCCCTTGAATCTATTTCTCACTTCCACTGTATAGTCATAAGGGATTTGATTTAGGTCATACCTCAATGGTGTAGTTGTTTTCCCTACTTTCTTCAATTTAAGTCTGAATTTGGCAATAAGGAGCTCATAATCTGAGCCACAGTCAGCTCCCGGTCTTGTTTTTGCTGATTGTATAGAGCTTCTCCATCTTTGGCTGCAAAGAATATAATCAGTCTGATTTTGATATTGACCATCTGGTGTGTCCATGTGTAGAGTCTTCTCTTGTGTTGTTGGAAGAGAGTGTTTGCTATGACAGTCATTCTCTTTGCAAAACTCTGTTAGCCTCTGCCCTGCTTCATTCTGTACTTCAAGGCCAAATTTGCCTATTACTCCAGGTATCTCTTGACTTCCTACTTTTGCATTCTAGTCCCCTATAATGAAAAGGACATCTTTTTTTAGGTGTTCATTCTATAAGATCTTGTATGTCTTCATAGAATTGTTCAACTTCAGGTCCTTCAGCATTACTTGTTGACTTGGATTACTGTGATATTGAATGGTTTCCCTTGGAAACAAACAGAGATAATTTTTTTTGTTTGTTTTTGAGATTGCACCCAAGTACTGCATTTCAGACTCTGGTTGACCATGAGGGCTACTCCATTTCTTCTAAAGAATTCTTGCCCACAGTAGTAGATATAATGGTCATCTGAGTTGAATTCGCCCATTCCAGTCCATTTTAGTTCACTGATTCCTAAAATGTTGATGTTCACTCTTGCCATCTCCTGTTTGACCACTTCCCATTTACCTTGATTCATGGACCTAACATTTCAGGTTACTATGCAATATCGTTCTTTACTGCATTGGACTTTACTTCCATCTCCAGTCACATCCACAAGTGGGCGCTGTTTTTGCTTTGGCTCTATTTCTTTATTCTTTCTGGAGTTATTTCTCCACTGATCTCCAGTAGCATATTGGGCACCTACAGACCTGGGGAGTTCATCTTTCAGTGTCATATCTTTTTGCCTTTTCATACTGTTCATGGGGGTTCTCAAGGCAAGAATACTGAAGTGGTTTGCCATTCCCTTCTCCAGTGGACCACGTTTTGTCAGAACTCTCCACCATGACCCATCCCTCTTGGGTGGCCCTACACTGCATGGCTCATTGTTTCATTGAGTTAGACAAGGCTGTGGTCCATGTGATTAGATTGGTTAGTTTTCTATGACTGTGGTTTTCAGTCTGTCTGCCCTCTGATGGAGAAGGATAAGAGGCTTATGGAAGCTTCCTGATGGGAGAGACTGACTGAAGGTGAAACTTGGGGCCATGCTCATAACTCTTTAATCCAATTTTCTGTCAGTGGGCTGGGCTGTGTTCCCTCCCTGTTGTTTGACCTGAGACCAAACTGGTTTGGTTATGGAGGTAATGAAGATAATGACAACCTCCTTCTAAAGGTCCTGTGCATGCACTGTTGCAGCCATTGCTGCTGACCCTGCAGCAGGCCACTGCTGACCCATGCCCCTGTGGACACTCTTGGAAACTCACAGGCAAGTCTGGGTCAGTCTCTTGTGGGGTCACTGCTCTGTTCTCCAGGGTCCTGGTGTGCACAAGGTTTTGTGTTAAGTGTGGTAAGTGCTGAGAATTGGCTACTGGACTTTGCAGAATGGAAGTCATTGGTGATTTTAACTAGTTTCTATGGATTAAGGAGAACAAAACTCTCACTGAAGTGAGTTTAACAGAATGGGAAGATTGGACAACTCTTCTAAAAACAAAGAAATTGAATGATAGATGGTAATAAAGAATTGGAACAAGACAAGATTTAAAATTTTGTTTTATTACATTTTCAGATAGTATTGATCACAATATATTGGAATGTTGATGAAAAGGGTTCAGTAGATTAGAAGGCATTGATGATTTAGGAGAAAAATCCTGGATTGCTATTCTTGAGCAGAGTAGTGATAATACCCAATCCATGTGGGGAAGGATTAGCTTTAGACAGGAGCAAGAATAATTCATTCAAGGCTTTCAACTCATGAAATTTCTAAAGTACAAATCAATACAAACTATTTGCTTTTTTGTAGACTTTTGTTCATATTTGAGTTCCTTCTTTAGCAGATTTATAAGGATTTTCACTCAATGATTTGTTTTAATATTACAAACTTCATTGGTATCTGTCATTATCCCTCTCTCCAATTACTCTTCTGGTTAATTTTTAATTTACTATCATTTTTTCTGTAAGATTTACAGAGAGAGAGATACGACAAGTTTTTAAAAAGCATTCAAATCAAAGGATCTTTTAATTTGCTATTTTAGATTGTCATAAGACTGCTTATATTTTAAATGAGAGATGGTAGATGAATTCCTATTTCATTTTTTCAGTGTCTGTCATATTTTAGGTAGTGCATGGATAATATTTTCAATTTTCATATTTACTACCTTATTTTAATGAATTTTAATATTTATCTACTACTTGGCAAGTGACTGATTTTCATTACCTCTGTGATATATGTTTCCTATACTAAATAAATTTATTAAAGTCAAATAATGAGTTGGCTTAAAATTAAAAGGTAACTAAACAATAGTATATATGATTTGCTGATAGGGGAAAACTCATGACTACAAATGATATTAGTTTCAAAAACATATGTGTGCATGATGGCTATTTTATGTGTCAACTTGATTGGACTTAGGAGAGTTCAGATAACTGGTAAAACATTATCTCTGGGGGTATCGGTGAGGGTATTTCTGGAAAAGATCAGCACTTGAATCAGTAGAGTGAGTGGAGAAGATCTAACCTTACCAATGTGGTCAGGCATCATACAATCTGTTGAAGGCCCAAATAGAGCAAAAGGATGGAGGAAGCATGCATTTAATATCTCTTCTTAAACTGGGTTGTCTATCATCTCCTGTCCTTTGACATAGAGCTCCTAGCCTCTGGACCTGGACTCTGTTACACTTTCACCAGCTTGCAGAAAGTGTACTGTCAGACCTCGAGGACTTTAAACTCTTATGAGCCAATTTCCACAATAAATCTTCTCATCGCTTCAGTTGTGTCTGACTCTTTGTGACTGTTTGACCATAGCCCACCAAACTCCTCTGTCCATGGGATTCTCCAGGCAAGAATACTGGAGCGGTTTGCTGTGCTCTCCAC
Source organism: Oryx dammah (assembly GCF_014754425.2). Taxonomy (NCBI): domain Eukaryota; kingdom Metazoa; phylum Chordata; class Mammalia; order Artiodactyla; family Bovidae; genus Oryx; species Oryx dammah. The sequence continues at coordinate 37,263,301 of NW_024070202.1, read as the reverse complement.
TAGGTCATCTTCCTGACCCAGGGATCAAACTTGTGTCTGTCTTCTGCATTGGCAGACAGGTTCTTTACCACTAATGCCACTTAGGAAGCCCATATACACATTTCTGTATATATGTGTGTGTGTGTGTGTGTGTATATATATATAAATGGCAACCCACTCCAGTGCTCTTGCCTGGAGATTCCCCGGGACGGGGGAGCCTGGTGGGCTGGTGACTTAGCAGTAGCAGTATATATAATTTTGGTTTTGATTCTCCAGAGGACCCTGACTAAAACAGTCTGCTTAGACCATAAAGATTTCCCATTCCCTGAAAACAGTAGCTTTTCCATGGACATCTCTCTGTTCCCTGAACACTAATAATAAGGTATGCTGCTGCTGCTGCTGTTAAGTCGCTTCAGTCGTGTCTGACTCTGTGCGATCCCATAGATGGCAGCCCACCAGGCTCCCCCGTCCCTGGGATTCTCCAGGCAAGAACACTGGAGTGGGTTGCCATTTCCTTCTCCAATGCGTGAAAGTGAAAAGTGAAAGTGAAGTCGCTCAGTTGTGTCCGACCCTCAGCGACCCCATGGACTGCAGCCTTCCAGGCTCCTCCGACCATGGGATTTTCCAGGCAAGAGTACTGGAGTGGGGTGCCATTGCCTTCTCCGAATAATAAGGTATACACAAAACAAAAGAAACAAATATTTGCTTCTCATGTTGTACAGCATCATCATTTTCAAGCTACAATATATAGTTGTTAATACTGATGGTAGCTATTAAGCTATAAATATTCACCAAGCAACTAACATTTTGGTGTAAATAAGATTACCTATCCCTTTTCAATTATTACCATCTAAAAGGAGGACATGTGAAAAATCAAACAGACTATTAGACGTTTTACATGAAGGAAGGTTCTACAGATTTAGGGAAATATTAAGAACAGATGAACTGAAACGAGTGTAGAAGGCAAAAGTATTTTGCAGTAGCTATAAGTGTTGGTAGTAGGAAAAAGGTTGATAGAGAGTAAAGATGACAAGAGGAATAGCTAAAGAAGACATGAATAATTTAATTTGTTTCAACATTTTTGTCAATGTCAGTCCGAAAGTAAATATTAATAACAATTCATAAATCTTTTGAACATGAATTCTATGTTATTCTAATAGGAAAAGGAGTATGTCAAGGCTGTATATTGTCAGCCTGCTTATTTAACTTATATGCAGAGTACATCATGAGAAATGCTGGACTGGAAGAAACACAAGCTGGAATCAAGATTGCTGGGAGAAATATCAATAACCTCAGATATGCAGATGACACCACCCTTATGGCAGAAAGTGAAGAGGAGCTAAAAAGCCTCTTGATGAAAGGGAAATAGGAGAGTGAAAAGTTGGCTTAAAGCTCAACATTCAGAAAATGAAGATCATGGCATCTCGTCCCATCACTCCATGGCAAATAGATAGGGAAACAGTGGAAACAGTGTCAGACTCTATTTTTGGGGGCTCCAAAATCACTGCGGATGGTGACTGCAGCCATGAAATTAAAAGACGCTTACTCCTTGGAAGAAAAGTTATGACCAACCTAGATAGCATATTCAAAAGCAGAGACATTACTTTGCCGACTAAGGTCCGTCTAGTCAAGGCTATGGTTTTTCCTCTGGTCATGTATGGATGTGAGAGTTGGACTGTGAAGAAGGCTGAGCGCCTAAGAATTGTTGCGTTTGAACTGTGGTGTTGGAGAAGACTCTTGAGAGTCCCTTGGACTGCAAGGAGATCCAACCAGTCCATTCTGAAGGAGATCAGCCCTGGGATTTCTTTGGAAGGAATGATGCTAAAGCTGAAACTCCTGTACTTTGGCCACCTCATGCAAAGAGTTGACACATTGGAGAAGACTTTGATGCTGGGAGGGATTGGGGGCAGGAGCAGAAGGGGACGACCGAGGATGAGATGGCTGGATGGCATCACTGACTCAGTGGACGCGACTCTGAGTGAACTCTGGGAGTTGGTGATGGACAGGGAGGCCTGGCGTGCTGCGATTCATGGGGTCACAAAGAGTTGGACACGACTGAGCGACTGAACTGAACTGAACTGAATGAGGATAATTAACCTCATATAGGTTAATGGAAGTTATTTGTGCTTCTTTACCAGCTTTGTGTAGCTCTCAGATAATTTTTTAAGCACACATATTTCTATAAAAATCTTTAATTATAAAACATGCATTTATAAAATTATTTTTAAAGCAAGTATATGGTTTTTTTGGACTCTCTTATGATATTTCACTACTTAGTAATAACTGAATTGTGCAGCAGCACCAACTCATGTGGTGATCATTTAAAGACATAATAATTTAAATAAAAGTAACATAAATAAAGAGCTAAAGAAAATACTAATCAAGGAAAATGTGTGTGTACCTACAATTAACAGTATCTTTCCATTCTTCATCATCTAAATTAACTACAGTACCTGAAATTTATGGAACATATTTCTTTGGCCCTTGGAAACACCTTATTTAGTTATCATGTATCATTCAGATTTTACACTGTATCAAAATTAGTTTATATGTTTAAATATTTATAAGAAATAACCCAAACAACTAAAATGTCTTTTCAACTAAAATCTATTATACTTGCAATGTTGTCATTGGAAATTTAACTTATTAAATATTCATACTAGTATTAAACATTTATTGTACAAAAGTTGAAACAATATTAGATGAACAATATATGACACATTTGTTTCTTACTGAAGTATTTGATTGAACAACAATGTTTAAACAAATTGAAATACTCAAAAATACTCAAAAGGAATCTTAGATTTAAAACACCATGGTTGTGAAATCATGTGTTTTTATTCCAAGACGTTTAATTAATAATCACATTTCTCTTCAGATCATACAAACTTTTTTGACTTTTACAAAACGGCTTACTCATTACTCACTACTCACTGCTAGTCTTTCCCAGTTCCTATTTTTTCCTAAATTTCTTCAGAAAATGAACTTATTCCAAAACTGTTAATTATAAAAACCTATATTTTAAAATGACAAAATTAAGATAAATAGTAATAAAACAAAATATCAAATATCTGTGTTTTACTTTAGACTAGAAAAGGATGGTTTAGATTTTTACATTTTTACTCCCTAAAGTCTGATTTTAGGTAGAGGATGCTGAGAATGTGAAAAACCACACAAAGTCTATGGTTAACTTATGAGAAAATTTCTTATTACCATAGTTTCAACATTGCCACTTCAACAAGGCAGGTAAAAAAGAATTAAAAAAAAATACCTAAAGGTAATTATTGGGGGGAGGTGCTGCAGATCAGTAGTTATTAATCTAAAAGACTTAACTTTCTTGCATTAGGAAAGTATTCAGAGTGATTTAAGTTGCAATATTGCTATTAGAATCGCTCAAGTTTATCACCCTAGGTCAGGAGGGAACCTATGTATAACATCTTGCTTTCCTATTCTGTTTTAAACCTACTCTAATCAAGTTTTCATCATCATCATGACACTGAAACTTCTCTTATAAAGGAAACCAGTGATCTTCATGTTATTAATCCAACTGTCAATTCTCAGTCTTCATATTATCTGTCTGGCAGCCATAATTAACATTGAGTCTCTTTGAAAGAGAAAATGTTAGTCACTCAGTCATGTCTGACTCTTTACGACCCCATGGACTGTACCCTGCCAGTGATTCTTCTGCCTTCTGCAGATAGTTGGTGTGCTCATTCGCTCAGTCCTGTCCAACTCCTTTGCAATCACATGGACTGCAGAACTCTGTCCATGGGATTCTCCGGGCAAGAATACTGGAGTGGGTTGTCATGACCTCTGTGGCTGTGAATTCCTTAACACAGTGTTGTTACCTTTTTTTAATTATAATATCCTCACATTGCTTCCAAGACAGCAACATTTTGTTGGTCTTCCTACCACCCCACTGATAGTTTATTCTCTTTTTGTTGGTCATTCCTTGGCCAGTTCACTGATTCTTTAACATTCTTGTACTTGGACTCAGTCTTTGGCTCTTTTCCCTTTGTATCTTTTCCGCCTTTTAGATAATCTAATATAGTCTGATAATTTTAAATGTCATCCATGTGCTAATGAGCAGAAAGAAGAGAACATGGGACAAGACCCTTTGCATGGTGGAGCCTCGATTTAAGTTCAAATGGTCTGAATGTAAAGTGCCTGCTCTTAACAACTAGGCTATAATGTCTCTCTGAAAAATGAAGATAAATGACAAAAACAAATCAGGGAATGGTAATGGAGTGCTGGGCAAGTGAGAGGGCATTTTAAATAGGATGGGATTAGAATCACTGAGAAGATGACACTAAAAGACTGGAAAGAAGTGATTCTTCTACCCCATGCAGATAGTCGGTGTACCCGTTTGCTCAGTCGTGTCTGACTCCTTTGTGTCATGGACTGCAGTCCACCAGGCTTCTCTGTCCATGAGGTTTCCCAGGCAGGAGCACTGGAGTGGGTTGCCATTTTCTACTGCAGAGTATCTTCCTGATGCAGGGATCCAATCTATGTCTCTTGTGCCTCCTGCATTGTTAGGCAGATTCCTTACCATTGCACCACCCAGAAGAATAGTATTTAAGATTAAACGGAAAATCAAGTGCAAAGATTCAAGACTCTGTGTTTAGGAGCAGTGAGAGGTTGTGGAAGCTGGACAGGAGTGAATGAGGAGTAGAGCAGCAGGACTTTGGTCAGAAAGGTAACTGGTGTCACAATTTGGAGGGCCCCATAGGGCAGTAGAAGGAACACAGATATTGTTCTAACTGGAAAGATACTGGGAGGTTTTGACAAAATATTTTAACAGTTTGTCTTATGTTCCACCAGTGATGCTAATGACCTTAACTCTGAAGTTTTCTAGATTTGCGTGTAAAGAAATCATTTAAAATGATGAGGCAGTGTCACAGCACATGCTACAAAATTTCAAAATCATTTTTATTTATTTATTTATGAGTTATTTTTAAACAAAAATCCCTTGAAGTATACAAATACTACCACAGAGTCAAAAAGCAAGGAACTATTGAATTAGACTGAGAGGAAAGATGTGTAGCATTTTTCACAAGAATATGTTAAAAACTTTTCAATAGGTACAATCTTCCAGGGATAAGATAAATAAAACCTGGGGATGTGATGTACCACATGACTGTAATTTACACAGCTGTCTAAGAGTACATCCTAAGAGTTTTTATCACAAAGGAAAATAGAAAAGTTTTTCTTTTTTTAGATATATGAGAGCTACATGGATGTAATCAAACTTTTATAGTCATCATTTCACAATATATGTAAACCACAACATTATGCTCTAAGCCTTAAAATTATATAGTTTTGTATATCAATTATATTATATTTCAATACAGCTAGCAGAAAGAAAAGACTTGTATCTAATTGCCTACTCAACCTTCTTTCCACATCTCCTGTAGACAAATCAAACTGAACAGTTTCAAAACTTAACTACTGACCTTTCCTCAGAATTCTGCTTCCTGCCAGTATTTCAGTGACCAGAGGAAAACCATATAATTTATCATTCAAACTAAGTACTTTCAAAGTAAAAGCTGTACTATATTGGATTACAGGCACAAATTGAGATGGAAGAATCTGGAATGTAGAGCCACAAGAAATACTCAGGTTAAAATAAACAAGCACACAAACCAAGAGAGAAACTGCCTTGGAGCCATCTCTGACCTTTTTTCTCTTAAATAGCCACCATTCAGTTCTCCAATTCTCACTCTTCTGTGTCTATTTTCTCCCAAGTTCATTCAAAGTCAAAGCCAAAATCTTTAACACGACTTATACAATGTATATTCAGGCTTCCTTCTCATTTCTACTGTGTTTCTTACCTTTCTTTTGCCCACTCAGATTGCCCCAGCTGCCATGATTTCCCTGCCTTAGCATCTTTGCTCCATTGTCTACCATATCTTCTAGATATCTTTTTGGTTTGCTCTCTCAACACTAGAAAGGTTTACTGAATGTGTTCTTGTTGCTCCATTGATATACTCTCAAGGAGAACAACAACCCCTTTAAAAAAAAAAAAAAAACTACAATATTGTAAAGTAATTCGTCTCCAATTAAAATAAATAAATTAATAAAGAAATGCATGTGATTCCTCAACATCCCTCCTGACATTCCTCACAACTTTTTAATATGCTATATAATTTACTCATAGATGTTTTATTGCTGGGGTCCAGGCCCGGTGGATCCAGGGTGATTCGAAGGTGGGGGGACGGCATCGGCGTCTTTGGAAAAATATATATTTAATTACAGATATATAGAGAGATTAGAAACGGATAGTGTAGTAGGAGATAGTGTAGTGGAGAAAAGGAGGCTGAATCCAGATGGGAATTCAGCCAGAGAAATGGGAGCAAGAAAGAAGCGACATGGGGGAATCAGTCTTTCCGGAAACTGATCCGATTTCTTTATTTTTGGGTTTGTTTATATACCTTTTGTTACACATAGGGATGAATACAGAGTCACATGGGGGTCAGCAGTCCTGACCTTTATCAAAATCAGGTACTTCACATAAATGTATAAGAAAAAAGGTTTTAGGGATATTACATCATCTTCTGGCCATGAGTGAGACCTGCTGACATTTTATGATCCTTTCTTTCTGATAACCAAAAAACTTATTTCTTCCAAGGGTGTTTTTTCTTAAACCAGGCACCACCCCCCAAATAAAGTTGCATTCCTATAGGGTGAGGGTGTAGTGAGTTACAATCAAGAAAGGAATTTATTTAACCCAAGGTTAACATGATTAATCTTAAAGGTTAATACTTATATCTCCTATATGCTTAAAGGTTAATGCTTATTTCTCCTATATGCTAGTTATATTCATTATAAGGGCAGGGAATATGGAGATTTAGCAGCAAACATCAGCCTAACAAATGAAAATCCTTTCACCAATGTTCCCCTTAAGATCTATTTAGTCTTAAGATAGTGATAAAGTTACATTTTTACATAGCAAGGACACAGAGATTTATAACAAAGTACAGTGATCTATTACAAAAGAGAAAATTCATTAACTCAAAGAGTCTACTATTGCTAACCTTAAAAACTACTATATTTCCTTTTCTGTATTCCAAATACATTGATTAATATATTCCCAGGTGCCTAAGGATATGGAGGCCTGGCGGCAATCATTGACTCAACAATGAGAAAAGCCCTATGCTAATTAAGACTTTCAAAATACTCCAAAACTCTCTGTGCTGTTTATGGTTGAGAGGTAGTAAACAATCATGTGGCAGGAGTATGGATAATCCTGTCACACAAGCTAGCCTGTCAGCAGAGAGGTCTGACCAGAAACACCCTTGTCACACCCAGGGGAGGGAATTAGCAGCAATTATTGGCACAACAAATGAAAAACCCTTCACCAATATAATTCCTAACCAACCCACTATACTAATAATTTCCAACTCCCCAAAAGAATTTGCCTTTAGTAAGTCTAAAACATCTCGTGCCTCTCAGACTGGGAGGCTGTAAACAATCACATGTGGCCGGACGAACCTATACAGGTGGGCTAGATAACCTTCAGAGGAGTCCGTAAGCTGAAACACTCTTGTCACGCCCAGGAATTTTTATTGACTTGGAGCTGCAAGTTAACTCCTTCTCCGAGAGAAATGGTTATGGGGGAGAACATAAAACAGACTCTGGTTTTGGGGTAGATGCTCGAGAACAGGGGGTTTCCTGAGGCTTGATCACGCCTTTGCGTATGCCAAGCCTCCTTCCTCATGACCTTTGCCCTGGGCGGAGCTCCTCACGCTGGCCCCCAGCATATTCCCCTTTTTTGTTTAATATAATCAGGTGCAGGTCAGTTGAGAGCTTCTGAATGCTCTGCCGAAGAATCCCGACAATACGAGGAAGAATACTCCCCCCCATGGCATTTTATTTGATTATCAGTTACCCCCTGATAAATGCAAGTTCTGTATGTTTGTCAATATATTTCAGGTGTCCAATGTGATCCCTTATGCAGAGTAGATGCTACTTATTTATAAATAAAAGAATTAATGAGTGGTATTTTGTAGATTGTACATAGGCCATAAGAATTGCATTGATCAAATCTAGGTATAGGGACTAAGAGATTTTTAAAATTACATAAATATTCTTTAATTTTTGAGCAAATATTTGTTGGGTGTTTTACTCCTATAGTTAATGTTTCAATATGTGAATGCTATTTACATTTTACGCAACATTTGTATTTTCTTTACATTTTAAGAAACATATGTATTTTCTTTAAGAAAGCTTTCTGATGTTTGTTTTTGTCACATACTTATTCTCTGTGCCTGAAATTATTAGCAATTCTTAGAGAAAAGTGAAAGATGCATGCAATCTGTTACATGCTGCTTCCAGCTTGACAGTTCTTTCAGCCCTGTGATTTGCAGTCCTGTACATGTTTTGATTCCTTGAAATCACATGTCAAACCATTTTTACTTTCACCACTTGGTATAAAATTAAAAATAATTGTCTCAAACATACATTAGTTTTAAAAACATAAAACTGCTATATCTTTAAATAGAACCTTATTACTTATTTTGTGGTTGTAAATAAATATTGTCCTAATCTCTCTCAATGTGATGAGGCTGTGATATGCCCTTATCATAGCAACTGCTGTTACTTTGTAACAGATTGACTACCATGGAAATTAATTTCTTAGTCATCATTTTAAATATAATCTCTTCTGAAAATATTTCTTGCCTCTGATTAAAATGTACAAGAGTCAGGTATTTACCCTGCGGAAGGAAAACTAATTATTCATTTTATAAAAAAGTGAAAATGATGTAGGATTTACAATTGCTTTTTTTTTTAATCCTTTAAAAATTTCCCTAAAAATAACAATGTTCTTAAAATTTAGTTTTTGGTAAAGTGTGTCTTGAAAAGATTACTAAAGAAATTATTAAAACTAATGAAGAAACAAATAATGTATTTATATATTTTTCTTATTATATTACCCTTAATCTTATTAAGAAATAGAACAGTTCATTATTTACACTTTACAACAGAGACAGTCAGCTATGATCCTTTAGGTTAATTATATATTTTTGGCTCCGATAGCAGTTTGTGCTTAACTTTATCAAACTGAATGGGCATTCTGGTTATCAGAGTTTTTTTCCAACTAAACGGCAAACTCCCAAATACATAACCATTGAATACATTTTAAAAGTAAGACCCTTATTTATCTACTGTTGCTAAGTTGCTAAGTTGCTTCAGTCGTGTCCAACTCTGTGTGACCCCATAGACGGCAGCCCACCAGCCTCCCCTGTCCCTGGGATTCTCCAGGCAAGAACACTGGAGTGGGTTGCCATTTCCTTCTCCAATGGGTGAAAGTGAAAAGTGAAATTGATGTAGCTCAGTCTTGTCTGACTCTTAGCAACCCCATGGACTGCAGCCTACCAGGCTCCTCCATCCATGGGATTTTCCAGGCAAGAGTACTGGAGTGGGGTGCCATTGCCTTCTCCGATTTATCTACTGTAGATGCTCAAAATTACTAGGTAAGTCAATGCACAGCATTTTTATAATGTGTATATTGGGAATCATGAAAATATACTTATCAAATGCCAAACCCAGCAGAAAATATGTACATCCACAAATACATGCACAAAAATTTCCCAAGAAATCTGAGTGATAGAGGCCTTAGACAAAAGAGCATTAAGTGTTATGATGGTCACAAAATTTATTTTTTGGTGAAGTGTGGCTTGAAAATGTTACTAAAGAAGATATTAAAACTAATGAAGAAACAAATAATGTGTATATATATTATTATGTTACCCTTAACCAATGTTATTAAGAAATAAAAAAATTATTATTTATAAGAGTTGAGTTATTTAAACTTAAGTGATATAAAATATACGCTTGCTTAAAACCTAACATTCAGAAAACTAAGATCATGGTACCTGGTTCCAACACTTCATGACAAATAGATGGGGAAAAATGGAAACAATGATAGGTTTATTTTTCTCGGGTTCATAAATCACTGCAGACAGTGACTACAGCCATGAAAATAGACACTTGATTCTTGGAAGATAGGCTATGACAAACAAAGACAGTGTATTAAAAAGCAGAGACATCACTTTGCTGAAAAAGGTCCATATAGTCAAAGTTATGATTTCTCCAGTAATCATATATAGATGTGAAAATTGAACCATAAAGAAGGCTCAGTGCCAAAGAATTGATGCTTTCAAACTGCAGTGTTGGAGAAGACTCTTGAGAGCCCCTTGGATAGGAAGGAGATCAAAGCAGTCAGTCCTAAGGTAGATCAGCCCTGACAGTTCTTTGGAAGGACTAATGCTGAAGCTCCAATACTTTGGCCACCTGGTGCAAAGAGCTGATTCATTGGAAAAGATCCTGATGCTGGGAAAGATTGAAGGCAGAAGAAAGAAGGGGCTCACAGACGGTGAGATGTTTGGATGGCATCATTAACTCAATGGACATGAGTCTGAGCAAACCCTGGGAGACAGCGAAGGACAAGGAAGCCTGGTGTGTTGCTGTCCATGGGGTTGCAAAGAGTCAGACATGACTGAGCAACTGAACAACAACAACTCTAACAATATTTTTTATTTATATAAATGCCTATAAATTTTCACAATAAATAATAATCCTGGAAAATGTGTATATTAATTTTTAAACTGTTTCTTCAAGGATTTTTAATGAAATTATACTTTCCTTGCTTTAAATAATTGAAAAATAATCAGATATTAATGCTATCACAGATGTGATGGAATTCCATGAAGACTAGAATCTGATTATATAATTTCAGTGTTAGTTACATTTTATAAGCATCTCAGTCTTTGTTAATAAAGTTGATTTGAGTTATCAGATATAATAAAAGTAATCATATTTGCTTGCCCAAAAATAACTATGTAAGAAAAATAATTATTTCCTATTTTAAAAACCCTGTTATTTTTAGGTTCTCTATCCCAGATAACTGCTATTTGTATACATTTCTAAAATTATAATATCTTGACCAATGTGTTTTATATAATTCATGATTCTCATGTAAATATTTAGCTTAAAATTGAATTCTCTTGAATCTCAGGAAAACATTGGCATAGCATCTATGCAAATAGAAAATACTAATTATGAATTTGTTCTAACAGTTTTGACTTGATGCATTGGTCTCTGATCAGAAAGAATGCAGTGTACTAAGTTATTACTTTGGTAGCAGTTTGTTAAAAGGGCATATGAATTAGAGCAGTTGAACAACTAATCAGTTGCTCTTGGAGTGAAAGGCAAACAAATGTCAGTAAACTAATGGCAGAGTTAAGAAAGATGATGTAATAGTCAATTTTATGTATCCACTTGACGAGGGCATGATGCCCACTTGTTTAGTCATATATCAGTCTAGATGTTGCTGTGAGGGTATTTTTTAGATGTAATTAATACTTAAATCAGTATGAAAATGAACTTATTTACAAAGCAGAAATAGACTCAAGCACTTAGAGAGAATGAGCTTATTGTTACTGGGTGGCGGAGGAAAGGTATGTAAAGGGAGAAGGGTATGTAAAGGGAGAAGGGTATGTAAAG